>NC_066843.1:2489594-2848007 GCF_001640805.2 Lates calcarifer | reverse complement strand
AAAAAAATGTCATAGTATAGTATGGCGTCAAAAAAACATGAAAAAATGTCATAGTATAGTATGGCGTCAAAAAACATGAAAAAATGTCATAGTATAGTATGGCGTCAAAAAAAAAATGTCATAGTATAGTCAAAAATGATCATAGTATAGTATGGCGTCAAAAAACATGAAAAAATGTCATAGTATAGTATGGCGTCAAAAAATGTCATAGTATGTATGCGTCAAAAAATGTCATAGTATAGTATGGCCAGTCAAAAAACATGAAAAAAATGTCATAGTATAGTATGGCGTCAAAAACTGGTCAAAAAATGTCATAGTATAGTATGGCGTCAAAAAACATGAAAAAATGTCATAGTATAGTATAGTCGTCAAAAAACATGCAAAAAATGTCATAGTATAGTATGGCATCAAAAAATGTCAAAAAATGTCATAGTATAGTATGGCGTCAAAAAATGTCAAAAAATGTCATAGTATAGTATGGCATCAAAAAACATGAAAAAATGTCATAGTATAGTATGGCGTCAAAAAATACGAAAAAATGTCATAGTATAGTATGGCATCAAAAAACACGAAAAAATGTCATAGTATAGTATGGCGTCAAAAAATGTCATAGTATAGTATGGCGTCAAAAAATGTCAAAAAATGTCATAGTATAGTATGGCGTCAAAAAATGTCATAGTATAGTATGGCGTCAAAAAATGTCAAAAAATGTCATAGTATAGTATGGCGTCAAAAAACATGAAAAAATGTCATAGTATAGTATGGCGTCAACAAATGTCAAAAAATGTCATAGTATGGTATGGCGTCAAAAAACATGAAAAAATGTCATAGTATAGTATGGCGTCAAAAAATGTCATAGTATGGTATGGCGTCAAAAAATGTCAAAAAATGTCATAGTATGGTATGGCGTCAAAAAATGTAAAAAAATGTCATAGTATAGTATGGCGTCAAAAAACATGAAAAAATGTCATAGTATAGTATAGCGTCAAAAAATGTCAAAAAATGTCATAGTATAGTATGGCTGTCAAAAACAGGTCAAAAAATGTCATAGTATAGTATGGCGTCAAAAACGGTCAAAAAATGTCATAGTATAGTATGGCGTCAAAAAACATGAAAAAATGTCATAGTATAGTATGGCGTCAAAAAACATGAAAAAATGTCATAGTATAGTATGGCGTCAAAAACGGTAATCCCTAAACCCTAACCCCAAGCCATAATCCTAACTTCTGAGTAAAAGTGGCTAAAAGCCCTAACCCTAACCCTAACCATGATTTTAAGTTAAACCCTAACCCTAACTTCCAGCTAACAGTGGATAAAAAACATAATCCTAACCCTAATTTTAATAAGAGTGTAGACCTAACCCTAACCTCTGGCTAAAAACCCTAACCTCCAGCTAACAGTGGATGAAACCTGTAACTCTAACCTCTGACTAAAAGAGGATAAAAGTTGTAACCCTAACCCTAGCCTCTGGCTAAACGTCGTAACCCTAACCCTAACCATGATTTTATTTTAAGTTTAACCCTAACCCTAACCCTTACTTCTGGCCAATAGTCGTAACCCTAACCCTAACCCTAACTTCTGAGTAAAAGTGGCTAAAAGCTCTAACCCTAACCCTAACCACGATTTTAAGTTTAACCCTAACCCTAACCTCTAGCTAACAGTGGCTAAAAACTGTAACCCTAGCCCTAATTCTATTAACAGTGTAATCCTAACCCTAATTTTAATGAATGTAACCCTAACCCTAAAGCCATAACCCTAACCCTAGCCTCTGGCCAATAGTCGTAACCCTAACCCTAACCCTAACTTCTGAGTAAAAGTGGCTAAAAGCCCTAACCCTAACCCTAATTCTATTAAGAGTGTAACCCTAATCCTGTTTTAATGAGTGTAACCCTAACCCTAATTCTATTAAGAGTGTAACCCTAATCCTGTTTTAATGAGTGTAACCCTAACCCTAATTCTATTAAGAGTGTAACCCTAATTTAATGAGTTTAACCCTAACCCTAATTCTATTAAGAGTGTAACCCTAATTCTAATTTAATGAGTGTAACCCTAACCCTAATTTTAATGAGTGTAACCCTAAACCGTAACCCTAACCCTAACCTCTGGCCAATAGTCGTAACCCTAACCCTAACTCCTGAGTAAAAGGGTTAGGGTTAGGGTTAGAGCTGGTTAAACCCTAACCCCTAACCCTAACCCTAATTCTATTAAGAGTGTAACCCTAACCCTAATTTTAATGAGTGTAACCCTAACCCCAAGCCATAACCCTAACCATGATTTTAACTTTGAGTTTAACCCTAACCTCCAGCTAACAGTGGCAAAAAGCCATAACCCTAATTCCCATTTTAACAAGTGTAACCCTAACCCTAATTTAATGAGTGTAACCCTAACCCTAACCATGATTTTAATAAGAGTACACTGAAACACACATAGTATACTGAAACATGATGCCAGTCTTAGGGTTACAAAGTCGTACCTGATGTGACGTGAACTATTCCTACGGTTGGTTTTTTTCCATCAATCTCAAAAAAACAAACACCAGTTAGTCTTCTTTCATAAACCAGTTTAATTGCACTGTGTGAAAATACACATGATGTGTTACAAAAATCCATTTACATCTTATACCATAAACAGGGGAAACAGTTTTGTAAAAGAGCTACACTCAAAAACTACAGATTGCTAGCTGAGTAACAGGGTTATTGCATAATTGTGATTTCACTGTAAATAACTGTGATTGGTATTAATTTACACATTTTCAAATGACTACACCAAAAATTATGACGTCGCATTAGGGCCATTGTAGGAGAATAAAAATTGCAGAGCCAGGGGAGAGGGGGCTAATATTTAGAGAAACAAATTTCCTATATTAAAGTGGTAAATTTACATGAAAAAACCTAGGATATTATGAGATATTATACTTTTTTCTCTTAAATTTACCTCTTTTTTTAAACCTACAATGGCTGCAAATGCTGTCAAAGAAAACACCCACTTAATCTATGAGTACATGTGTTATCATTCTCAGAATTAATATCACCAATTGTGAGGGGCACCAGAGGTCCTGTTATGCTGCTTTACCGATGCCAAAAAAACATACCTAAATAAGAAGTTCAGAACTTTGTTCCTTCATGCATTGATCTCCATCATATATAACTACAACAGATTGTTTTGGCAGGGGTGTATCACCCTGAACCTGAGATGTTTTTTTCCAGAACAGCAGTTGTTAACAAAACCTACAGCCTACTTGTCCTCTTTGTCTGGAGAGACGCCCTCAAACACCGCTGAGGTGTGGTGACCTAGTGGGTTGTAGAGGAAAGCTTCGATCTCTCCTCCGCCATTGCTGCTTTTCTGGAAGTGAATTTCCAGCAGGTCCTGCAGGGTCTCCTGCTCCATGACGGGAGGGATTTCTGTCAGGAGAACCGTCCGAAGACACGCCGACATCTTGGTCTGTGAGGGACATCGAAAAGAATATTTGGTTAAAATATCTTAGAGAATCTGATGGTGGGAAGCCTCTTTTCTCCTGGCAAATCCTTACCTTTAAGTTTGTGATTGTTCCGTTAAGAAATGGAGTAACTCTGACTCTGTGCTTCTTCTGTGTTAGCTTCACTTCATGGTACTCTGCATCTGTCAAACCTCTGGCAACTGATGGTAGAAAGAGTTTCATTATTGAGGATTCAGACTGAAATGGTTTGATTCTGCTGTCTGTGCTTACACTGTACACTGTACCGTCCACAATATTCCCTATGACTACCCCCAAAATAAAAGTCCTCCCCTGAATAAGGTTCAACTTACTGTTTTCCTCTAAGAATGTGAGGACCACAGTCCCAGAGTCAGGCAGCATTTCGCATTCCTCCACCTCTCCGCCTCCGTTTTTCCTCTTGGAAAAGTGGATCTCCAGCTTGTTCAGCATCATCTCCGTGTCCATTTTGGGCAGGTCGGAGATCAGTATGCGGCGAGGGCAGACTTCAGAGTTGATCTGTGGGACAGAGACAGACACAAATCAATTAAAATGGAAGTTCATTCTGCAACTGTAACTGAAATTTCATTTAGTCTGTTCATTTTACCTCCACCAGCCTGGGCAGCATCAGTTGAACTGGCCTGGCCTCCACAGTGATGTTGCACTCACTTCCCAGATCCACCCGATGCTTCTTCATGTTCAGGATCTTCTTGGCCACTGATGGGAGGGGAACGGGGGGGGGTTATTCTTAAAAGCAGTCAAGCAGAACCAAAAAATGCAGATGCAGCATCTCCAGTGCAGAGAATTTACTGGGGTGTTGATATTTATTTGTTTATCAGTGACTGTGGGAGTCATGTCCCTGTTCAAGCAGCTCTCACAGTTTGTGGGTTTGTGGTCATTTATAGGCACCAAAAAAATGCTATTTAAAATAAACATTAAGGACATTGAAGGATAACTCGGGGGCCTCATTTCCCACTGTTTAAAAACCAGAGTTTCCTTTAAGACACATTAGGAATAAATAAAAGAAAGAAAAGAAACCTATCAGCTAAAATAAAAACAAAACTACAAAACTATATACAGATGATTTGATTAAATAAAAGATATACAGTAGAGTGTGAAAGTTTTACATACTTGAGATTTAGTTACAGAATTTACAGATGAAAGGATCATTAGAGACTCACGGCTCATTTTTGCCCCCTGGTGGTTAAATCTGGCTCTTTCACTGTTTTAGCCCCAACACTTCCCATTAGTATGAGATTATCCAAGTTTGTACCTTGTTTAAACAGGTCAACACTTATTACTTATTACTCCAGCAATTTTATGTAGTTCTTTTAATATTTCAGTTTTATGTCTCTACTTTTGACGAATCCCTGAAGCTGTTGTTGTATTTTATGTGCACCTGTGAAGCTACTTCTGGTTTTGAAAGGTGCTGTACAACTAAAGATTTACTTCCTAACCGAACGTAAACTCACCATCTTCGTCCTCAAACGTGATCAGTGCCGTCCCCTCATCCATCGGATAAACTATACGAGGTTTCATCTCAAACGTCTGTGTGTCGGCCGCCTTTGTCATCTTCTGTGTGTCTCCTTTGAAGACGACCTTCTTCTCCGGCACAGCAGTGAACACCTGAAATCAACAGGTATGAGTTAAATGGATCGTGGTGGATCAGGCTTCAGAAGTTAGTGCATTTGTTGTGAGATGAACGTACATCGGTCTGCTGTTTCAGGTGCTTGTTTTTGGCATTTTCCTCCTTCAGGGCGGCTTCGACTTTCTGGATCTCCATCAGGAGTTCGAGCTCCTCATCATTTAGCCTCTTCAGCTTCGCCTAGGAGACAAACTCAGACAATGATAAAGGACTGAGGAAAAGCAGAAAAAGTTTACAATACAATGTTCTGCTGGTAGACCAAGCACACTCTCCAGTGGCAGGGGCCTAACCCAGCAGGACAAACCCGCTACACCACAAAGACCATTCAGGAACACGGTCAAGAGTCCAAGGTATTGACCTGGCGTCAGAAACTCCCCAGATCCCAATCTGATCCAGCATGAGAACAAACCAGATCCATGGAGGCCCCAACCCACAACCAACAGGACCCAAAGGATCCGCTGCCAATGTCCTGGTGCCTGACACCACAGGACACCCTCCAAGGTCTTCGGTTTGGCTGCATGAGGTGGACCTACACAATATTTGTCAGGTCCACAGATGCTGGATCAGATCGGGATCTGGGGAGTTTGAAGTGCAGATCAACACCTTGAGCACTTTGTTGTGTTCCTGAGTGGTCTTGGTGATGTAGTAGGTTTGTCATGCTGGGGGAGGCCCTGCCATTGGGAAGTGGTGTTCCCATGAGGTCTACAAAAATGTTTAGGTGGGTGCTACAAGTCAAAGTAACATCCAGATGAATGAAGGACCCACGGTTTCCCAGTAAAATAATGAATCCTAACAAGTGTCGTATGAGTTGTACCTTTTCATTTTCAATCTGCTCCTTGTGGGAGCGCTCGTCCTCCTTCAGAGCCTGGGTCAGTTTGTCAGAGCGCTCCTTGAACTTCTGAGTCATCTCCTTCGAATCATTTCTGGCGGCGACCAGGTCCTTCTGCTCCTCTACCAACTTATCATGCATTTTCTATGGATACGGAACAAAATTAGGACTGCAACTAATGATTATTTTATTTTATTATCACTTAATCTAAATTTAAATCTGCATTTATTTTATGACAAAACAGCATAAATAGTCTTTGTGATACACCTGCACAGTCTGATTCAATTCAACCTTTATGCCATAAAATCTACTTAACTGTAAAATTACCTCAGTAGGACATTTCTTGCAGTACTTTTATTTGTAATGGAGTATTTGTAGTGTCAGTTGTACCTTGTAGTCGGCAATCGAAGCCTTGATTCCATCCAGTGTGTCCTCTAATGGCTTTGGAGCCTCTGTCACCAGAGAGAAATCCTGAAACGATTTCAAAATAATCAGAAAAACAATAATGAAAAAAACTCCAACCACCTCCACCTTAAACCCTGTGTGTCATGAAAAAAGAAGCTGTGAGTTAAACAGACTTTTTAATGAGGGCAACTCATAAATGAAAGTAACCTCACACTTCTGTGACATAAACAAAACAGGAATGTTGCTCCACCCAGAAAGAAAATGTTTCTAACAGGAGAGTTACTGGAACATTTTAGAGAGTTACTGAAACAAAGTTTTGTTCTGTAATATTTATTTTTAACAACATGAAGAACAACAACGACATTACACAACATGGAGAAACAAAATGACGTCTCACCTCATCTGAAGACATAGTGAAAGTTATCTGAAATGATTCAATAAAAATATTTTAGCTTTCAAATGCAGTCAGTTAAAATCACTGTTTCAGACTCACTTTTTTTGGCATAAAACTGTCAAAACGACTTAAAAACGGAGTTAAAGTGAACGTATATAAACGTGCTGTAGGCCCTGATTTCACAAAAACAAACTCGACGTCTCAGGAAACCTCAGAAAATCTTTAAATACGTCAAAAATAATTTTTAAAAAAACGTCAAATTAACGGCAGCTAAAAACGTCCAACACCAGCACTTCCGTTACGCCGATATTTTAAAAACAAACTTATTAAACTTGATTTATTCTTCATTTTAAAGCTCTATTTGCGTGTTCACTCACCTCCTGTCGATGATAACTGGTCTGAATCTGAAGTCTTTCTTTCAGTTTCTTTTCCTCAGCCACAGGAAGACCCTGAACGTCTCACTGTTCTCCAGCAAGGGGCGCTGGTGTACAACATGTGTTGCTGCTTTCAGGTGCTGCTGGACACGCGAAACACCAGCGGATGGAGGTAATTCTACATTAGTGTAATTATAAGATCTGCACATATGATTTATTTCAATTATGGGAGTTTGTGAGGCAGATTTCAGAGGGTTTTTTTTTGCCATCTTGTAGCTGAAAGTCTCTCTTAAGTCTTAGTACTACCACACTGTAAAAACACAGTACACATCTGGTAAAAAAGTTTTATTACACTATTATTACTGATAAATGAACATGTGCTGTACGTAATTATAATTTTACTGTTGTAGTTGCTCACGGTGGAGCTTTATTTAAATTGCAAAGTTTGACTAATAGTTTTATATTTTGAGTAACTAGACATATAAATGTAGTGGAGTACAAGTATGAAGTAGCATTAAATATGAATACTTAAATAATGTACAAGTACCTCAATGTGTTTCTGTCTGAAACAGCTACTAGACCTGCTAAATGACCAGTGTAACCAATTTATTCTGTGTAATAACATCCCACAGTCCTTACCTCTTGAAAGCTTTTAGTAAAAATCCATTTCAAGTGGATCAATTAAGATGTAGGACCGAAACCCCATCACTTCAGTAAAGTTGGTTATATTCATACATGGTATGTTCGTCCATTATTATTCAAAATGAGAAAAAGAATAAATGTCCAAAAAATAATAATAATAATAATCAAGAGTCAAAATCCATTTTTAAACATTTATTTGTGAAACCAAGTGAATTTAGAATCTGAGCTTCTGGAAGAACCACTTGTTCTTGCCCGTCTTGTACCTGGAAATTAAAAAAACAAAACAAAAAAAACAAGAAGTCAGCATTTACACAGAAAGATATTTTTATGATATTTTAATTAACAAGGCTGAACTGCATCAGATCTGTACAACTAATTTAAACCAGTGAATTCATGCTGTTTGTTAAACTCTGGACAGACACTACACTGACTGACTGACCTCTCCTCAAACTTGATCTTGGCCTCCCGCCTGGCTTTGCGCTTGAGAGCAGGATCCCTGAAGACGTCCTTGTTGACAACAGTTTTGTCCAGAGGAATATCCACAGAGTATCTGGAAGAAAACGATGATGAACGATGAGAAGTAGTTTAAAATCCTCAGAGTTCATCCTGCGAGGCGACGCTGAGCTCGACTGCGTCTCTTTAAAATCAGTTCACATTCACTTGGAAACTCGGACACAGAGCAGCTGCAGGAAACTAAAACCACAAGCTTTACTTCATCACTTCTCAGATAATAAACCTCAATGAAACACATGTACATATCAGAAACAGAGGATGAAGCAGCTGACTGAGGTACAGCATGTCATCACCTTTAGGTGTTTTTATGAATAATATTTGCAGGTTTTAACACTGAAATTCAGATTTACTCTTCATATACAACATCTATCAAACCTGACAGTTAAAGCTCAAGTTAACCCTGTTGCATCTCACCTGAAACTAAACTGCTCTTAAGGGCTTTATTGCACAATATCTACTCTACTAGTTTATTAATCCTAACTACTCTAAAACTAAATCAAACTCTGGCGTCAGAATTGTGCGTAAAGAGTCAAACTGTCGACATAACCACACCAGAATTCAAGCTTTTACTACATTATCAATAAAGTTTTGTTCTTGAACTGTGCCTTGTTATTTCCCTGCCTACTGACCTGCAGCTTAACCTATAAATATTTAAATTCTTCATTGTTCATGATGTATTTTTAAACCTTTTCTGGTTTAGTTTGGTGATTTTTGATCCTCTATACGTCTTGTACATTTTCAAAGCAGAGTGAATGCACACGCAATGTTTGATTGTTAAAGCACACTATTCTCCCACAATGCAATGCACAAAGAGCTGCTCACCACCAGAAAACAATTCACATCAATCATGGATGTTTAAAAACAGATCCAGAAGGAAAAATCTGAGTATTCCATCAGACTTGTGTTAGTTTGGTCGACTGCGACTTTCCCAGTTTCCCACTTACAGTTTAACTAATGTCACATATAATTAAACTATTAAATAATATAATGTATGACTGATTGTACTCAGCATATATTATATAAAATAAGCACAGTATAGATTTGTGTCAGGCTCATGTGAATCAGAAACGACAGAAACATCAATGAACAAAGTAAACATAGTGTAAAACATGATGATTTTGAGTTTCAGTTGTTCCACATTATATATGTTTATGTCACAGAGTTTAATTTATTTCAACTTTGAGGAATCATAGTCTGTCTGGTTTTAATACAACCATACCCACAAGCCTCGGCTGCCTCTGATGGAGAAGCAGATCAGAGCAGCACAGAGCTCAAAACACTTTATTGTTTCAACTGGGAACCAAACACGGCGTCATATCAGCAGAATCAATCAGAATCTTTATCAACAGAGCCAAAACAATACGGCGTACTGAGTCTGGACAATAATGGACGAGTGAATTGTGTCAGGCTCTGGATACACAGGAGATGATTATTAGCAGGATTGATTCTTTGTTTTGGTCTTTTGTTGTTTCCTTTAAATTCACTTAGATGTTCCTTGAAGGAACAGCAGTTCAAAAATAAAATCTTACAAGAACCCATTTCTCTTTTTAAGAGCTGCAGATCTGTCAGTCACCTAACGTCGTCAGAGCACAGGATTAAAAAGGACTTTTTTATTCTTAAACCCACAAATCAAATGTTGAAACTGACCTGGTGGGCATGAGGTGGTTGTAGTTGAACACCTTGACGAAGGCCTTGATCTTGGACCTCTTGGCGATCTTCTTCTTGCCCATGGTTGTGGTCACCTTGCGGGGATAGCGGTCGATGCCTGCGACCAGAGCGTGGCTGTAAGGGCGGTCGGTGGTGCCGTCGTCAATGTTCTGGAAAGGGGACGTTAAAAGAGAGCGAATAGAGGAAATCTTATATTAAAGAACTAGATATGGTTTTTGAATGGAAAGTGTTATATTATGTGTTTGTAGACTTTATGTTGCTGGATGAATGTTTTCAGTCTGTCAGAGTTAGTTGCACCTTTAAATGGTTTCATTAACCCAGTTTAACCTGCAGGAGTTCCTGAAGGCGAGGTGAGGTGTTTAGCTGTCTGACATCCCTCCTAGCTCCTTATAATCAGGCCAACACAGCACCTTACATGTTAATCTACCTACATCAGCCACTGATTTTATTGTGTAAGACCACCTGAAAAAGCTTTAAATTCACTAACATGAACACAGGAGCCCTCACAGTGAATGACCTACTTATAACAGCTTAAACCACGGAAATATTGAGTGACCTCTTGCAGCTTGATCATCAGATACCCTCTCTCCACCCTCCAACCAGAGCTCTCTTACCTTGACGATGACAGCTTTGCGCCCGGCGTAGCGTCCAGCTAGGACCATCACCACCTTCCCAGGCTTCATAAACTTGCCCATTCCTGCCACAAAGAAAACACGGTTAAAACACGGTGGTGCCAGAAGTAACTCAATACTTCACAGGCAACGTTACCAACGTGAAACCGGGCAAGGGTTAACGCTTAAAATGTGGAGTTTCTCTTATGGAGTTTGGCTAGTTAGCAAGTTAGCATTAGCCTCCAGTCATTTTCCAAAGCTAATACAGCTTTGTACAGCCGAACATACACAAAGCACAAAATAAACAGTGATTATTTACTTAAAATGACACCAAAAAGGCGTAACACGCAGTCTAGAGATGTAACGTAAGTCCCTTTAACAGGCAACTCAGATGCAAGTTGAAGCTGCCATGTTGGATTGAGCGCTTGGGAGACGAAGCGCTGCAACAATCATCAATTTTCTATCACAGCCGATTAAAAATACTCGTAAATATCAACCGCATCTCAGCTACAGGAGTGATTGCCACAAGTCTGGTGTGTTAAAAACAAGAGATGTGCCCAGATTTGGGGCGATGGATGAAGATTATTCGAAGGGAAGTTTCACTCACTGATGCTGTTCTACGGCCGCCGCTAACAGGAAAGGAAGTCGTCAAGGTGTTTGTCAACTTTGACCCCAGCGATCTCGTACGTCACTTCCGGAAAAGCGGTTTTTCTTTTTTACAAGTTAATTTCTTTTAATTATCGTATGTATAATACAGATACTACTACTAAAAATAATAACTATCCTGTGGTGTATTATACAGGGAGACAACATTATTTATAATATAAAAAATATTTAAAAAGTTAATTTTATTTGTGTGAAATCTCAAAATCTGTGGGAGTAAAATACATTTTAAATATATAAATACGGATGAAATAATAGGAAAGTGTCATGGAGATGTCAGATTATTTTTATTATTTGTTCTACTTTTAATGGGTTTTAAATTTTTAGTTTTTAATGTGGTTCATTCAATAGTTTTATTCATTTATTGCTGTGTTTTTGTGTTGTTTTATGTCATCTTTGCTTGCTATGTGAAGCACTTTGTAACTTTGTTTTGATAAGTGCTATATTAGTGCAAATGAAATATAGATAACATTGTTATTATTATTTATTCTTGTTTGTTGAACCTCTGATAAATGCCAAAAAATAGACCAAAATAATTCTATTCTTAATTATACTGCTTAAACTAGTGTATTATTATTATTATTATTATTATTATTAAAACATCCAAAATGTTGCTTTTAGCAGTTTGATGTTGATCGGTTTCTTTAAATTATCGATTATATCATTAATTACTCGACTATTTTTTATAAAAACAGACATGACAAAGACTCAAACAGCGCAGCGTTTCATTTATTATGTTTAATGTGTTTACAGCTGTATGTATGCATTAAACATGATAAAAACCAAATCAGACCACGGTTCGTATTTCCCAATATATTATCTGTCATTAAAGTGATTAAATAAAATGAACATTAATATAATTTTAACATAAATTTAAATGATCCAGTGTACAGCTACAGTATTCTGATATGTTCTACCTATGTCAGTGTTGAGCTACAACATGCCGTCAAATAAATAAATAAATGTTTCTTTACATTAACAGTTGAACAAAACACAACAAAAAGGGGGAAAGAGGAAGCAAAATACAGCGTTACAAGCATTAAACAGAGCCTGGAATATAACACACAGTTCCCATGAACGTAAAACAAACAAGATAAAATGCATCTCCAGGTTTTTATCTCAGGAAATACAAATGTAGTGGTTTTATCAGCACGCCTGCTCTCACAGGTTTGATACCTACATGTACACGTGGGCCCAGGAACACTGAAGTTTCATTCTCGTACATGAACAGAAGGAAAAACATCAGCACATATAAACTAACCTCAGGTTAATAGCATCTATGGTTTGTACATTCAGTATTTAAGGATACGATTCGTGCAACTCAGCTGTCTCAGAAAGATAAAAACTAATTTCTCTGATGGAAATAAAACAAAACTTTTAATATCCTACAATCACTAAGTACAGGATGTAAAGCCGTTACATCTGTCAGTTAATTTTAATTTTAACTCCTGGAATGGGAGAGAAGCAGCAGTTCATACAGGGTTTAAATGCTCACACCTGAAAACACAACATGCAACAACTGATAACTGCATATTTTTTTAGGCAACAACACTTTTAACTTCGCCCCCTGACAGAAACTGTGAGATATTTCTCATTTCAAGTCGACCTGAGCGCCATGGTTTAGCTACATGTGATTGACCACCTAAAATAATTCAGAAGAATGGAGCAGCACAAGCACCAAAATACCAGGATCACAACAACACACCACAGAGCTCTTGTTACTGTGTAGAAGCCACAGTATCGAGAAATGTTTCTGCTCCTTCCTGGATTGTCTAACTTGCAGCCATGTTACAGTACTGACTACTGTACAAAATCCAACCTGTCTTTGATGCATAGGCCGGGGAACTATCATGTACACAGGGCAGGGTTTTCCATAAGCGCAGGCTGCAGCCAGACGGCTGGCCTACATTGTATGTCTGGTAACCACAGAAACAAGTTGAGCAAAAGCCACCCTCGACATCTTGGCTGCCTATTAGCGTCACAGAAAAACACTTATTTCTAACGTTAAACCACTTTAATCTGTCTTATTTTAACGGATTTTAATTACTCGGTCCTTTTGTTTTGGCGAGGAGACAATTGTGTTCTCAATAAAATCCTTCTGAACGATGAAAAGTGAGGGGATCCCACACTAAAAACAAAACAAGCTAAGCTAACGTTAGCCGCAGCTCAGCTAACAAACCCCTACTGATGTCCACCGATGAGCGCCAGAAAAACGCTGTTTTTAACGTGAAACCGCTTTATTCTGTGTTAATTTGAGGGATTTTCATTACTTGGCTCTTTTATTTGGAGAGGAGACTTCTGTGAATAATTCGGTTCGGTAGTAATTCATTAGTAAAAATCCCTCTGAATGATGAACAGTGAAGGAATCCCACAATAAAAACAAGCTAACGGTAGCCGCAGCTCAGCTAACAGCCCCTTACTGACGTCTTGTGTTCGCCAAAGAGCGCCAGAAAAACACTGATTTTAACGTGAAACCACTTTAGTCCGTGTTGTCCAGTTTTAATTATCGTGTCTGTTTGTTTTGGAGCGGAGGAAACCTCTGAGGATAATTCGGCTCTTGGTAAAAACCTCCTTAACCTTCAAACATGATACGCAGTGACTTAAATGGGTGGTTTAACAATGCACTTGTGGAAAACTCTGCACGGGGGGAATGATGCTGTACGACGATGAGCACAGGTTGCAAAGGTCAGGAAGGCTTTACTAAAGGATGAGGTAATCTCAAGCTCCACTCTAAGGCAGGTTTACAGTACAAGTAGCATCGTTTTTCTTTTTGTCGTTTTGGCATCTTAAATATAGTGGGATGTGCGGATAGTGTTTGCAAACAACACAATCATCCATGCATGTACTGTAGGTTTTACTTCAGATGTGTGGCTGCTTAAACGACCTTTAAAAGGTGATCTACCCAAAGCACAAACACATGCTTTTTGGTCCTGAATGTGGTGTAGTTTAACTGATAAAATACTTCTTGTAATGGATTTGTTGCCTCCTCAGAAAGCGTCCTTAATGTTCTTCAGCTGCCGGACAGCCAGGTCCACGGGGAGGTTGAATTTGAGGTGGCTGATGCGGCCCAGGATGCGTAGGGCTCCCTCGAAGCCGGTCTGGGCCATGTAGCTCCATGACTGATAGTGCGGGTGTATCAGAGTCCCCGACTTGCACAGCAGGTTGAGCCACGACACCAGCCGCTGCTCGTTCAGAGCCATGCACACCAGCGCTTTGAACTCCGTGTCCGGGCCTCGCTTGTAGCGTCCGTGCTCCTTCAGGACAGTGTGGACGGCCCACAGCAGAGACTGTTTTGGGGTGACGGTCACCGGGCCGCCCCCTACAGGGAGGCTGAAGGACTGCGAGAGCTGCCGGGCCGGCGACTCCACGAAGGCCTTCCCGTTTTTGGAGTGGTAGTATTTGACAAAGAGTTCCCACGGGTGCATGGTCTGTGGGGCGGGTCTGTAAGGCAGCAGGCAGGAGATGGGTGCCAGCACCAGGCTCATGGTCTGAGAGGGCGAGAAGAGGCCGTGAGCCAACAAGTCTTTGAGGGCAATCGCCAGCTCCTTTCTCACGGACGTCGTCAGCTCATCCCGGGGCCCCAGAGCCGAGTTGCTGGTGTAGTTGACGACATGTTCGAGGGAGGGCTGTCGGCACGAGCCCAGCACTCGCACCTTCTCCACGGCCGCCTCCAGACGCTGCAGCAGGGGTCCGTAGTCCTGTACCGTAGACTCCTGAGGCCACATGCTCTGGGGGACGTGTCCAGCAGCGCAGCCGAACTGGCTTGCGGCGAAGATCTGCAGCACGGCAAGGGCCTTCTGGATCAGCTGCAGACCGGTCTCTCGCATCTTCTGGGCCTGTTCAGGGTCCACTGCAGTGAGACAACAGAATTTATCTATAGTGGACAGACTTGTTGCTCTAAAATGCACGGACTTAGTGATGATTAATGCTGTAAGACATCAAAAGGCATCTCTGGCGACGACTGACTGACCTTTCTTCTTTGGCCCTGGAGCTCTGGTGTTGGTCCCTGCAGCTTGTGGCTGCTGATTGTGTCCAACATCTGACAGGAGAGGATTCCCAACCTCATCTTTTAAAAGAAAAGGGGCAAAGGTTTGATATTAGACAAAAAAAAGGCAAATTACAGATACAAATAAATGAGCTCATACTGTATATACAGGTCTGTGTACCCTGGATGAAGTTGATGAACATCTCCAGGTCCCTGATCTGGGTTTTGAGCTGCTCCACCAGCTGCTCTTTGACCCTGGCTGGGTTCACGATCTGAGCGATAGCGGCGTCGACTCGCTGCCTGAGCTCCTCCGGCGACAGGTTCCCGATGTCCTCAGTTCAGGTTCACATCCAGCTTTTTGATCAGCTCGTCGATGATGACCTGAGAAAGGTTAAAAAGACCGAGGTTAAACAGGGCTATGTCACTGTATACCACACCTTTAAACTCCCAAAACCAGTCTCTAGAACTGAGGAAGCCTTTCGGATGAAAGGTGAAACATCTTCAAGAAACCTAAAAAGTCCAGTTGCCTTCAACTCTAGCACTTACGACTACACATCCAGCAGCTGCAGAGGAGCATTATCATTCATTTGGACTCGTGTTTCTGCTGAAATGTTCACCGTCTGGTCTCTAACGGTCTATCAGAGCTATGAGAACAGTGAGAGGGAACCACAACAGGCTATTTTTGGACTAGACAGTTAAACAATGAGCTGAAGTTCAGTATAAACCTCGGTGAAGCCGAAGGGAGCTACAAACTGTTTTCACACAGCCATTTGATGCATTATTTATTATAAGATAACTGATTCTGGGAAGCTCCATGTTCTGATGCTCGAGAGGTGGCTGCAAACAGGGCTGCAGTTGGAAGCTTTCCACGGGAATTAACAGGAATATATGGGAATTAAAGGGAATAAACGGGAAATTTGCAGCATAATCTTGGTTAAAACAACCAGATTTAAAGCAAATGTAGTTTTTCTTGCTTTTTGGGGGACAGGGTTAACAGGGAATGTGTTTATTTTATTTAACGTTTATGTTTTTTTATTGCTACATAGTCAGAAATGTGTTTTTTCTTGCACGAATGTCTGCTTATAAGAAAACAAAATACAGATACGATACAGATTGTATAAATTACCCCAGAATTTCCAGTTAATCACATATACAACAAAACACAACAAAACACAAACACTGTGAAGCCTTGGGCATTTTGAGAGCAGATGTTTGACTTGTTACACCTCATGTGTGACAGGTAAACACTTCATTATGTGCTCAACGTAACAGACACGCAAACAGAAACACTTTGGATTTTAGAAAAGCGTCTGGGCCTCTTATTTGTGATCATTATTTTCTCTCAGGCACCAAACAGTTGCAACAGATACGACACATCGACGTGTCTCTGCATTTTTTGTGTCCCCACCTTCTGCCTCTCCATGACGACAGACTGCGGCAGCGAGTCGTAGCTGCCCTCCTGGTAGGCGAAGCGCTCCAGATCATCCAGCTGTGTCTTCAGCTGGAAAATGAGATCCTTCTGTTTTTCCCTCTGGGCCTCCAGGCGCTCCCTCTTCTCCCTCTCACTCTGACGGGAGAACGACACACACATTGATTTTAATTTTTACAGACAGGGAGTGGGAAGTGACCACAGTAACAGGCTGAACAATGTGTACCAGATGCCAACTAATAATGTGGTGTTTTTTGAGAGAGGAGCAGGAGGATTTCTGCACCTTTTATCACTTGGGTCACAACATTTACAGAAAAATACACAAAGCAAACTCTCATACTCACCAGATCTCCCTGAAAGTAAAGCATGTGACAAAAAAGAAACACATAAGAAGACCTTTAGGTGGGATTGTTGATGAGCAGTTATGTCACAAACCAACAGTGACGATACGAGACCGAGCCTTTACGTTGGCAAAGACTAAATGTAAAGAGGCCCAGGAGTAAACAATGTCAGGAACAAAGCCGGCTGCTTCGACGTCGCTGTGTAAACAGAAGCCTTTATTAAACAGATAGTCATCTACCAGAGGCATTTTCATTGAGCCTGTGGCGCTGTGAGTCACACACTTGTGGCAGAAAGCGACATTTTCCACCAGAGATAAGAGATCCCAGGGAACAAAACCAAGGTGGGCGCAGCAGCCGTGAGTGTGACGCAACAGGCAGGATTTAATCAGAGACCTCACAGCCGCTGATTAGACCGGGTTTAGCCTCTCTGTGCATGTGTGTGAGGTTATATTTATATCTGTGTATTTAAGTGAGATTTGTTCGTGTATGAGTGTTTAATATCCACACAACTGACAGGTGGATGATAACTAGGCCTGCAGCAACTTTCCTTACTGGTTAATCTGACAAGTACTTCTTCAAATCACTGATTATTAAAGGTTTAAAATGTGATAAAAAAAAAAAAAATCATGAAAAATAATGATCTGAACTTTCTAAATGTCCACCTTACAGTTTAAAACCCAAAATATTCAAATAAAGCTGCAAATCCTGGAGAAAATTCTGTACTTTTTTAACTTCAAAAATATCAATTAACTGATTACCAGAACAGTTTATTGCTCTGTCAATCATTTCAGGTTTAAGGGTGATAAACACACACATAGATACACTTTAAAGCTGCTTAGTGGAGTCAATCAGACGCCGATGGATGATCATAGATGAAAACACTACACTACAGTCCTAGAGGTGCAGGGACCCTGGACCACAACTTTTTTTAAAGTCATAGAGCTCGATTAAGACACAAAAGGACCAAAATCAGACACAAAACATGTTGTAATTTCTTCTCTATCTCCAGTCTGGGGGTCCTACACCTGTCTGAGCCCAGGGGCCCATTTTCTCCATGATAATAAGGATCATTATAAGATAAATAACTAAGTTAATGGTCTTCAATAATGCCAACAATGTTTCTCTATCAGTGTTTGTGCGGTTACTGTGGTTGTGTTTTTGCGGCGCCCTCACCGAGTTCTCCAGCTGTTTGGCGTCCTGAGCCCGGCAGCCCACGACGTGCGGGCAGCCCCTGAAGGCGAACTCCTCCAGCTCGGCCAGCATCCTCTCCTTCTCCTCGCTCTGGGCGTGAACGATCTGCTTCAGTCGGAACTGAACCTGGGCGAAGTGGGAGGTGAGGGCGAGCAGAGAGGAGTTCAGCAAGTCCTGCTCATCTTCCATCTTCCTCAGCTTGGCGGCCATTTCCTCGTCGGTGGCCGAGGACGAGCCTCTCTGCCGCGGCTGACCGGCGCTCCCGCTCCCGCTCTCACTCTCCGGGCTGGCCACGGCGCCCACCGGTGCCCATCGCTCCCCTGCGCCGGCGAAGACAGCCTCGCTGTCCGAGGCTGACAGCTCCTCTGTGGACATCGTGGACGACAGAGTTCGCTCCAGGTGTTTCGCTACGCCGCCAGTTTATCACGAGAAGTTTTATTTTCGTTTGTTGCGCAGACAAACAAGAAGGATCACCGCCGGAGGAACAGGTGTAGCGCCATCTTGGGAAGGATGATTCATACGTCAACGCGGAGGCAGGAAAACACCGGAAGTTTACAATGTTTGTCTTCAAAATAAAAGTATCTCTATTGCAACATAGTCCAACTTAAAATCCAAATTTGAGTATTAATAATTTAATTATTGTGGGTGTATTTTTCATAAAATAACAGCTAAATACTGATAAAAAGTAAAAAGTAAAAGACAAACAAAAAGAAAAGAAAAATTAAAAGAAATTTGCACCACTTAAGTTGTGCATATTTGCTAATTTAATTAATTTTTAAAATTCTTTTTTTTTAATCTCTTCTTTTCACATCTGTCTCTTGCGCTGCTGCAACACCTTAATGTATGAGGGCCAAAAAAATTCACATAAGTATAAATCGATAAATAAAAAAATGTAGAAATGCAGAAATAAATATATAAATTGTATTTTATAATACAAAATGTATTCATTTTGCATTTATTTATTTATCAATAAATGCAAAATAAATACATATATTCATTTATGTCCCTGGTAATGTCCCTCTTATGGATCAGGTAGATCTATATATCGGATTGATATTGGTGATCCTAACCCTGATATTACTCTATTAAAATCTATTAGTCTTTATATACAGTCTATGGATATTATTTAGTATCAGATCTAAACCAAAATTTTATGGTATAGTCCACCACTAAAATTGTTCAGTTTTTGCAGGCTTTTATTTTGAATGGTGTAATCGGAAGTTTTGGTTTTTAGTTGCAGAGCTTCACAGAGGGGGGATGCCCTGATAAACTAAAGCTTCTTTAAAAAAAAAAAAAGGCCTGACATGAGGTTCAAACAGTTCAACGTCAGCCTAAAATGGGGGATTCAAGTGGCTAAAAATACATATAATATATATGAGGATTGGCAACCATTTTGAAAATTGATTAACTGTTCAAGTAAAGAATTAAATAATTCAGTGGTTCCAACTTTGCAAATGTTAATATGTGCTAGTTTTCACTGTTTAGACTGAAAGAGACGTTTTTTCCATCTGTTTTTAGTAGTTGTGTTTTTACGCTGTCATTTTGTGAGTATTTGTTGTCGTTCTGCATCTCTTCGTAGTCATTTTGTGTCTTTTAGGGTTGTTTTCACACTGTGAGATAATTTTGTGTCTGTTTTTGGTAGTTTTGTCTTTATGTGGTTATTTTGCATCCCTTTGTAATCATTTTGTGTCTTTTAACTGAGCTCCAACAAGAAATATTAAAAGGACTAGACACATTTCTATTCATACACAAAAATAGAGAAATGTAAAAATGTGATTTATTTAATGAAGAGTGATTTGACACGTTATGTTGTAACATGGTATCTTTATTGTTTATTGGTTTTATGGAAAATGTAGAAACCTCTCAGATTCCTCAGGAGGTTTCAAGCTGCACCAAGCACATGATGCACAAAATTAAAACACCTCTGATTTGAAAATCGCTGCAGGAAGACGCCACAAAGTGACCTCAACCCTCAGATAAACAAAGTGTCATGTAAGAACGTGTGAGAATGACAGAGTGAGAACAGAAAACAACACGACAGCAGCTTTGACTGTTCCTTCATCACACCGTGCAGTTAACATTTGTCACATTCAACATTAGAAATCAACAGAGGAGCGCACTTTGCAATAACAGGCAGCTGAAGCAGAACATACAGTCACAGAGAAGAACAAAATCACATCGTCTGCGGAGTGTTTCAGTTGATTATTTCATGGAGGGAGTAGAGTTTCAAGTAGGAAACTGTGTACTTGGAATAACAAGGATCCGACTTGTTTTTAAAACAAGTTAAACACACCTGTGAACATTAAGTAGATTCTTCTAGATAGAAACTTACAACTCCAAGTTCAATTCACTTTCCCCTTCACCATTTTTTCCTGCTCTACGATACAAAGCGTTTAAAAATTATCATAAAATCCCTTTTCATCTTCCATTAGTGCATTGCGTGCTGAACTAAATGACAGTACGAGGGCTGGGCTGGTAGTGGGCGGTCGTGTTTTCACACGACCAGAGCTCTCTTTTTGTTGGCGAGGAACACCTGCCAGTTGTGCCAGTGGAGCCCGGTGTTCTGGGTGCAGCTGCCTCCTTCGGTGCAGGTGTAGCCTGTGGGACAGCAGTGCTTCATGTCGCTGCAGCACACCGCCTGTGGAGAGGGAAAAAAATCAAGGGTTTTAGTTGAGTGTGTTAAGTTTATCTCAGTGTTTATGCTGTTATCCTGTCATTTATTGTGGTATTGGTTGTTTTGCATCATTTAGTATCTGTTTTAAGCTAGTTTGCATCTTTTTGGTTGTTTGGTTGTTGTTTTTGGTAATTTTGTGTTTCTTTATGGTTGTTTTGCATCTAATTTTGGTTTTTTTTGCATCATTTTTTGGTCATTTAGCATCTGTATTTAGTAGTTTTGTGTTTTTACACTGTAATTTCATGTCTCCCATAAGCTATTTTGCATCCTTTTGGCCGTTTCAACACTGTATGAGATGATTTTGTGGTCTCTTTTTGGCTTTTTTGGTTGTTTTGCATCATGTTTTGGTCATTTATCATCCGTTTTTGGTAGTTTTGTGTTTTTATGCTGTTGTTTTGTGAGTATGTGGTCTCTCTGTTGTGGTTTTCTGTCTCTTTTAAGCTATTTTGCGTCTTTTTTTTCTCTCTGAGATAATTTTGTGCCTCTTTTAGGTTATTGTACATCTCTTTATGCTGTCACTTTATCAGTATTTGTGGTTGTTCTGTAAAAGAAGCAGTATTATGGTTTAAACATTCTATATTACAAGTTAAAAAAACTGCCTTTTAATTCTCTTAAGGAGTAGTATTAACAGCAGATTTTATTTCAAGTATCAAAAGTGCTCATTCTCATCTATAAAAAATCTGAAAACTGTGGAAAAATGCCATTTTCAATGTTCTAGAGCATCAGATTACATCACTAAATGTCCTGTTTTGTCCGAAACCCCCAAAATATTCAATTTCATATCATGTAAGACCAAGAAAAGCAGCAACTTCTCAAATTTTTTTTTTGCCATTTCTGCTTTAAAAATGACTTAAATAACCAGTGTGTAGGATTTAGTGACATCTAGCAGTGAGAACAGCAGCTACCCTCTCCAAACGTGTCTGAGCGTCTACCGTGGCCGTCAGCTGCCACATCGATTCGGCTACTCAAGAACTAAATACTTCTAAATAAAAACTTGTTTTCTGTTGTCATTTACGGCTGTGTTTATCTCAGACAGGCTGACAGCTCGTTAGTAGATCCCTGTAAATGTTACACACTGGACCTTTAAATAAGATATTTCTGCCTGATGGTTAAAACTGCTGTAAATCGTACGTTAGGAGAAGGACAGCAGCCCCACGTGCTGGGCGACGTCCTGCAGCAGGTTTCTCCGTCTTTGCAGCTGGTCGTGTCGTCGCACTGGACGTCTCTGTGCGTTACGGGCCTGGGCTGGAGCTGGTGCTCAGGCAGGTACACCTGCGTCAGCGGGATGGTCTCCAGCTGCAGCATGATGAGCTTCTGACAGGAGCGGGAGGCGATGTTACAGGTGTAGCCCTGAGGACAGCAGTGCTCCTGGTCTGGGCAGCACACCGCCTGCAGAGGGTCATTTTACATAAGCAAACAAAGACGATGCCAACGTGTACCGACTGACTGATGGTGTATTTTCATGTCAAAGCAGCTCCACTAATCTCTCACATTTTGCAGCGGGCAGCAGCCCCACTCGCCCGTGAAGAGCCGGCAGCAGCTGGTGTGTTCGGGACACTGGTTCATCCCGTCGCACCGCGCCGAGCCGGGTTCGGCCTCGACGCTGGTGGTGGAGGCCGGGAGCTTCGTGTACCACGGGATCACCACTTCTCCCTTGATGCAGGCCGTCTGCTCCTCGTTGCATTTGTAATGGGTGGGGCAGCAGTGGGCTCCGTCAGCACAGCACACCGCCTAGAGAGAGAAGTGAGAGAAGAAGTGCCAACTTTCACATCACCGATCCTGTTTTCCAGTTCTTCTTTCATCTGTACTCAAATGAACATATGCAGAAAATCACGAGTTCTGCAACAATATTCTACGAGAGGTGACAGAAACAAACTGCTGAGAGTCATCCTCAGGGCAGGTGTCAGTTCTTGAACCTTAACTGGCTCCTAGTTCACGACTGAGAGATTTTAGGATGTGTTTTCAATGATTTTAGTCACAAGAGCCAGCGTAGTAAATGTCCGTCTTTATCAGCTCAAGACGAAGGCTGGTCAAAGTTATTTTATAGATTTTGTGGCTCTGGAACTGACTGAAGAAAGAAAAATTCACACTTATTTTCACACAGAACGTGAAGATAAAGTGATCTAACTTTTTTGGAAAGAGGTTGAGTTTTCCTGCCGTGAATAAAGGCGTCACAATCACACTGTCAGACTGTTAGAGGCTGATCTGGGTCGAAGGATCACGGCAGTCGGTCCTGAGGATCTCCAACAGGATCTCAAACTGTCACACAAACATCTAAGACCTAAAATGTGTCTGCAAACAGCCGATGGTGGAGTCTTTTGCACTTTTGCTTTGCTTAATGTGTGTGAAAAGACCTAAAGTCAGATGATGCCGCCTGCAGAAGAGGAAGCAAACCGTCTTGCAACATGACAACAACACTGATGAGAAATCATCTGAAAGTGTGAGTACGTTTATGGTGAGAGCGGAGATACTTTTCAGCTTTCCTCCACCTCATGTCGTTATGAAATTAATCACTATGAGTGAAAAAAAACACCTGTGATAAATTAGTTAATTCATAAAGTGAATGAAATTTCAGAATAAGAGTCTCTGGAGGTCAGTGATGTTATGAACACTCACGTCTGGCAGCGGGCAACATCCCCACTTTTGAGACGAGGCCATGAAGCAGCAGGTGGTGGAGTCAGGGCAGCTGGTGTGGGGGTCACACTGAACCCTGCCCTCTTCATCTTTACTCTCCTCCTCCTCCTCATCCGTCGCCTGTGTTGGCGTCACGGTTGTAGTCAGAGGTTGGGTTGTAGCAGCCTCGGTGGTGAGAGCCGGCGTGGAAAACGCAGGAATCTTCTGCATCATGGGCGTTGAGCCTGAGGCGCCGTTACAGGACAGGGTGGCCAGGTCGCAGGTGGTGCCAGTAGGACAGCAGTGTTTCGTGGTCGTCACAGCAGACCGCCTTTTACACAGAGATGACGACAAATCTTTCAGACCCAGTCATTAAGTGAGTGTGAGGAGTGTGAAGAACAGGAAATGCTCTGTTAAAAATGCTGTAAAGAATCTAAAAACACACAAGAAAACTGTGATCGATACTTGGTCTGATACGGTTTCAGAAGGCATATTACTTGTTACTAGTTGGACAGGAAAGTGTTAAGTGTTAGTGGAGAAGAGAAAAAATCACCATGACCTAAAAAATCTTTAAGGCATGAGGAAGCAAATTTATTATCTCAGCGAGGAAGTACAGAGCCAGGGAGGGGACAAAATCTGACAGATGTACTTTAACGAGGTCTCGAGAAACTTTTTTGAGATTTTGCAAAAGTTTCCAGAGATCTCAGAAAAGTTTCTGAGGTCGAGACTGTTGGAAAACTCAAAATGTCTACAGAAGGACTCGTCTTTTTCTGCAGAGATGGAGGAAGCCACTGGAAGTTTTGGGAGTTGATTATCGTCTAGAGCATTTTTGGATTGGGAACAAAGACCAAAGATCGCCATATAAAACAGATTATGGTGAAAGTTTAGTGCACATTATCTCACTGCGTTACCAAGGTCACAACTTCCTGTATTATATGTGCCAGTCATGCAGCATTTTTGTATTTTGTTTGTTCATTTGTCTCTTAAAGACTGAATAAACAACAAAAGCAGAAACATCTGCTGAAGAATCCAAGAGGACAGAAGAAAATCTACAACACACTTCAGTAACACTGTAAATATAAGGCTTAGCTCAGCCTGGCTCCATCAAAAGGTAACAAAATCCAATAGTTTTGGCCTTTATTTCCAAAATAAAAGTGCTTCACGTAGTTAAAACTGTCTAAAGAGTCTAGCAGGAGAAAATCATCAGACAGAGACGACCTGTGTATTTAGTTGAGTGGCAGGTGATTTTCGGGAGTTCACTCTGGAAAATGAAGCTTTAAAAAGTGATTTAAATCCTCAGTGTGCTTGTTGCTGAGTGTGTTTTTACCTCTGGTAGAGGACAGCAGGCCCACTTGCCCTCCTTGTTTTTACAGCACGTGCTTCCATCGGGACAGCTTTTGGTAGAGTCGCATGTGACGTCCCCCACCCGTACTTCCTGTTTGGTGATCGCTGGGATCTTCTCCACCCACGGCACGGAGCTTCCCGGGTCCTCGCAGGTCTGGGCAGCGAGGTTACATTTCTTCCCTTTCGGGCAGCAGTGAATGTGGTCGTCACAGCACACAGCCTGGGAATGATACGATGGATCAGATGGAAAATCACGAATGCACATCAAAGTTTCACTCATGGAAACAGGGATCTTTGTCGTACCTCTGGTAGAGGACAGCAGGCCCATTCGCCCTCTGCGTTTTTACAGCACGTGCTTCCATCTGGACAACTTTTGGTAGAGTCGCATGTGACGTCCCCCACCTGTACTTCCTGTTTGGTGATCGCTGGGATCTTCTTGAACCAGGGCACGGAGCATGTGTCGTCATCGCAGGTCTGAGCAGCCAGGTTGCATTTCTTACCTTTGGGGCAGCAGTGTAGATGGTCATCACAACAAACCGCCTGAGAACGACAGGAAGTCATTCATGCATCACGGCGACACCTCTCACAAAGTTTTATATGTTTCAACAGGGACTTTGGTCGTACCTCTGGTAGAGGACAGCAGGCCCAGTTGCCTTCTGTGGTCTTGCAGCATGTGCTGCCGTCTTCACAGGCGACTGTATCGTTGCAGGGGACGTTGTTACCTGAGAAAAAAATGCCAATATTCATGGTGGGAAAACAAAATCCAAACCTGCTTATCTGAAATATGCCCTCATGCTGAGACAAAGCAGACAAACCACAGAAACTCAGGTGGTAAGAAATGCAGTCATGTGCCAACAGAGGCGGGTAAATACACATGTAAACAACGCAGTATTTAAAGAATAAGGCTGGAGGATTTCTCTATTCCACTCTATTCCTCATGAGACCAGAACAACAACAAGGAATGTATGTGACTGAGAAGCATCCAAAATCAGATTTAGCTTCTTCCTCTGTCTGTTAAATGTAAACACAACCGCTGCACTGGGTGACAGTGGTTTATGTATTAACAGCTCCACAGACTAATATCAGCCATCAGTTTTACAGTCTCTGCAGTTCCTGTGAGGCAGAGTTCACTGCACAGATACAGTGAAGACTGATGGTTATTAGCCTGCAGAGCTGTTTCCAAATAAACTACAACGCCCATATTTTCCACGATGAAGAAACATGTCATTGCAACAGTGTGGCTGGACAATCCATCAGGAATCAGCCACATTATGTGCTTGTCAGGATACAGTCGGTGTTTGTGGATTGTTTCATACAGCTGCATCATCCTGTGAAATATTTAAAAGTTGGTTTTGCAAACACAGTATTTTATGGGGAACACGATGCAGTCAGTGCATCTGTTAAGAAGAAAAAAACTCTACAGGGAAACTTTAATTTTGCATTTAATGTTAAAACACATTACTGAGACTAATCCTGATGCTAAACTTAATCTGATTTTCTTCTCTTCATCTCGTCTTAGCAGGAACTACAGTAACTTATAAATTAACGTGTAGGTGTGCCGACACACCTATATTTAATGGAATGCAGCCGTCTGCCATGAGACAGGTCTGTTTGGTGAATTTGCACCTTCCACCACCAGGAACTTGAAATGTTTTTCTACGTCTGTGATGCTCGTTGTGTCTGAGATAAAAATCTCACCTCCAGCAGCCTCGGTGACAGATGCTTCCTGCTGTGTAGGAGGAACTGTATTCGCTGTGGTGACCTCTGGGGCTTTTTCTGATCCGCCATCGTTAGCCGTCTCTGCAGACACTTGTTCGGCCTCTGAAAGTTGAAACACGCTGCATGAACACACCCACAACACATATAGACAGTGATTAATTAGAATGAGGAACTAAGTAAAGGTGGTTTTTTTTTCTGACCTTTCTTGCTCTCCCACTCCGCTCTTATTCTGGCGGGAAGTTTGGCCCACATCGGCGTCTCCTTTTTGGTGGATGAGGAAATACATTTGGACTCTTCGACATCACATGTGCTCCCTTCAGGGCAGCAGTGCAGCTTGTCCTCGCAGCACACGGCCTGCACATACAACAAAGACACACACACACACACACACACACCACACACCACCACACACCGCTCAGGATAAGACGCCATAAAGTCACGATAACTGGACGTCAAGGCAGGACATGCAAATCCAACATTTGACTGTTTACTCATTCATAATCTCATGGAGCTATGGAGGAACGTCAGCATTAATGTGCAAGCTCATGATGGAAACATCCGCCATTTTGTACCTTCGGCATCGGGCAGCATCCCCACTTTCCCTCTGGGGTTTCGCAGCAGGTGGTTTGTTCTGGACACTCTGACACTCCATCGCTGCACAGAACCGTCGTCGTGAGCTCTGCAACGACAAAACTGTGTTTAAAAAAGTGAACAATAACTAAAAGGACCTGGAGATAAAAGTAACTTTAGAGGAGAAATCAGTTCTTTGATAAACAGGTCTACCCTGTGGTCTTTCTGGTCTTAGCGAGGACGCTCACACTCTCTGAAGTATGTGTCTGTCTGATTTACATTTTCAGCAGTCGAGATTAATGAGCAACCTCTTCTAGCCTGTAACTCCTGGTGGGTAGACGAGTTTCTGAGCTCAGGCTTGAGGCAGAAAACAACAAAAAACGACTGAACAAATTCCCAAATAATGACACCAATTCAATTAAGAAACCTGTCTGTTTGCTCAGAGAGGAGAATTAGCTGAAGGCTGTGGATGGTTTCACACTGAAAAAGCAGGAATAAAGTCCAGTTTTGAGTGAAGGCAGCTCACACTGTGTGGTTACTGTGTTGTTAAAGCTCTGTGGTTTAGTTTCAGTCTAGGAATCGGTGAAAGCTGATCGAGGAGCTGTGACATGCTGCTCTCACTCTGTAGTTCCTGTTTTATTTTAATACACTGACCTCATGTGACTACAGTTGTTTTACTTCCTGCCTTTGCCGGTGAACAATTAAAGAAGAAACTCATTTTCCAGTCTGTGTATTATTGGTAAAAACCTGTTCCTCTTTCACTCGCCAAATTTGTCTTCATGCTACCTGTTCGTCAAATGTTCCTGTCATTCCTGTTACCAGTTTGTTTTCCTAGTATTTGAGCTTTTGTCAGCTGCAACTAAATACTTAATACCTGTTCTCCTGCATTAGCCAGCATCAGTTACCTGGTTTATGACTGTTACAGGAGCAGACTGACGGCTTTTCATGATCCTATGTGGGTGATCACAGCGCAACAACAAACAGCAACTTTTAATACACTGACGATTTGTTTTTAAATCTTCACCTCCTGAGACACGAGTGTTGATTTTGTTTGCATTTTTATTTTCTCCCAGCTGTTTGGGATCAGTTGGATCTGATTAGTATAAAAACTGAACCATGAGTAGTTTGTGAAAAAAATGAAGTTGGTACATGGGGACAGTGGGTTTATTTTTATTTATTAGGTTTTGTTCCTCTTATACTTTTATCTTGATCTCGGCTGTAGAGTGTGTTCTGTGCCTCTATCAGTCATTTCCACCAAGCTGCTTTACTTAAAGTAGTGAAAATGTCTGAATATAAGCTCTTATCACTCTGTGGAAACATGCTCTAGTGCATCCTCAGTTGGTTGTAAATGGACGTTGATGTGGAGGTTTAAATTGAAGTCCAAGTCTGTAACTACACCAAGATTTCTGCCTCAGTTTGTGGACTTTACTGTTAGCGACTGAAGCCGAGTACTGACTTTTAAATGTTCTCCTTTTACACAAAACAATAATTATTTCTGTTTTTATCTTTGTTTTTACTGGCACATCCAGCCACTGGTTTGCAGTATGGGACCAATAATAACCTGGTGATGCTTTTGTTGTTTCAATAACGTAGATGTTGAACAGAAGAGGCTCGAGAATGGAGCCTTGGGGTACACCATGTAACTACCAGTTAACACTAAGGATTCACACCTATGTGGAGGCTGTTCCAGAGAGTTTCAGGATAGTTTTCCAGTCTGATTAGTAATAAATTCTGGTAGTAAGTAGAAGAGTTTCACCTGTTTTGATGCAGGACCGGCTGTCTTCACTGCACAGGTGGCCTTCAGGACAGCAGTGTTTGCCATCAGAGCAGGAAACTCCCTGTCAGAGGTCAGAAAATAAAGAATCACTCGCTTAACTTAATAATTAGAAATTTAAAGTCTGTTTGTGTCTGTCTCTGTACTGTACAGTACAGTGCTGCTGTAAATGAATCCATCAGATAACGTTACAGCAGAAAACAGGAAACTGCTGCATATTCTCTCAGAGCAAACAGAGCCACAGCTTCTATGTTAAATTTACCACAATAGCAGAAACATCCAACATATCTATTGTGTGTATTTTATATTTTGTGAAGTGAAACATCTTAGTTTGTTAATCAGTGAGCCAAAGATCCTCTTTGTGACAGGAAGTGACCGGGCCAAGCTTAGTTTTGGTTGACACACACTATACACTCACAAAACACCAGTATTATATATGAGTGGTTTACTAGTGGACTCCATCATGGATTCTGGTTTCATGGTTTTGGTCTCTACTTCTTGTTTTTACACCTGCGCTTTTGCTGTTTCTCCAGTTGGTCACACGAAAAACCTTTCCAAAGAAATCCTAAAAAATGACATTAATCAGCACAGATTTCTTGGATATTGCCGCTTTTTTTCCTTTAATACCTGTGCTGTATCATCGTTGCATGTTTGGCGTTTGATTACCTGGGCTAGAGGACAGCAGCCAAACCTTCGTCAAGGTCCTCAGGCAGGAAAACTCAGGTGGGCATCGTGACTGATCAGGACAGATGTTGTCATCCTCCTCACCCATGTACGACTTGATCATCCTGAAGGACTGCAGGGACAAGGTGGGGAAGACGGGGAGAAGATTTAGTGCAGGTGCGGTAAATAAATCAATTTGTGATGCAGTAGATGTCTGCGTTTCTTACTTTCAATCTAGGCTGCTCAGCAGAAGTTCTTTCCGCCCAGGGGATGGACACAGTGTCGTTCACACAGCTGGATTTGGCTGTATCGCAGATTGTACCAGCTGGACAGCAGTGTGTGTGATCCTCACAGCACTCAGCCTGTGGAGACAGAAGTTGTAGAAACACTTTGCCTAACAAAGTTTTAAAACTGATATCACACAGGGCTAAATGTGGCCTGAGCATTTATCTGGCTCGTAAAGTAATAAAACATCACTGAGGATGAATAGCACCACTGTATGGCTGTAATTCTTTTAATTTATAGACCACACGAGAATGGTTATCTCATATGTACATTTAACTATGTGATGGACAGTGGGAGAATGTGTTTTACTGAGGCTGTAGTAGTATGACTTTGCTGGGGTTTATCTCCTTTACAGGGTCATTTAATTGTGGGAAACATTTCAGGCTGAGTGGTTAATAGAAGAATATAATGTCATTTCTTCATTTTATGTCTGTTAGGGGCTTATTATTCAGCAAAAACCATATACTATATACATTTGATAATTGCCTTAAATAATGAATATAATAAATACATTTACACATTATTATGTTTAAATATATGTTTTAAAGTTTGCTTAATCACACCAAACTGTGAATTCCAGTGGAATCATTAGCTAAAATGTCAGTTAGCTACTGCTAATCTAGGCTAGGCTAATTTTTAGCAGGACTCGTTTTGTTTATATTTTCCTCTATTACTGATTTAGGTGCTGCTTTATTTATATGGGGACAAACTAAATTACCAAGATGTTAATTCACCAAAACTGACATTAAAGGAAGTAGTTAGGGGGGAAATATAAGTCACTTTAGCTCAAGGCTAGCTGTGGCTAACGCCTGCGAGCTTTAGCTTTAGCTTGTTTGTTTAACTACTGCTAGCTGGCCATTTGGTTTTTAGCTGTTGTGAATACACATTTATTATAATTTGCTGTTTTGAAATTATACAGTTCTTTGGCAAAATAAAAGGTATTAACTAACTTTTGACTTGATATTAAGGCTGAAATCAACTTAATTAAAATAAAAAAAATAAGCTAATTTTCCCTTTTAAACCAGGAGATAAAAAATCAGGTTACATTACAAATGCATGTTTGTAATTTTAGCTATTTTAATCTGCTGAAAGGTTTTCTAGGATATTAAATGTGTATTAATTTAAGGAGAACGGGACATTTTCTGACAAATTAATTAATATGAATGTAAATATTTCAAGCAAATGCAGAGTATACTGATGTTTTCATACAGTATGGGTTTATTAGGTTAGTTTAAAACTATTTTGGGAGAAATTTAGGATGAACAAAAGAGGAATTGTTGTGTTGACTTTCTTTCAACTCAGCGCAAGTGTTTCAGCTCAAATTATAGTGCAGCATATGCAGGTGCAAGCAGCCCTGTCTACCTGATCAAATGGGCAACATTCATAGCCGTTTTCTGGGTCGTTGCAGCAGGTTTGACCGTCTTCACATCGCCCTCCATCCGGACACTCTTCAGCACCAACCAGGGCCAGGAGAGCCCAACAGATCACAACCCACCTCTGCATCTGCACACAGGGGGAGACACACACACACAGAGGATTTCAATGAAAGGAAAGTGAAAAATGTGCACGTGGAATCCCCCTTTGCACTCAACATCATAGGTAATATTTTTGCATTAAAAGCTGCATGAACTCGTGTCACAAAAAGTATAATAGCCACGCTCAGATGCTAATGGATTTTCCATGAACCTCTGACTTTCTGTAAAAAATATTTTGCCTTTGATTATTCACTGGACCTGAGTCAAACAAGTCAAAAAGCCAAAGACTGGCACTGTTTTTCATTCATTTCCTCAGCTCTAATACTTCCTTTAAAAGTTTGTTCCTTATATATTTTTTATTTTGCAATGGTCAAGCAAATCCCACACAATAGGGTATAATTTAAATTAAATTAACTCACTTTCAGTTTCGGTCTTGCAAACAAGGAAACGCAGTTTGACCAAAAAATCTCGGCCAGTAAGAATAAACCGATGAATATTTTTACAAAAGGAGGAGGATTGTAGTTTTACTCAAGAGTGAGTGAAACTGTTTTAATCTAAAACGTAAAATAGATGTTTAAATGTGTGTGGATCACTATCTTTACAGTTCACCCTAAGGACCTGTTCATTTGTGTCAGATTCTCAAGGTCAAAAGAAGTTTAATTTGCTCTTACCTTGGTATAAAAGACTGAAGCGCTGTTGTGAGTCGTCAGGTGTTTCACAAGTGTCTCACAACAGAATATCTCAAAGGATAGTCATGCAGAGTCTTGAACACGCCCCCAAAGAGAGAGAGAGAGAGAGAGAGAGACAGAGAGAAGGTGGATCCCAGTTTCCCTGGATACCACGCCGCGCCTCTCCAGGTTTTCTCTCTTAAATTACTTTTGAAAATATGGCGCATAAAGTTCAACAAAACTTCAGTTCAGGAGCCGTACGCTTCACTGTGCAAGTTGCAGTTCACTAACGGACAAACTTGTTTACATACAACAGCTGCAGTGCACCACAGTGCCGTGTCCACCGGAGGGCGCGAGAGCTGCAGTAGCAGGGGGCGGGGCCAATGGAATCCTGACGAGGCTGAAGTTAGATTCTAAGTCGACAGTTAAGGAGTTACAGTGTTACCATTTTTTGCTGCATTTACTGCTGTAAAAGTGTGTCATAACACAACACAATGGATCAGTTTTATTGCTTTATGCCATCCAGACCACATCAGGCCAGGTCTGAAACACTTAACTCAAAATACTTGAACACACAATTTGTTGATCAAGTCCATGTCCATTTATATGATTTTTTTGTTTGTTTGTTTGTTTGTTGGACCTGGTCTAATGATGTTGTCCGGATGAAGAATACATGATAAAATTGTAATTTTTGCTTTCATGGCTTAAATAAATGTTTCACAAATTTGAGAGTGAGTTCAAACAATGTTAAAATCTATTAAACAGTTAACGTTTCCCTTATCTGTCGATTCGAACACTAACTTCACGATGCTGACGTTTCACCACCGATCTTCAAAACATACGCACCGGCCTCCCTCAGCCACTCAGACCGGACCATCGTGGAGCGTCATATTCTATAGATCTCTGACGTCAGCGCGCAGCCTGAGCACGTATTGCGACTTCTACCTATAAACATCCCTGACACGAGCTCGGTCCGATAAGATGTATACGGGTTGTTTTCTGCGGTATGGAGGACCCGAGAGAGATGCGGCGCGGCTCGGAGGCTTCCACGTTAGCTCCTAACGTGATGTTAGTTTTAACTGATATGGGCGAAGACGCCTGTATTTTACGACAGTGGCAGCTAAAGTAAAGGTGAGTGACGTTCGTCAGCTCGTTAGCTTAAAAAACGTGATGCATGGGAAGCTAAGCTAGCTGCTCGGCTAAACTGCAGTCAGGTGCTGACAGGCGCATCAAAACATCTCAAACAGATTTGACTGAATGCATCTGATAAATTAACTGAATCCAACTTCTCCTCCTCTCCTCGACTACGGGTTATTATGTGTTTACTTTGTCTGTCAAGAGAAGTTAGCTAGCTAAATGTGGCTAAAGAGAACATAATGTACACATAACACTGCATTACATACACTGCCCTTTAGTTTGTGACAGGGCATCTGCACATACTGAAAGCCTTTAAAAGGCCTTGGAAGGTATTTAAAAGCCTCTTATTTAACTTACTGTGGTTTTAAATGTGTTTTCTAACCTGCTATTAGCAGTAATGTTAGTTATTAAATGTTTTTTGTGTGTAATTTTTGCTCAAATTGGCTGGAAAATCCTCAGTGTTAGTATTTCTGAAAAAGTAATATGTATACCTTAAATAAATAGGTTATTTTAAATCAATTCTGTGCTTATTATCCAGGTTCAGGTCTTATGTGACTAATTAATTCATACTTTGCCTGATGGGACCATGAAACAAGCATTAAATTGCATTCAGAGCTGTATTAAAAATGCCTTAAAATAGTAAAATACATAGGTATATCTTAAATAAATGTACTATTTTGTGCTTCTTATTCAGGTGTTGTTGATTCTTTACTTGTATCATTAGAAGATATTGTTGTATGTGATTTAGAAGTGCTGAAAAATTAAATTAAAAACCGATGATGATGATATTTTCCACGCTGTAATTGGTAAAATCGTGACGCAAATCAGTGTTGTATTAAAAAACTCGCCATGTGTTTTTCGGCTGCAGAATTCAGTGAAACGTTAATCTCGTCTAATCTAAAGTTAGTTAATGTGTCTCTGTTTTTTCCATTAACTTGTATCCCGACAGGGTGTAATGTAGTTTTGAAATATTAAACCTCGTGATGAACCGGCATGAGCAGTGTTGTGTAATTAAGGTGAAGGTTTTAGGACTTTTAGGACACACCTGTAGCTACAAGTTTGTTTCCGACTCTTCCTGCTGTAAGTAAGTTTGGAAAAGCAGCTTATTGGTCAGACAAACCTTGAGGGCCAAGTGGCTATAACAGCCACACTAAAGACTAATTAAATCCAGAAATAGGACAAGATTTGGGAAACTAATGGCAACCACACAGGTAGGAAAACTGTGAAGTTAAATCCTCCTCAAACCACATTTACATTAATAATATTTGTCCAAAACCTCCCAGCTGTTACTGATGGATTTCCTTTATCGTACATAATTTCTTAAAAGCAGATTAAATGTTATTTGCTGCTGCTGCCCACTCTCTCATTTATTTAGGAGTGGGTCACTGGCTGTCTGGTGCGATTACGCATGCACGTCGTAGATAAGCTATCATAATGTTTCAACAACCTCCATTATGACAGCTCCACCTAAACTCACCCGACTGACTTTAAAAGAGCAACGTCCGCTCTGGGTTTTAGGGCTACAGCTAACGTTCATTATCTGTTAATCTGCAGATTATTCTCTCAATTAACGAAAATTACATTTCCGCAGAGCACGTGTGACGTCTTTTAAATGTCTTGTTTTGTCGGACTAACTGTCCCAAAGCCCAAAAATATTTGGTTTAAAATGATACACAACAGAGAAAAACAGGAAGTCATCACAGAGGAGAAGCTGGGACAAGAGAATATCCTGGTGTTTTGGTTGAGAAAATGACTCGAATGATTAACAAAGTAATCAAAATACTTCATTTTCTGGTGAATTTTGAAAGCGTTTCACCTGCACTGACTTTATTACAGAAATAATCAGTTTGTACTTTCAGTATTTTAGCTTTATTTTCTGAAGGACAGCATAATAAACTCTCCGTTATCTTCTTTTAGCTTAGTTTCATGACACTTTTTTAACCTAATTTGTGTTGTTTTGACGTTTAAAGCAGCAGCAGACTCAGTGTTCTGACACAACAGTGACGCTGACTCAGCTACAGACTTGGTGTAAAGGTCCTGATCCTGTTGGACACCAGCCCTCCTCCTTCAGCTGTGTTACATAAGAAGCAGACACAGACACCAGGCTACAGCCAACAGGGTTTAACTACAGTGTTTAACCGTGTCAGGAGACACCTCTGTGAAGTTTACTGATGTGGTGTTGGTGTTTCTCTCTCAGGTGGTCAGGATGGGGGAGCGGGCCGTCGGCGGCCCCGTGGCTTCGATCTCTCCGGTGCAGCAGATGCTGGCCTCTGGCACTGGAGCCCTCCTCACATCTATATTTGGTGAGATCATGGAAACAAAGACCAGAAAAAGCAACTTATGTCTGAAAATTAGATTATGAAAGTCCCGTTTCGGTAGGTACACAATAAACTGATGTTTACGTACGTAGAAATGTAACGTTGACTTATTTATGTCCCTTCGACGTCTTCTGCCTTTTCTAATTTTAGTAAAAGTAACTGTTTATCAGCTCCAACATGATCCACTCACTTCCAGTCGTCATTGTTTGAAGTACATGAAGAAACTCGGCACACTTTCTTGTGTGGCACAGACACACCAGCACACAAGCAGAAATGCTCATAACGGCGTACAATCTGCATCAAACCTACGTAGAGATATAAACCAGCCTTAATCGTTTAGACCATAAAATGTCAGAAAACAGTGAAAACGTCCATCGTCTTCAAATGTTGATTTTTGTTCGACCAACAGACCAAACCCCAAAGAAAATTTAATTTACTGTGATTAAAAAAAAAAAAGAAAAAGCAGGAAATCTTTGTATCTTAGAGGCTTAAAACAGCTTTTTTTTCATTTTAAAATTGACTTTATCAATTTAGCAATTATCAAAATTGCTGCAGATAATTTTCAGTCTATGCAGTTTTTTATAATGTCTATGTAATATTTTAGGTCTTATATTTAGTGTTATATTTGTCATTTTATGTTATAAACGTAGAATTTTATTTCATTTCATGTCGTATATGTAGTCTTTTATGACATATTTAATATTTTATGTTATATACATAGTATTTTATGTCATTTTATGTGAATTTTTTTTTATCTTAACGGGACTTTGTGGTAAAATAAAGTTACAGTATCGTTACAGCTGCTTTATTGTTATTGAGTCATTTGTCATGAGAAGGATTGAATCAGTGTGTATTTGTTTGCAGTCACACCGCTGGACGTTGTGAAGATCAGGCTGCAGGCTCAGCAAACACCGTTCCACCAAGGTAAGACGAGGAGATCTCACATCAGTTGACTTTGCTTTTAACAGCTGCAGTTTTATGGAGGCCATTTTGTTTTTGTTTTTATCTCACTGCTTTTCTAACCCCGCTGCATCTGTCTGCTTTCTGCGCTGCCCTCACATCCTCTGTCTCCCCTTCTTTACCCCTCCTGCCTCTCGGTTTGTTTCACAGCTTTAGCCTGTGAATCTGCTCCGTGGGGCGGCGTCACCCGCCCGTCAAAATGTGAGTATGACCGTCAGTTGCCTCATGCTGAAACCTGAAAACACTCACTGGTCCTGCACGGCTTTGTTTGTGTGACTAACAGACATTTCCTGCCAATAAAAATAAATCCATGTGACTGATGAAAGGTTAAACATGCATGTTTTTGTTTAACTGTTTTTTTCCTCTGATTTTCAGGAAGAGTGAAGCCAAGTTAATTTGAAAAACAAACATTTATCTGATGAAACTGTGATGAAAAGGTTTATATTTAAGAACCAGCTGCAACAAAAGTCAGCACACCTGTTATCAGTGGAACTCCAAGGCTTTTATTTTGTTAATGTTTTATACGTCTACCTTTATTTTTGATCCTCCTGCTCGTGGAGAGATGTTCCTCTGTTCGTCACAGATGATTCCTCTCAGCTGATCTTTCCTGGAGGGATTTTGTTGCTCTACCTTCCTCTTTAAAATCCTCCACACGTTTGCTACTAGATTCAAGTCGGGAGAGAAATGCTCAGGTTTTCTTCTTCATGAAAAAAGCTTTTTGAGACGAGGAGTCGTCTTTTAATCCAGTATTTGTACACTGGTTTCTGTCTTGTTCAGGCAAATGCTGCATTAGAAAGAACCCAGGTGAAGGTTGAGAAAGCCGAGGTGTTCACAGGTTATTTAATAATAATCACAGGTGTGCTCAGTGTTGTTGCGCTGAGGTCTGTCTAACCTGTTTGTTTTTAATGATACATAATTTTGAATCATTTTACATTTTAATGATGTTGCACGGGGGTGAACTCGGTGTTTCCCAAAATTCAACCTTTCTCCCTGAAAGATTAACTGTACTGACTCGTGACACTGTTCCATGTAAATGTTGTGTTTTTATTATTTCCTCTAACATGAGGCTTTTTTTAGAGTTTCTTTGAATCTTTTGTCAATAGTCTATCTTTAAACCATCCCTGAGTAAACAGGCAGAGTAAGCAGCGACAAGGACAGGCCTCATGTTATCTGCTGATCTCTGCGGTCATTGCCTTCACATGTACAGTATCATTAGTCTCCTCTGAAAACATGAACACGTGACAGGTCAGTCTGCTAACCTGTTGCTGTCCTGTCTCTCACAGGGAAGTGTTTCCTGTATTGTAACGGGCTGATGGATCACATCTACGTCTGTCAGAACGGGACCAGTTGCACCAGCTGGTACAAAACACCGACACATTTCAGAGGGACTGTGGTGAGTGGCTGGAAACACCGACATCTTTGCTTTTAGCACAGTATTTCTCCCCGCTAAAATGAATGTTTGTTTGTGCCGCAGGATGCTTTTGTGAAAATCAGCCGACATGAAGGATTCAGGTCTTTGTGGAGCGGGCTGCCGCCGACACTGTGAGCCTCTAAACTCTCATCATCTCATCCAGAAAATGTTTAAAATACCTGCGGAGTAAATGTGTAAAAACTGGACTTCAGGTTGGGTTCAGGAAGATAAAGGCCTTCAGTACAAACTTATCCTTGTCTGTGTGTTCGTAGCGTCATGGCGGTGCCTGCCACTGTCATCTACTTCACCTGCTACGACCAGCTGAGAGACTTCCTGAGATACGGTCTGGGTTTTCAGGGCAGCTACGTCCCTCTTGTTGCTGGAGGTCTGGCCCGATGTAAGAACAATTAAACCACAAAAACACACACAGACAGAACAAACTGTAACATGTTAACAAATGTCAGGGTTCCTGCACATTTTAAAACCTCTTTAAAGCTGCGTAGAATGTAATTAAATACATTTTTAATGGTTGTACTGGTTGAAGAATGACATGTTTGATATGTCAATAATAGTTAAATATTATGAATATTTTATTCATTCATCATCTCAGGTGTTCCTAATGTTACACCTCTCAGTATAACCCAGTTCAAGGATCCAGGATCATTTATTTTATTACAAAATAAGTTGAAACATGAAGCTGAAGGAAATTCAGAAGCTCAGGTCCCAGTAAGAAGCGTAATAAAATACAGAGTGAAACTTTGATATCTAATAAAGGATAGATTTCTAAAATAGAGAATAAAATAAGATAGAAGATAGGTGCATGGATTAACCAATTTAAAGGACAAATAATTCATTTGTTAACTAAAGTTGTTGCTGAAATCGACCCTTGTCTCTGAAGAGTCGATGAGTTTATACTGCGTTGTCTTAACTTGTAATGCGCGCGTGTGTGTGTTGTAGTGGGGGCGGTGTCGGTCATCAGTCCTCTGGAGCTGGTCCGGACTAAGATGCAGTCCCGTCGACTCTCCTACAGCGAGCTGCGGGTGTGTATCCGCTCTGCCGTGGCCCAGGACGGCGTGCTGTCTCTGTGGAGGGGCTGGGCGCCGACCGTCCTCCGAGACGTTCCCTTCTCTGGTGAGAGTACAGTGTAATATGATAAGACATGGCTGTGTAAAAGTCTCATTTGTGGGTTTTTGTTACTTCCTCTTGGTTCATAAAAACTTGTCGAACGCCTCCTGCAGCATATTTCACTCCTGCTGCTCGTCCATTCATCAGAACACAGGGAAATACTGTTTCTCTGTTTCCTTTCAGCTCACAGAGTGAGTGTTTCATACCCTGAAGATAAATTTGGGTTGTGTGTTTAAAAACTCATTTCATTTCTGGTTTTCTTCTAAACTTGTAGGTAGGGCTGTGAGATATGACGACAAAATAAAAACATCTGTGGTTTGAAAAACACCTTTTACCATGAAAAAGTGTTAGAATGTGAACAAAGCAACACGTTTAGCAAACACACTCTCCCTGTTTGTGTGTCCTTGCAGCTTTGTACTGGTTTAACTACGAACTGGTGAAGGCCCAGCTGTGTGAACAGGCCCGAACGCCTCAGGCCAACGTCTCCATCAGCTTCACTGCAGGAGCCGTCTCTGGAGCTGTGAGTGTTCAACACAAACACACCTTTTTAATCACCGTCGACGGGCAGGACGTGATATGAATATATTGAGTAATAGAATGACTTTACAGCGCTGAGATATCTGATAACAATGAGCTCATTGTCGGAGAGAGCCGTTCAGGGAATCAGGCCAGTGTTTGACCCACATCCACCGTCCTGTTTCTTGAGCAACAATGAAGCAGCTCTCTTCCTGATATGAATGACTGGTTACTGACTGTTCTCTGTGTCACGGTGATTAGATCGCTGCGATCCTGACGCTGCCTTTCGACGTGGTGAAGACTCGGAGGCAGATCCAGCTCGGAGAGATGGATTCTCTGGGAGGTCTGTGCTGGATTACGATCTGTGATCTGTGCAGTGTTACTTATTTAATGTACAATATGGAATCTAAACAGCTTCTTATTCCTCCCAGTTTCCCTGCAGAAAACCACGTCCACATGGCACATAATGAAGGAAATATGGGCTGAGCTCGGCTACAGAGGCCTTTTTGCAGGTAAACACTCATTTTCTTTAAGGCCTAGTTCACACTATGATTTTAGTCCTGATAGATTTTGTAGATCTCCAAGAAAAGAGGCGATTAGAGGCGTTTGTTAACTGTTCAAAGACACGATCGGAAACTCAGTCCTCAGGGTCTCTCATCCACACTTTCACTGTCAATTCTCTAATGAAGGTTTTAAAAAAGTACAAATTTCCTTGATCGATTACTGGGAAAATGAACGGTCAATTATCAATTAATCACTATTTTTTAAACTGATAAAAGCCTATGGCAGGAAATAGACGACTAAAGACTGTTTTTCCCTTGATGAAGAAGTTACAATACAACAATAATCCTCTGTAATAAAGCCTCTAAAGTTGAACTAACAGGAAGCAAAACTCCAGCAAATATCTGTTAATAAAAAATAGAATATCAGCCTATTTAGTGCAGACAGTTTTCCCAAAACGTCACTTTGCTCTCTTCATGTTTACCTTTGTTTCTACAACAGCTCACATGCAGCTCCTGTTGGTTGCTGCCAAGACACACTACACAACAACCTGATCAATAATCGATTTACTATATATTCTATTTAAATACAGCCGTAGTTTGGATTCCTCCTGGTGAAAGATCTTGTCGCTGATCAGTCGTGGTTTGTTGTGTAGTGTGAACAGTGTGTAAACTTTGCTCAGAAGTGACAACATTTGAATCCTTCCTGCAGGTTTCATGCCCAGAGTGATCAAAGTGGCCCCAGCCTGTGCTGTCATGATCAGCACCTACGAGTTTGGGAAGACGTTTTTCCAGAAGATGAACCTCGATCGAGAGCGACTGGCGTCCTGAAGGGTGTGGGGTGTTTCTCAGAGGCAGAAGCACATGCAGACATTATTATTATCACAGGAGATTTAGGATGAAGTCTCCTCAGACTTGGTCCTAAATCTCTGTTTCCAGCCTGAGGAACAGGAGAGCTTTGGATGGAGAACATTTCAGGGGGTGTCACTCCCTGTAAATCTGCTCTTAACAGACTGATTGGACTTGAAACAATATCTTCAACCACAAGCTTTAACATCGAGCCTGGATACTGTGGGAAACTCTGGGACCAGAGACTTTTCATGTGTTGATTCAAGTAAACTTTTTGTGCAGGAAGGTTGTGTGAGGTTTAATGATTAATGGGGAAAAATCAGACTTCCAGCTGTGTCAGTACTGTAGCATGAGTGTGAGGAAAACGTTCTCAGATCTTTTATTTCCCATTGCCTGACAAACTGCATGGCCCCCATCTAAAACTGAAGCTACATAAAAAGCTGGTCCACCACATTACCCTGCATTCCTGTGGCAGTAAATCGTGACATTTTTGACTTTTATCTACTGAGTAGATGACTGACAAATCCGTTTTGTGTGCTCATTAGATTTGACTGTTTGTAGCACTTTACATTTGCAACACAAGAGCTGTGAAACGAAACCACAAAAAATAACTACAGGTAGGTTTTTATGTTTGTTGAATGTACTCTGCTTTTCTGTTCTTGTAACTGGAGGAAAGCCATAGTGAAAGAGACACACAAGGCAATGTTAAAACAAGCCTTCTTGGATGATTGGTGCATGGATTTTAATATTTAATGCTCTAAATATATTCCAAGAATTAATGACTATTTGAGCAGAATATGTGAAAACCACTGCAGCCAGCTTTCGCCAAGACTTTTTAGGTGATGGTTTAGCAAAAAACAAAAGGCTTTCCAAACATCCACCAGCTAATAAAATACTTAGTATGTCTACAATAGACAAACATCAAGACTTGTTACAACACTGGGACATAAAACAAAATATTGCTGCCTTAACCTAAAAAGGTGTATGTGTGTATCTTGTTTTTTTATGAATGAAATAGTAATAAATGTTAAGTCAGCTTGATTTCTATGCGTTGTGTGATTTATTTATGAGTTTTATTTTTGATTTAAAAGAGCAAAATATGTTCTTAAGTAATGACTGAGGATTTTTTTTTTTATAAATGCACATTACATAAATTTAAAGAGTTTTTAGTTTCAGAGGACAATAAATTTGTACTTTAAAATGATTAAATATAGAAAAATTATGTAAGAGACATGATAGATTGGATGAGTAGTGTCTGAATTAAATATATATTTACCTAAAGACAGTTATTTTCTGTCTGGGGCAAAGATAAATACAAAAAAAGTGCAGTATCTAGCATGTATGAAATGATTTGCTCTGTAATGCTTTTATTTTGTAAAATTAAATGGCGGCATCTAGTGGCTGCTGTGTTTGGGTGAAATCCCGGGGGGCGGGTCTTCTACGAAGATAATCTCGCGATATCTCGCTCTGGTATATATTGGTAGTTTTCCCTTCTGTAGGCCTCTTTGAAATCGGACTGGAGACGAAATGGTGAGTTCATAGAACGAGCGACCAACACTCCGGACTTTAATCTGTGTGTTATCTGAACCATCCGTCACATTTCACTTCGTTCACACACCACGATTGTCCTTATCGACATTTTTGAATTAATTTCTAATATATATTTCTATGGTAGTACAGTCAGAAACGTAACTTTTAATGCTTGACACCGGCAACTACCGGTCCAAAATGGCTGCTGGACTTTAGCCGCTACTTTAACGTTTTAAAAGTAATTGTCTGGTTAAAACACACTCTACACACATTAAATTGTGTAAATAAGTTGTCTGAAAGTTGAAAGTTAAGCTCGGGTCTTGTGTCTTAAGTTAAAAACTTAACTGTCGGCAACCGTGCAAACACGAGGCTAATCATGCTAACATCGTGGTTAGCTCCAGGCTAGTTACCGCGGTTTTTAAACATAATTCACATTAAAATCAGCTTTACAACACAAATAATACTAATGCTTTCGCTGTTTGCACGTATGGGCCAGCTGACAGTGTCTTCCCTCCACAGTCCCACCGTAAGTTTTCGGCTCCGCGCCACGGATCCCTGGGCTTCCTGCCCCGCAAGAGGAGCCGTCGTCACCGCGGTAAGGCCAAGAGCTTCCCTAAGGATGACCCCAGCAAGCCCGTGCACCTGACCGCCTTCCTGGGCTACAAGGCCGGCATGACACACATCGTCCGTGAGGTCGACAGACCCGGCTCAAGTGAGTCAAATCAAACTTTAAAATTTAGCTTTATGTCGTTTAATTAGTAATTAACTTAGTGTTGTGTATATTGTGTCAACGATAAATTTATTAAATGTGGTTTTCTGCCTGTGATGAGACTCTCGACGGGCGGACAGAATGGGTTTAAACCCCTTGCTGAATGTCGAGCACTGAGCGCAGTCTATACCATACACATCTAATGGATGCAGTTAATACAAATTAAGACTGATGCACAAGCTAAACATTTTTTTTCCTGCAGAGGTGAACAAGAAGGAGGTTGTTGAGGCTGTGACCATTGTGGAGACGCCTCCCATGATCGTGGTTGGAGTTGTGGGCTACGTCAACACTCCCCGCGGCCTGCGTTCCTTCAAGACCATCTTCGCCGAGCACGTCAGCGACGAGTGCAAGCGTCGGTTCTACAAGAACTGGTGAGACAATACATCAGATGATAGATTGAACCTGGTTGTACATTAAAGTGATTGAAGCAGTTAGTTGCACAGTGGAAATGAAATAAGACCTGTGTTTTCACTGAGCGAGTCTAACATGACGGTGGCCCCTGTGGCAGCTCCGCTCAGGTGCCTCGTGCCCTGATGAGCTCCGGGCTCCTCTGGCCAGTGGAAAGTGCTTCTTAGAAACTGCGCCATGAGCCGAAATCTTATTAGCTGACGCTGCCCCCACCCCTTTATCCACATGGAGGGGAAGGGGCGAGCAGCTACGCACTGTGTTCTTCCGCTGGCCCACTGTGGGTTATGAAGGACCTGTGCCAACCTATCTGTCCTCTCTCCTCCTCCCTGCTGCCACGCTGCGTGCTCTCAGGTACAAGTCCAAGAAGAAGGCTTTCACCAAATACTGCAAGAAATGGCAGGATGAGGAGGGCAAGAAGCAGCTGGAGAAGGACTTTGCCGCCATGAAGAAGTACTGCCAGGTCATCCGCATCATCGCCCACACACAGGTTAGTAGCTTTGACTCCCTGTGCGGTGGTGGTTTAGTTTCCTGCTTGTCAGTGATGAGACCACGGATCTTGCGTCAGGCATGGCGCCCGACACGTATGAGGATATCTTCCATGCTGCCTTCCTTCTGAGACTACACAGCCATCATCACGTTTGAACTCAGGATGCTTTCTCCAGTCTGACTTGTATTTTATTTTCTCTTTACAGATGCGTCTGCTGCCCCTGAGGCAGAAGAAGGCTCACCTGATGGAGGTGCAGCTGAACGGAGGCGCCATCTCCGACAAGGTGGACTGGGCCCGTGAGAAGCTGGAGCAGGCCGTGCCCGTCAACACCGTCTTCACCCAGGACGAGATGATCGACGTGATCGGTGTCACCAAGGGTCACGGATACAAGGGTAAGACCCGACAGCAGTTTTCACCTGTCAGAATAAATCAGAAGTTTTATCAAGACTCTAATTGATGCATTTTGTCTTTCAAGGTGTCACCAGCCGTTGGCACACAAAGAAGCTGCCCCGCAAGACCCATCGTGGTCTGCGTAAGGTGGCCTGTATTGGTGCCTGGCATCCTGCCCGTGTCGCCTTCTCTGTGGCCCGTGCTGGTCAGAAGGGTTACCACCACCGCACGGAGATCAACAAGAAGATCTACAAGATCGGACAGGGCTTCCACACCAAGGATGGCAAACTGGTGAAGAACAACGCCTCCACCGAGTACGATCTGTCCAACAAGAGCATCAACCCCCTGGTAAGTGGTGATCACGCTTCCTGTGAACACTTCTTGAGAATACAATCCTGTCCTGAAGATGAAGCTGAACTGATTTGCCTTTTCCTTGTTGAAAGGGTGGATTTGTCCACTACGGAGAGGTGACCAACGACTTTCGTCATGGTGAAGGGCTGTGTTGTCGGGACCAAGAAGAGGGTGCTCACTCTGCGCAAGGTGAGGACAAAGTTCAGGGTGTCTTTGTGCGATCAGTGCGACCATCATGCTATAAGAGAATTCCTTCCAATCAAAGTTGGCAAAGGCCTGATTATCTAATGGGTCTAAAGATGGTCTTACCAGATTCTCCTGTGTGTGAGGCGTGTACAGAGTGATATTATCCTCCCTGATCTGCTCGGAAGATGATCGATGTTCATTTACCTTCATTATATATTTCAATATAAACCTTTTTAAAACTGAAACATTTCCTGTTTTGTTCTCCAGTCTCTCCTGGTGCAGACCAGCCGTCGTGCCTTGGAGAAGATCGACCTCAAGTTCATCGACACCACCTCCAAGTTCGGTCACGGCCGCTTCCAGACAGTGGAGGAGAAGAAGGCGTTCATGGTAAGACTTTAACCTTACCTCTAATCTCTTTGCAGCGACTGTTTCCCCTGCACTGTTCGTAACCTGGTTCAGTCTTTCAGTGTGAACTCTGGTTCCATTCCAGTGCCACAGTGAGCCCCAGTGAGGCAGGGGAGCAGTGCCTCTTTGTGCTGGCTCCCTGTTCACTCTCTGGGAACACTCGGCCCTCTCTGAGCCAACAGCAGGACTGTATTTGAAGTATTGGCGTACAACTGATTTGTCTTGTTCCTCTTCTTCCACAGGGACCCCTCAAGAAGGACCGCATTGCCAAGGAAGAGACTGCTTAAAGTCCCTGTGTATGAGCAGAGTCTCTGCTGCGTTCACTGTCACCATCTCTACTGTTCTGCAGAGTTATTTAATAAAAAACAAAAAAAAACAAAATAATAATTGTGTTTGTCTTGATTTCTGAAAAAACCTGGTCAGCTGCTGTTGACCTTGTAGTTGGACTTGAATCAGCGTGTTAGCAGCTCAGTCAATAACTTATTCAGCACTGAGGGTGATTGGATTACAAAGGAAACATTAAAGTTGACACACCAGTTGAGTTTTTGCTTATTTGACCCTTTGTTTGACCCAAAGTGCCGACTTTGTTATTAAGGGTTCATATTTGTATTTTTTTTGTGAGTGCTTTAGGTAAAATAAATCCATTTTAAAAGACGGAAACCTGTGTCCCCCACTTAGGAAACAATATTTGACCAGTTGGAGAAAACAGATGTAATGGTTCTTTTTATTTGTGGAGAGTATTTTAACTTTCTGCTTTACTGCCTGGTATTTCACACTACTGTGGTTAAGAATAAAATCTGTAAGACTGCAGGTTGTTAACACAGTAACACACTGCTAAACATAAACCATCCAGAGGTGGGTGAAGAAGTGATAAAACAGTTTAGAGTGCCTGGAGAAAGTCTCAGATCTTTTTATTTAAACCCATGACAACAAAAAGTGTAGCGTTGATATTTTCTGTCACTAGTTACACTTCACCACCGAGCTTGTTAAACATGATCAGCCTCCTGTCTTGTAGCCGAAAAAGGTCGGCGTCAGCTGCGACGAGAGCAGCCACCTATGTAGAACTGATGGACAGCGAGACGCTCAGTTTAGCTAACATTGCATGTTTTAACAGGCTATATGTGTCCTTGAGCTGTAAGGCCTGTATTCAGCTGACATCAAAGCTCTCAACAGTCACAGTACAGTAATTAAGCCCCAACATCATCCATTCTGACTCATCACTGCCAAAACTAAAACCTCCTCTTCAGCAGGTAATGAGGAAGACCCTGAGAGGGCTCCACAGGCCATTTAGACGTCCTGCAAAACGCCTCCCTGAGACACCTCTGCATAATATTCAGCACTCTTAGCAGAAATGTGGATTTCCTGTAAGGATTTTCAAGGTCCCGCCTACCTCCCCATTAACCTGCGGTCCAGGGGAGTTGAAGGACAATTGTTCTCTGTTGAGCAGCATTTCAACAGTTTGACATTTTCTCTACCAAAGCAGTTCTATAGCACAGAGGAAATATCCTCTAAAGGACACTTATGGTAAAACTGAGCCCTGAAAAGACAGAGAGCTGTGCACCCGGTGTCACTGCAGCCTGTGTGTCATTTTGCATCTCTTTTTATTCATTTTAAATCATTTTCTGGTAGTTTTGTGTTAGTTTGTGGTGATTTTGAATGATTTTGTGTCATTTTGTATCAGTTTGTGGTGATTTTGTGTTGTTTTGTGTCTCTTCGTGGTTGCTTTGTGTCTCTTTGTGGTTGTTTTGTGTCTCTTTGTGTTGTTTTGTTTTTGTGTCTCTTTGTGGTTGCTTTGTGTCTCTTTGTGTTGTTTTGTGTCTCTTTGTGCTGTTTCACATCTCTGTTGTCAGTGCAGACTGTAGAAGCAGCAGGAGGAGGACGGTGGGTGGGTGGGGGGTAAAGCCCTGTGTCACTGTGGCCAGAGGACAGTCATGGAGACGGCCCTGCTGCTGTTGCGTAATAACCTCTGGAGGCTGTGACCTCTGCCCTGCCGCAGCACAGGCAGAGCTGCAGTTCAAAGCTCCCACAGAGCTCTGCTTTACATAATGTCCTCTCTCTGCTAAATGTGACAGTTAACGGCCCAGAATTACGCCATTAATTGCTCCCTCTGTCCCATTCAGGTGAGGTAAGGTGTCCCAGTGGGCGCTCGCTTTATGACCCCGTGCATCTGCTCAAACAGCAGCTCTGCGCACTTTTCATAAAGGCCTGTCCACGCCATTCCACCCTATTAGTTCAGTCCTCCATCATCTCAAATGAGCGTCCTCCTCCTCAGAGCCGGGGACAGATGAAGCAGAGGCAGGTGTAGAAACCACTGAATGGACAGCACAGATTTAAACAGGGTGGGGGCACAGTGTTAAAATAACTGAAGATGTGTTAAAATGATGAGTTGGTTTGATTCCTGGCAATAAAATAAAACTGCACATTATTAATAGTTTCATTATTTATTCAGTGTAATAAATGGATGGATTTAAAATATTCTAATAGGAAGTAATATCAGAGAGGCACAAATGAATTTTGTGGTTTGTATAATTTCTTGGTCACTTTGTGTCTCTTTTTAATAATTTTGCATAAATCTTGTGGTCATTATTCATCTCCTTATGGTTGTTTTTCTCTCTTTGTAATTGTTTTGAATGGCATTGGCTGTTTGTGTGTCTTTTTGCTTCATTTTATGGTCATGTTTTTTATCTGTAGTTGTTTTACATCACTTAGTTGTAATTTCTTGTGTCTTTTTGTATCATTTTCCATCTCTGTTTTGTTTATTGCAATTTCTTTGTGCTCATTTTATGGTCACCTTTGCATCATTTTGTGTCTTTTTGTAGTATTTTGTATCTTTGAAGTAATTTTGCATCATTTTGTGTCTTTTTGTGCTCATCTTTGTGTTCGTTTAACATTACCCTGTTATCATTTCATATCATTTCAAGGTCATTTTGTGTCTCTTTAGTGATTTTGCGTCACTTTGTGGTCATCTTTGTGTCTCTCTTTTGTTGTCTTTGCATCTCTTTGTGATCATTTTGTGTTTGTGAACTTGTTGTGTGTCTTTGTGGTCATCTTTATCTCCTTAAAAGAAAAAAAAGTTTTAAAGAAATGTTAACAGAGGTTTGGTTGGAGGTTCTGCACCCATTAGACCTGTTCGAACAAAGCCAGTTTTGTTTGTGACTCTACTTTATATGACTGCATTTGTGAGTGTGTGTCCCTGTGTGTGTCTGTGTGTGTGCTACCATGCAGTGGAACCTCCAGTCCTGAGGTAGCAGCTGTTGCTAGTGGGACGGCGGCCAGGTAACCAGGGTGCATGCTGGGACAGCAGAGAGGAGGGCCAAGCATTTGATTTATGTGAGAGTGTGAGGGAGTGTGTGTGCAGTTGCTTGTGCACGTAAGTAGGTGCGTGCATCTGTGTGTTAGTGTGTGTGTGTCGGTGTGTGTCCTGGCATTGTCGGCGGCCGGCTGGCACGGTGTCAGCGGCAGGCCGTCCCACAGAGTGAGGGAAGTGGCTGGGTGGTGCTGTGGCGTGGCGTCTGACAGGAGGACAGACTGTTGGAGGGGACGACCACACACTTAGGACCATTATTACACAGGATGGAGGCCACAGGCTGCTACTGGTCCTACAGCGACTCTCTGACTGTGTGATGACTGTTAGGACCTGATATTCTGCCTGGATCTGAGTTAAATTCAGATCTGAAATTATTGCATTCTTGCCTTTGTCTTTGCTTAATCAGGATTTAGCAGCATTTGGATGTAAATCTAAAGGACGGTTGCGTTGTTGTTTGCTTATGTTAGCATGCTGCTGTCAATCAAATCTGATCAAGAATAGATTAGCAAATGTTAGCTTTGATTGTTGCAAATTAAAGGAGCTCTTTCTATGTTTTCTGTTGCCAAACGTGCCAGGTGGTGGTGATGTTTGCTTACCAAGAGCCATTGTTATGTTCACAGTACAAAACATTAAATATACTGTCTGAGCAGACTGAACACTAGAGTGAGTAGTACTGGAAAATACTGAGACGGGACGGACCAGGGCTAGCTGGTTAGCATGCTAACTTTAGTACAAAAAAAAATGACATAACTAGAAAAAAAAACACTGGAACTGCTTTCCACTTCTGGAGACAGCTCTTAGTGAGTAAAGGAATGAGATTTGATGCTAAACTCACAACAAGTAAACAGATGCTAATGCTAACGTTAGCTATGTAGCAATAGCGTAATCTTACATAAGGCACCTATAAGTAATTCTAATTTAGGGTTGTAGAAAGAAATAAGATTTGAAACCACGGCTTTAAAGTAATTAATCAAACAAAAATACACTTACTGCTTCCAGCAAATATGAGGTGTTGCTGATTTTTCCTGTTTAAAATTGAATTATTTTTAGGTTTGGACTATTAGTCGGACAAAATAAGCAACTTGAAGACGTCATATTGGGCTTTAAGAAACTTGTGATGGCCATTTTCAGGTGTTACAATCTTCAGGTTAATTAATGAACCTTAGGCCCAGTGGAAGTCTTTTATTTTTACAAGGTGATATTAAATGCACCACAGATTGCAGCAGGGTGGAAGAGCCATGGAGGATGTTTGATTTATATATTTTCTATGTTAACGTGGATGAATGGCCTTAACATAAGGAGCTGTTTTGCGGCTCGCTTTATTGATCGCAACTCTTTTTGCTGGAGAGGGATTGAACATTTATTTATATTTCACACTTTTTAAATAAAGAGTCAAGATGTAAACAGGTGGAAATCACTAACAGCAACAGTTTTTTTCATCCTCTTGTCTGGCATCAAATGTAGATGTAGATGTGGTTTTTTGAGTGTGAAATAAAAGACTCAGTGCTTGTGTAGAGGACAGTGAATCTGAGCGTTTCTCTTGGGCCTTGCCAGACTGCAGCTCCTGCACCCCTGCACTGTGGCATCAGTATTCCAGGCCCGTTTATGGACACAGCGTTCCCTGGGTTGATGGAGGCAGCAGCAGCAGCAGAAGCAGCAGCCCCGCAACTCCCTGCAGTCTCCCATCGCCACCACCAGAGGGCAGAGCATGGTGCTCCATTTGCTTCACGCATCCCAGAGCACTTTGTCTGCTGTAGCCTACTTTGGTTCCTCCTTTTTATCTCCCCCCTTTTTTTAAACTGCCCTCTATTCAGAGCTGGATTTAAAAGCTTCAGATGTAAAACAGCAGCGATGTACAGTACAGCAGCTCCGACTCTTCTTTGGGTCCATATTTTATCATATGCAGGAAATGATGAAGCCTCATACTGCTTGTATCAGCAGTGGGGGTGATGTGAATGTGTCATTTCAGACTATGTTTGCTCCATTGATTTTTCTTTTTTTCCTTTTTCAGTTGGTTGAACGTGCTTATAGCTCTGTGTTGCCACTCAACTCTGCATGACCCAAAAATAACCCGGGGTGAACGCAGTCAGCAACTGTTCTCTGGTCAGCACAAACAACAGGCCTCATCTCCCTCCAACACACACACACACACACACAAACACACTCATATGTACAGGCTTGCACATGCAGATTCAGTGTTTGCATGCACAGGAGAAAGATAAACATTCCCCTGCACAGAAATCCACACACACATTTCAGGTTGCATTTTGTTTCCGGAGCAGTAATCCTCTGAGAATGAATGTCGAACGCTGCAGCTTCTTCTCAGTGAGTTAAAGTTTTTTTTTGCTGTAGGAGGCTTCAGGTGACATCTCCCACCACCCCTCCTACCTCCCCTACATCCACACAACTCCCATGGGTGCTTGCTTCTCTGTCCCAGAATGTTGTCCAGTAAAGTCAGAGAAAGGTCATTAGTCGGTTTGATGTGAGGTTATGTAACCTCACAGCCTGCCAGAGACACAAAGCCAGGCTCAGGCAGAAAGAGAGAGAGAGAAGGAGAGTCAGTGTGGTTTCTCTTAATACCACCCTGACACATCACCCCAACAACCACCACCACCTCCCACTTCTCCGATCACAGAGACACTTTGATCGCCACAGCAGGGAGGGAGTCAAGAGGAGGAGAACAGGGGGTCAGATCCTGCAGAGAAGGAGCCAGGGGATAAAGGTTGAAATGCAAACACTGATGAAATCTAAGAATCTCAGTGACTTTCCATGTCCTGTTTGTGGGGTTTTGGTGTGAAGTCAAGAGTGAAGCCAGAGGCCTCAAGTTTGTTTCATTTGTGATTTTGCAAAGTCAAAAATGATGGTAAAGTCATCCATTTTCAGGATGCAAAACCCAAAACTTTCTCCATATCTGAAGCATTGCCCTTTGTCCTTAATGGACGGACGGCCACTGTGGGACAGTGTATAGATGAATTTTGGAACAATATCATCCTGTTTTCATAGTTTTGCACAACATTTCTACCATTTATCATGACATTGTTCTCTGCTGAGACTGGGTCTGATGGTGCAAGAAACACAAGCAATCAGACGATCAAACATGTTGTAAACAAGTAAAAGATTTATCCATATTTTATTTTATTTTGTAAGTAAACCTGAATATGCTAATATTTCATCTTTACACAGAGAAACTGTGTATGTTCACAGTAAGGTAAAAAGGTCAAAGGTGATGGACAGTATGGATAATAATCTTTACCATTCATCTGTGTTTTCTTTCTCAGATAAACTTGACTAACCTGGGATTGTTTGAAGTTTCTATAATCAGATAACCTGCCCTTTGTTAACTTGCCAACCCTTAAGTGCACACATAGAATTAAAATCGTTAAATTTCTGCCTAAAATAACTCTACTTTGGTGCTGCAAAGATATTATACAACGTCAAGATAACCGACTCTCTCAGTTCTAATCTGCGTCATTGCGTGTTTATCGGTGGGTGGAGTGAACCATCTTGTCGTTACTACAAAATCTTTGTCCAACATGGCGGTTCTTTGTCAACAAACAAATCCGCCGAGTGTGTTGTCCAGGTAACCAGGGAATTAAATTTACCGACAGTTTGTAGTTAATTGTCGTTTATCCCAAAACATTATCTGACCAACAGCTGCTGTGTGGTCGCACTACATTAAATAGCTGCCGTCCATCATAAAACCCGCTAGTTTAGCTGATTAACTAGCTCGCTAGCTAGGTTGCTAGCCTCGTTCGCTCTCTAAATTAGCTCGCTCGCTCGCTCGTTCGCTAGCTAGCTAATTTCTTAGCTTGTTAATTAGCTTAGTGTTTACTTACTTTACTGACATAGAGGAAACTGAAAAGAAGGGAGGAGATACTGGACAAGAGACCGAGAGAAGAAGAAAGAGCGAAGGTAAGACAGGATTAGTATTATATCCCGGTGCATGTTCTTCAGTTACTACAGTGGAATCCAAAGGCTCAGTTTAACAACATAAACCTGGTATAACTATAGTCTGATAATGTAGTATTCTTGTATGAATATATTGTTGTATAAAACACATTTTGTTTGAGACACATTTCTATCATCAAGTCCAAAATTATGCAAACTCAGATACAAAGATGAAATAAAGAAGGTGAGTCATTATACTAAATTATGTAAACTCAGCTCCAAACAGCACACAATGTTAGAGACTAACTGGTTAACATTGTTGAGTATGCAGTAGCTAAAGAGACAGATATTTCCCTTAGGGGTTGGTAGAGACCAAAACATAAGTAAAAGAGGGAGAATTGTGCATTTATATTTATCAGCATGACTGTAAATAAATGCTAATGTTGCTCTGTATCTCTTAGACGTGTTAACATGCAACTGTTTCCTTCTTATATCAGTTTAAAATGTGATAAAATGTCAGTACTGTGGTTACAGTTTGTTTTCTGCTGCCCCCAAGTGGGCGAAAGAAAATCAGTTATTCAAGTTGTAAAACTTGTTAAATCATGTGACTGTTTGTGTTTAATGTCTTGTCTCACTTTTTTTTAGCAAAGCTGCCTTGTTCTCAGATCTCAGCAGCAACTCATCGATGGCAGGTGAGTGCAACGTTATTATAACTGATAGGAACAACAGCTAAATGTATCAAAATAAGGTGTAAGTTAATTATTTATACTTAAAGGGAGCATCTGTCTAGTCTCAAAATGATTAAACTGCAAGTTTTTTTTAAACTTGAGAAATGAAGGAAGGATAACTGGATGTAGAGAGACACACATCCACATCCGAACATGCTCGCTCTCTTGCCCTATTTCCAATAAATGACACTTTGTGCCCTCCAGCAAACAGAGCATGGAAATCTGGCCTCTGAGCATTATGGAGCCCCCCTGCTCCGGCTGCTGAGGGTGGAGCTATCATTAGTATTAGCTCTGGAGCTCTTGCCCTGACCCTCCCTGACATCTCTGTGCAGTGTCCAACTCTGTTATCCTGCCAAAGAAAAAAAAAAAAAAAACAGCGTTGACTCTTCAAGGGCATGTCTCACTTCCTCTGGATTCCAGCTCCCCTCTGTGAGGAGCCAGAGGAAGAGGAGGAGGAGGAGGAGGGTTCATTTCTTCATTTTACACCTGTACAGTGAATCAATTTGTTAGGAGCTGGATGGAACATGACACAGATTAATGTCATTTGCAAGAAACACCTTGTCTAGAGATTGTTATGCTTATTTTTTTTAGACGTATTTGTATAGTTTTTCACCATTTTACAGTCAATGTCAGTGTAAACCAGTGGGTCTCAAAAAGTAAAAACAGTTGCTTTATATCCCCAAACATTTATTAGCTTAGCATCCCTGACCAGGCAGGAGTCATTCACATGTTCCCAGGGTCCTGTGTTCCCAACGTCTAATGGGAGCCTGAAAAAGATGTTCCCCAGCTCTGTATTCGCTTCATATGACATGGACTATTGTGGGAACTCATCAAAAGGGTTTTCTGTTCCCCAGAGTTGCTGTATGTCTCTCAATATGATAGGCGTACACTTGAGGGAACTTATCAATTTAGGAATTAGGGTTAGAATGAATATTTATAAAAAAAAAAACATCTGTTCAGGATTACTGCATTGGAGTAATGTTAGCAGCTTTATCCTGCCCACAAAGTTTTGTCCTGTTCCTCTACACTTTTTATGATTCCCATATATACTAAATAATTACACAGTGATGTTTCAGCTGTGATTTAAACTTTATTTTGTGCTTTGCGAGAATGGAAAGCTTGAGTGGAGCTGATTAGAAGAATTTCTAAGTGACTATATGTTTCAATCTGACTGCAGTAGTTCTTCAGGAAAGGTCAATCATTTCAAAACAAAATCAGCAATTTAATCTCATAAATGGATATCAGTGGGACAATATTTTATATATTAAAAACAAAAGTTAATCTAAACCCTAGTGTGAGTCTATGCAGGGGCCCTGGGAGTGCCTAATCTTAAATATTAGAGTTTGATTTAAAAGGGTGACAACTCGGCCTCTCCTCAAAATTAGAAACGAGGGCTGAACTTGTCCTCACCCTCCCAATCTGTGATACCACGGTTGATGTATTGTTTCACCGACGTTTTACGGCCCTCCGTCTGCCCGCCTGCTGTCGGGCAGGTCCAACTCACGGCAAAATACGTGACAAGACAGCGCATTGAAAAAGTTATGAGGGTAGACAGAGAGACAAAATGGGAAGGATATACCGAGGAGAGACAGACGGCGAGGGGAGAAAAAACTGACTTATTCATTCCTAAAACATATTAAAAATGTGACATTCAGACAGCTGCACCGGGGCCAGGTGCTGCTTTATGAGAAAGCCAGTATCACTAAGCCTCCACACACACCACACACACACACACACACACACACTTTCTCTAATGTAATCCAGGCTTGTAAAATGACTTCTGCTTATGAATTCTGAATAAAGATGGCTATACATAAGAAAAAGCCCTATTCATTTAGACTGCTACGTTGACATATTTTCCTCCTCAAATTCATAGAGAGCGGCTTGTGTCAGTGTCAGTGAACTCAGATAATGGCAAATCAGGATCTCAGCACTTTTTCTAAAATAAGCTTTTTTTCTCTCCTCCCTTATTTGATGGATCTACTGGCCTCTAAACTTGAGGAATAAGTTTAGGTGTAAGCACATATTTGCTTGTTAAGTTGTCCAACTACGCCCTCTGTTTTCATGATGCCACAGAGCTTTGTCATGTGTTGTCTAAATAAATCAGAGTCCAAAAAACTATTCATTGTCATTGTACCACTTCCCCATGTGACGAGAATGGTTGCAGTTTTTAAAGAAGGTACCCCTGGTTTAAGCTAAGCTAAGGGTTTTATATGGTGTTTCTTGCTATCAGTCCACATCTTTGTGTTTTGGTTGTCACTCCTTTTCTGCCATAGCTAGCTATTTTTGGGGAGCACAGAAAAGGACTAACAACCAAAACACGAAGATGTGAGCTCATAACAAGAAACACCCTATAAAACCTGCAGCTTATATCAAGGGCACGCACTTTTAGCTAGGTTAGCTAGCTGACGTTAGAATCAAACTTTGTTTTTCTTCATTTGGTCATAGAATTTTATTTATCAGCGGCAGCCATCTCCTTCTTCTCTTGCTCGTCATAAGGAAAGTGTGTATTATGATGAGTTTTATTGGACTCAGATCTATTCAAATAACACAGGACACAGCACTGCTACATTTTTAAGTTGGACCTGGAAACAGTATTTTCGTCTGTTATCTGACGTCAGACTAAAATGGATCATGCAGGTCTCTATTTGTGCCGTGAATCCCTTGTTTTTATTTATTTAGTCTTTGTCTTGGCAGTATCTCTCTCTGTACTCAGCTTCCCCTTCAACCACACATACATAAAACACACCGTGGACCTGAGAAATGAACTCCCCCTTTTGTCTCACAGATAGATTTGGTTTGTATACTTGCTTTAGCTGCATATATAAGCACCTCTTTACACACACATATACACAGTCGGAGGAGTATGTTCAGCCCTGGAAGAGATGCTTTTAGGGTGGTGGTGTAGAAAGGTGTTGGTTGTTCTCTTTACCTCCAGCAGACTAAACCTGGTGGCTGTTATTGCAAACCTGTGTTTTCTTTCTGAGGAATACTGTGCCCTAGAAAGATGCTATGGCTGGCTGTGTTTTACATGCTGCCTTCTCCGAGGCTTTTTTACCTCGAAGAGAGATAGAGAAAAAATATGTTTACTGGTGTATAAAAGAAGCAGAAGAAGCCAGAAGTACCACAGAGTAGCCTGATGTTTGAGAAATTGCTGCCTTATATTAAAAAACAGGACAGATATTCTCATTCTGCACATGCAGTAAACTTGGTCTTGTATCTATATAACAGGCAAGAGTATGATGTGTGTGTTTTCTAGCTTCATTAATCCACTTACAGGCACACACTCATATAGACACTGGGGTTCTGATACAGGCATTTAAGAGCCAGTACTGATATTTTTGGATTGCGGCTCCCAGCGGTCGATTACAGCGTGTTATCACCGTTTTACAACAGCAGGCAGAGGCTGTGGTTTTAGCAGAGCACACAGGGTTTTATGTCCAACAACTCGGCTTTTATTTTTATGGGCGTATCAAGGCAGATGCCAGTATTTTGTGTCGATACTCAGGGACTGAAAATTTGGCCTTTTTCAAGCCGTTTTCTTGCAAGGACCCTTACAGACATAATGGTTTCCCAACCTGCTAACCTTAAAGGGGTGGATGTGCTTCAAGGAAAATGATTGTTGGAACTTTCTTTAGTGTCTGAAAATCTTTGTAACTTTCCAAAATCGACAATCCTAGTGGTACGGCAGGATTTGAAACACAAATACTTCTGTCACTTTTCTTGGGTGCTCCCTGAGTGTCGCACCATGAATACCTTCACAGAGAGACTGTCTGTTATCCCCATCTGTCAATGTTGTGATTGGTGAGTGTATAGACTAGTTAGCATAATGCATACTCATTATGTTTGAATATAACAAGCTTTGTTATGTGGTCCAACTGCTTTGGAAGGCTTTGGTGGGGTGAAAAGCTGGCCGTCACAGAGGTGTGAGACAAACTGGATTATCAAAATATCAAGTGTTCTCTCCTGTTGTATCTGTAAAGAATGACACAAATAATTGTGTAGAATAAAACAAAAGAGATTGAGAGAGAGAAATTCAAACCCTGGTCACATTTAAAGAGGCTATATGTTTGTTTTCTTTTTTGCTGAACATGGTTTCCTACCAAGAGCTACAGCCATCGATATGTCTACAGGACTCTGAGCAGCACTACAAGGCAAGCCAAGGCTAGCTGGTTACCATGCTAACTTCAGTAGAAGAAAAAAAGTGATGAAATAGAAACAAAACATTAACATTAGTGTTGCTTTTGATGCTGAACTTACAACGTCTCTTCTAGACTGGTAAGTAAAGAGCTGCTAATGCTAATATTGGTTATGTAGCATTGGCAAAAACTCAGAGATAGCTCCTGTAACACCTCTGTGTAGCTGGGCAGTCACTGCATAAAATGGCTGCTAATGATAAAATGTGATAAAAGCCTATTTTAACTTTCAAACAGCCCTTTAAAGAAGTGAGAACCAGTTAAAATGTCCTCACTCTGAAAGTTTAAAAAACTGACTCTCACACAGACAGAGGTACAAGACTCTGTACATTAAATGTTAACCTTGTAGTTAGGATGATTCAAGGGACAAGAATGAAATACACTGGTACACACACTTAAGCTTTGAGGGTCAAAAGTTCATTTCCGACTTTGAGAACAGTTGTCTGATACAACACTCTTAACTCAAGGCCAGGACTTATTAGCTGCATCTCATGGTCTGTGAAAAAAGCGAGTAAGCGGACGTTGATTTTTGTAAAAACTAAATAACGTCTCTTTCTGGTCTCTTAAAATCCTTGAAATGAAGCAGTTGAGAGAGAGACAAAAGAAATGGTTGAACTCTTCAAAAGTTTCCACAAGTAACAACCGGAAGCTAAAAAGGTTGAGAACTGCTGCTCTGTTCCACAGCTCGCCAGGAGAAATACTTAACTGTCAAGCCAAATTTTGAATTTGAATTGCAGATATGACGATGTGACAGTGTTAGTGCTAAAAACTGACAAACAAAAAGGTGTTGCAGGATAAAGTGTGTGTTAGAGACATGCAGCGAAACGTGGTGATTTGTTCCCCCTAGGGTTCGTATTTTATTCATCAGGACTTGATGCATCCAAGTATAGGATCATTCGGTTTTGGCACCTTTAAAGATTTCATTTTCAAATTGAACAACACATTAAAAATCAAAAGAAACAAAGAAATGACTAAGGCTGTGTGAGTTTTAAAAATAAAATACATACATACATATATTTATATATTTATAAAGAAATCAACCAAACCATTTAAAAAAGCAGTTTTGTTCAATGTAGATTGTTTGGTTTGTCTCACAAAAGCAATAAGATAAAATGAACTAAATAAATAAAAAAAGAAAACATAAGAAAAATACACATGAAAACATTAATACTTTAAACTTTAGCGTCTTTGCTTTTTTTCCCCTTATAATTATTAACCTTTAAAACTTAAGTTTCTCAAGAGCAGATTTGCTGTAATTTTATAGCATGCATTTAATTTCTGAAATTGTGAGTCACTTAACTTCTCTTGTACTATTTCATATTTAACTTGTTTTTATTTTTTGTGTTTTGGCGTCCTCTTCTTTTCCTTCCCCCTCTGCTCCTTCCTTTTTATTTTGCAGAAGTCGTGTTTGGAGTCTTTGTGAACTTTGACCCCACCTGCCCTTTTTTTTTCTTTTGTTGGCGCTTTCTGTTGAAAGGGGTTCAACTCTCCTGTTACGACTCCCTCCCAAAAAAAAAGAAAGCGAACAGGGACTGAGAAAAAGACGAGAAGGTTCTGTTAAAAGAATAGATATTATTCTACTGTTGACTGTCTGCATCTGCCTTTGGTGGCATCAGTCGCTGTGCGCCCTGTGCTACCTAAAGGACCTTCACTTGTTCTCAACCTTCAAATGAACAGATACTAAAAGAGTCTTTTCTCATGTTACCAACAGCACTTGGTTTAGTTAAGTTGTTTTTTTTTTTTCTTTTTTGCTTCGGTAAAGTCTGTAACTCTTGATTATTAACGTAATAATTTATTTATAAAAGTAATACATATATATAGTACCTTTGTTAGAGATTACAGATTGGGCTAATTCTTACTGAATCCCAAGCTGTAACAATTCACAGTTTTAATGCAAAAAATGAACAAATGAGTCAATAAATAAAAGAGGTGTGTGTCTGAGTGGTGGGCTGGCTGAGGGGGGAGCTTGACCTGTTGCTCCAACCAAACCGTGGGGCAAAACTGTCAAACCAAAGGGCTATGAAATCATGAAATCAATTCTTTATCTCATAAATGCCCGCTTCCCTCCCGCCCTCCCTTTCAGTACCCCCGAACGTCATAAACAAACCCTGCGCCAAAAAAACAATCGACAGACTCTCACTCTCTTGGTACAACCTGACCCATTCTCACTCCTCTGCCATTCAATCCTGGAACACAGCAGACTTGTTGAAACTCTCTCAATGGTAATGGAAAAGTCATGCAGCTGAACAAAAAGAACAAATGTCTATAAACATGGAAATCCATCTTCTCCAGGGGCGTACTGCACCCACAGGGGTTCCCGTGTCTCCTGGTCTCCGCTCTCCACCATGAGGGCCGGCCTGGCCTGTGTCGACTCCCTCATACCGGCGTGGTGCGGCGGTTCGCTGTGTTGGTGTGGCTCGAGTCTTTCAGGTCCTTCTGGATGCAGTTGTGGACTTGCAGGAAGTTGTGGTCCCTCTCAGAGTTGTAGGTGGCGGTGGGTGTGCCGGAGGACTTGAGGGTGTCCCGGGGCAGCGTGTACATGGAGATCTCCGTGGATGGCAGCGCGCTGAAGCCCTTGAGCCCCACCGGCGAGGCGTCGCGGGAGTGTGATGGGTCCGTGGAGCGGGAGGAGGAGCGCGAGCGGCGTCTGTAACGGTAGCGGTAGCTGGGGATCCGCGTTATGGCCGAGCCCTGGAGGTAGTCGGCTGCGCGCGCCCCTATTCGGAGCTGTCGATGGCGGTCGATAAACATGTGCACGGCCAAGACGCCCACCATCTCAGCCATGATGAAGGAGAGGGCGCCGAAGTAGAATGACCAGCCGTATGAGTAGCTGTTCTTCTTTGAGTCGCTTTTTGAAGGGTCCCCCGCGTTGGCTGATATGTACACGATGATCCCGATGATGTTGCTCAGGCCTGAAAGGTTGGGAGGTGCAGGTTTGGCGCCACACAACAGGAGAGGGTCATGGATAAGGAAGCAGAACAACAGAAATTATCATTCAGGATGAGCTCATGGAGTTATTCTTGGTTCATGATAAACTTTAAATGCAGTGTCGTACCAAATATATGTAAAGTGCTGCTTCATGCACTGTACTTGGTGTACCAATCCTGTCTAGGCCGAAATGACTGATATTAGGCTCCTGATATTTGCGAGAAACAGGACGACTTCAGGTCTTGACACAGATCATTTAGTACAGAGTATAAAGTAACCAACATCAGAGCTGTGCTGGGCTGGATTAGAGCCCATCATATATCCACATACATATCCTTGTACAGACTTGTAAGTTTAGTCACACACGCAGAAATTTGACATGGTATATCTGGGAAGATGGATCGTAGGGAAAGTGTGTCAGGGACACCATATTTTTAGAGATGAGTCCCAATGGGTGGCTTTTAGCCTAGCAACAGGATCGAGAGACAAGAAAGGAAGACAAAAAGAAGAAGTGACTTGTAGCTGCAGCACAACCAACAGGCAAGACAAAACATGGACTTTTGATTTAAAATTAATCATAAAAAAGTGTGAAATGACAACTACTTAAAGGACTAGTTAGACATTTTGGGAAATACACTGATCAGCCTCAACATTAAAACCACTGACAGGTGAATTTATATCATTGATCATCTCATTACAGTACATTGTTCTGCTGGTAAACCTTCAGTCCTTCATTCACCTGGATGTTACTTTGACACATACCACCCACCTAAACATTGTGGTAGACCAAGCTCAACCCCCATGGCAACAGCAGGGCAACAAACCCACTACGTCACCAATCCTGTTCAACAATGTCTCGAAAAACACAACAAAGAGCCCAAGGTGTTGACCTGGCCTCCAAACTCCCCAGATCCAATCTGATCCAGCATCAGGTCAACACCTTGAGCTCTTGGTTGCGTTCCTCAGCGGTCTTGGTGGCGTAGCAGGTTTGTCCTGATGGGGTAGGCCCCTGCCATTGGGGAGTGTTGTTGCCATAGGGTAGTGTGCTTAGTCTACAACAATATTTCGATTGGTGGTACAAGTTAAAGTAACATCCAGATGAATGTCAGGACCCAAGGTTTCCCAACAAAACAATGAATCCTAACAGGATAATCGATGTTATTTACTTCACCTGTCAGTGGTTTTAATAGCTATGGCTAATCGACTGTCATATCTGTACAGTAAATGTGAAGCTACAGTCAGCAGCTGATTAGCCTAGCTTAGCTCATGGATGCCAAAAAGGTTCCCTAGGTAATAGAAAAAAACTGCTATTATTAATACTTCTTCTAATAACTGGTCAAACATGGATGACAAAGGCCACAGGCAAGTTTGAGCTTCTGTTTATGAACCACTAAAAGGCTTTTATTTTGAAACAACTGCAGGAATCAGCTGAACCTGCAGAGAGAAGTTCTTGCACAGTGAATTGCTGTGTTATTTTGTTGGTGTTTGACTCACCTGCGGACACAAAGAAGATCCCTGCGCTGAGGATGATGTTGTGGCGTGACTTGTAGAACTCACTGGCAGCTATACACAGGCCTCCCATGAAGAGCAGTATGACGCTGAGGATGGGGAAGATGCTGGAGGCTCGCACCGCACCTGGAAATCAGCAGAGGAGAGAAGAAAAAGGAGGGAGGAGGAGAGGAGGCGATGGGGAGAGATTGGGATGTGATTTGGTGTTCACGCAGCGAGGAGAACAGCCGAAGGGGGCAACAAAGAAAGAAAGAAAGAAAAGAAAGAAAGAAAGGGGGGAAATGGCGGGGGATGAAAGGAGCGATGAGGATAAGAAGGCAGAGAAACAAAGAAGAAGAAGAAGCACATTAGAATCCATTTCAGCATCTGCTCCTTGTGTGTGAGCACATCCTAATCAACACCCCATCAGGCCTGTGAAAGACTCCATCAACACTGTCTAGTGAGTGTGTATCCCCACAGTGAGCCTGTTATCCAACCTTATGTAATCACACCGCTTGACTCTCCCGCTCTCCCTCCCTTCCTCCCTCTCTCTCAGCACACTTCTCCGCAGACCACAGAGCGAACTGGCTGCTTTTGTGTAGCATCATGTGAATGGCAGTCAACAAAAGTGCTACGGGGCCCTGGCATGTATATGAGCCAGGCCGCAGTGCAGAGGGGGATGCCCTTGAAACCAAAACGCCGTCCTTGCAGCTAATTATCAAGAAGCAAAAAACTGGAAACGGGATATAACGAGATGTTACTTTTGAGGTCAAGCCAGGGTCAAAAAAAGAAGAAAGAAAAAAAAAAACAAGACCTGTGCTTCACCCTGAGGTGTCAGGTAAAATTAGAGTCACGCAGGCGTTGGAGAACAGACAGTTGTTGTTTGCAGGGGAAACAATGAGGAAGTCTCCAAAACCTGTTCGTTATTTTTCTCCCCAGTCACCTCCTGCCATCCTTTAGCCTCTCTGACTTTACCTCCCACCCTCTCTCCTGTTTAACATGCACACTTAAACTTTCATCAAGCTAGTTAAATTTTCACCACCATCACCTCGTCTCCCCATGTGGCCGCCGACTCAGCATTCTCCCCAAAGTGCTGACACCGCCGGGCTGACCGGGCTGGGTGGCTCTCTGTGTGCTGAACTGGGCCGCCTGCACCTCCACAGGGAGGGAGGACCCGCCAGGGGGTCCTGGCAGCCTGTCTGCTTGCCTACCTGCAGCCATTCATCGCTCCCCTCCCTCATCCAAGCGCCCTGTGGCGTCATGGCGGCCAGCCGGCTCGATGGGAAAGCCACCCTGAGCCCACAGGCAGTACTCAACAGCTGCAGTGGAGGAGAGCGCCGAGTGGTGGTCATGGCTGGCTGGACGCTCTTTCAACAGTAACTAAAGGAACCTGATGAGGCTGATGCTGCTTTATACTCTATGTGCTGTAACTGCGTGCTTCCATTATTTGCCAAATACTATGCTATGCTCACCTGATGCAAGTAAATCTGGTTACGATTTACGGCACAAAGGAAGAACGTCTGCAACCAAAACAGAAAGAGGATGGTGCCTTTGTTTTCCCCGGTAACCATCGATAGCTTTAGAGGAAATGGCAGTGCCTGTTGAAAGTACCTGGCAAAAGACAAAGAGTCCTGTTGTTGGAGGAGGCAAAGGGGTGATAGAAACCGTAGTAAAACAAGAGTAAACCTTGGATCGGCATTTACTCAATGGAGAGAGCCATGGTTGGACTGGGATTTTCTATGGTCCACTGGCCAACTGCAGTTTGTTCTGGCAGTCCCTATGGCTGGTTCTGACTGTGGAAAGAGCTCTGGCACTCGAGAGGGTTCAAACCCGACAGGCAGTTGTCATTATTTCTACTGGTGTTTTACTCTACCTTTATCACAGCACTGAGATCAGGGTTTTGAGTTCAAATCAGGATTCTTACTGTTGTTTCTTGCTTTGGACAGTAGCCAGTTTGATAGCTGTAGCTGTGTTGCTAATGCAGCCAGATTTATTGTCGATGATCTAAACAAATAAAACGATTCTTAGCGGTGACTCAGTGGTGAAACTGACAATATTCTTCTTTGTGACAGCTGCACCAACATTCATACCAATTTTTCTAGGGGAGAAAGTTGCCTGTTGCCACTTCAACATGAAGCATTGATTACATGCCTGTGGCCTTTCCTTTAGCCAGACACCTTAAGGATGAACTTTATTACCTTTCGTCCATGTCTGTTTGTTTATGTCAGTAGGATTCCCCAAAAAATATGGAGCCGATTTGCATCAAACTTGGTGGAGGGATGGGGCACAGGTCAGTGACGAACCTATTTAATTTTGGTATAGCTCTAGATCATTTACTATAAATGACAATTTTTTCCTCTGAAATTTGGTCTATGTTGTTTATTGTTCATTTTGTCCAACACCTTTGTATCGAGGAATATAATAAAGAAGAAGTCTGGTGGGGCCACTTAGGAGGCTTGAAAGATTAAGTTGTTTTTGAAGTAGACCTATTTGAAGGAACTGTAATGTGGTTAGGACAGCAGTAAAGAAATATCGGAAGTATGAATATATTCTATAAATTGCCTATTTTTTGTGTATAAAATCATTAAACTTGACTCAGCCAATCAAAACAAGGACTGCAGCCATCTATTTAATGATAATGGGATAGAAAATGGCCGAAGCCGTTAAGCCAGAGTTTAGGAACATCATGCATCACTGGCGAGCACCTTTATGAATATGCTTTTGACCCGACACGGTAATGTCTCTGCTCCCCGTCCCACCTGTACTCATCATGTCATCATTCAACATCACAATGTGCTTATCGCTTTCTTTTAACCTTGCTTGAAACGGCCCCGGCCACCGAGCTCCAATCTGTGTGATGGAGAAGACTTTTAATGCCGTTACTCGCCATCTTCCATTTTTCTTTCCATCTGTCTGTCTCTGTCTGCTGCACACGGGTCATCTCGCCTGTCTTCGTCCCCCCTCATCCTCCCCCGTCTCGTCTTGTCTTTCTTTCTTTTCCGTCTCTCACTTAATTCGCACTCAGTCAAAGCACAAGACATTTTGAAAGATAAAGTGTCGTCTCCCCCTTCCTCCCTCGCCCCCCTTGTCTTACCCCCCCCCACTTGTCTCCTTGCTCGACCGGAGGGGATTGTGGGGGTTTAGGGTTACCAATGAGGTGGGTTGATTAAATATTAAGTTGTCCTGAGAGTTGACCCTGCTCCTGTGTCCTGCTCTAAACGCATCGCTCTTCCTAAATCCACCCCCCACCCCACCCTGCCTCCGTCCCTCTATCCCGTTAACCCTGAAGGTATTGACGTGGTCGTTCACAGCACATTACCTGGGAGAGAGGAGGGCACTGGGGCTCTTTTTCATCCATCAGCTTCATTTGCAGAGACAAAAGAGGGATAGAGGGGCCCAGCCAAATTTATTGATTGTTGACAATGGGGCTGTTTTAAGAGTGTGGGATCTCAAGGTGACACCAGAATTGAAGAAACCTTCAGAAAGGCTCGGTTGCAGACAAATGTAGAGAGAAAAGGCTTTTGAACATGTGCACTCATCTAGATTTGTCTGGGTTTAAATCTGATTACCCTGAGGTGATTTTGCCTTTTTATTCCACCAAGCAGATGACACTCGTGCATTGTTTTATTCACAAATCTGAGCTCACTGTAGTCATCAGTCAGCCAAAAAAAAAAACATCACTAATTGTGTCCAATTTGGTCCAAACTAGCAGCTATTTGGTTTAGTTCCTGAAGCTGTTGGTGCTAAGTCTTTATAATTAAGTAGAATACTTGGGCCTATGGTCAATGTTGACTTGCTGGATACTTTCATATAGAAGCAAAAGACTTCATCTAGTAACCGACTGAAACCCCAAGTCTGAAATTTATGCTGCATTCAAGACAACTGCAAATTTGGAAGCTTCTGTATGGGAATGTCTAAATTAAGAAAAACATGAGTTCTAATGGTCAAACCAGAAAACAATATAGATGCCGACAGTAACATCTTTGCAGTTGTTGAGTTGTTGTCTTTACAAGGAACACGTAGATAAGTTATTGCAGCTGCTTGCTGTGGTTGAGCAAGACAAAGAAAGAAATATCTGAGGTTAATGTACTTCTGTTTGTAGACTAGTGGGCTAATATAAATTATTACAAACGCCTTTGCAAAAACTTTATGCTGCCAACTTTCCTAACATATCAATATAAATATATCATTAGATTGCTCAAATCTGGTTCACATCAAAAATACATGGTTGCTAAAACTGACTTGGGCCAACCTCAGTAAAATTAAAGACATGAATCAGACATACAAGATTAAAATCTTCCCATATTTTCACCTCTTTAAGGCTGACAACACTTAGTAATGTTTAGTAAAAGGTTGTAATGTTTAAATAAAGAGTGCTACTGTAAGTATGAACAGTATCTGCCGTCAAATCCCATATTATTTGAACTGTAGGGCAGCTGCTCTCTGCATCTCAAATGCTTCTGACGAATCTTGAAAGCATCGACAGGGCTTGTGATGTTGTAGCTTTCCAGGATCCAAACGGGATCCAGCTCATTTGCATGGCTTCGAAGGATCGGCTGGCCCGCAGTGCCTTCTCCGGCCCTATGCATTAACGTCCATGTTTAGCAGTGCGCTGAAAAGTGCAGTGACCTTCACAGTGACCTCCCAGCATGCACTGTGCCTTCCCCAGGATCAGGCTGCAGTTTGCTGTGCCAACGTGCCCCTGGGTTTGGCTGACCATGCTCTACCTCGGAAGAAAAGGCTGAAGTCCCTGCAGATTTTTCACGCTAGGATGCACTCTGTTCTCCTGCATAATACTGAGCATGTCAGTGGTCACAAAGCGTACGTATGAAGCCGTGTCTCCGAGCAGCTTGTTGCTCGCAGTGAGGCCCGACAACGGGGGTTGTTGGAGCAAGACGGGGGGCAATAACTACGCAACCCCCCCAAGGCTGCGAGGCTGCTTCTATCTGAGAGGCTACCTATTTAATATGGATCCTTCCTCAACACATTCTGGAGGTTTCACATCTTCCCTTTCCGTCTTTTAAGGATCGGCTGAGCCCCTGTCAGAGTTCTGGATCCTGCCTGGAGGGATCTTTAAGCACAGCAGCCCAGGGAGACTGACAGGCTGACAGATAGACAGGGCCTAGTCTCTGCTGTGTGTGTGGATGGGTTAGTGCAGGGAAAAAAAGGACAGGGCCATGATACACCATGGTTAGCAGTGCTGCACAGGGCGAGACAGATATATTGATTTGTTGATATATTGAGCTGATGTTGACCTTCTATTAAACATTAGCTATTGGCTAACAGTGTCAGCCACCTCTGACATATTGATTGTTTCTAACTGATCAGAGATGAGCACAAACACACAAATATTGTAATGAAATGTGATTTTTTGGTCATTCTATTTGTTTCACCAGCTCACAGTGACTTAAATGCCAATTAAAGGCTAAAAAAGGCTTCATGGTCCATGTTTCGTCTTGTAGAGGGTAGTAATTTGTATACATTAGAGGTAGAGGACTGAATAACAATTGTAGTGTTATCAGCATTTTCTCAAACTGAAGAAAAGCAACTGTAATATTTAACAAATGCTGATTATCTTAACTTGTAGGACATTATCCTAGCCTCCTGGAACAAAATTACTAAAAAATAAAAAGGTATCTAATCAAAGACACTGGACCTTCGTGGCTCCCAAAGTGTATAATGAGATTCAGGGCCTTTGTGCTCTTCTTAGTATGTGGATTAATAAATAAGGCTCCCAAATATTGCTCCCTGTTAATTAATAAACAATACAAGGTCACATTTGCACCCATTTCATGGCAAACCACAGCTTTTGCCACCATGGTAGATGAAGTATTCAGATCCTTCAAAGTAGCTGTTATGCAGAAAATGGCCCCTGTAACTGATACAATAATACATATGATAAGTTTGTTGTTACTGATGCAGCATGTGTAAACTAATGTGTATGAAGTAATATTTTACTGCTAAGTAAATTAATTAATACTTTATTTGTGGTCCGACTTTAGTTTTGCAGCATGGGATTATTCGTGCACATTTGGCTGAGGACTGAATTGCCATTGTCATCACATCATCATCTCCCCAAACCACCTGTGATACTCATTAACTGTACATCTGTTACAACTTCACAGTGTATCAGGGAGGCCCGGTGATCGGAGATTATCTCAGCCGGGGTGACATTATTCTGACAGAGGGCTGTTGGGACGGCTATGACGCTGTGAGAGAGAGCAGAGAGCGAGCTGTGGCGACTCTCCTGTGTGGTAAAACGCTGTCAATCTCCGGCTGCTGGAAAACAACGACCCTTGTCCAAATGGAAGCTTTGACCTCAGCGCTAATAGCCAATGACAGCGGCAACCTCTGCGGCGTCTTGTGTTTCTGAAGCTCTTGCCTCGGCCCACATGAAAGGATGCTCTCAGGAGCCCTGTGATTAGCACCGAGGTCGCGGTTTTGATTTGGGTCGAGGTCACCATCAGAGAGAGTGCCGCATCTTCTGTTTCTTCCCCCGCGACACCCACGTTAATGTGACACCCAGTTAAAAACTGTTTCTTAGGCTGAAAACCCATTGTGCTTCTCACTGCTCACTCTTTAGCTTTGATAGCTCATAAAACATTACACTCATCATGTTTTATCAGATGTTCTGGTAATGAATTTCGAATTAAAGTACTTCTTCTTAGATGTAACCCTCTGCTAATTGCTAATAGCCAGTCGCTAATCAACCATTGTTGGGCAGGAAGGTCTGTTTACGGTTTTGGTTTTTGCACATATTTCACTCTAGCAAGAGGTTTTATCTTAACCAAAAACACCAGAGTAAAAGTGTTAGAAATTGAGTAAACAAAGTGTTTATCTGCTCTTGTAAGCTTCAAATGTTAGCTTGTTCGGCTAACTTATCTTAAACGAGTAACCTATTGTTTTCTCCTGGGATAAGTGAGATGTTATTAGCTAGCTAACAATATTTTTATGTGAGATCGTGACACTTGAGAAAAATGCTCATTCAGGATCGACACATACACTGTTAGGGAGCTAAAATGCTACTATCAGAGGGTGAAGTCACAATAGTGAATCAAGGGTTATGCTAAAATGAATAGCATTTTTACGTATAATACTGTAATATAATACTACAAATGCATGTGTAAGATCTTTTTCAGGGCTCTTGTTTTAAAATAAGTCATCAGTAAATATTAAATCTCAACAGAGACCCATGTTTTTGGCCAAAGACCAGATTTTTGGCATTAGCATTAGCTTAAAATAGCTAGCCACAGTTGATTTGCTAGCAAAAGTTGTTCCCTCAGCTGGTGCCTGCTTTTGCTAAATAGTGTATGAAATCTAAGAGCCATTGTTTAAAAAAGAAAAATGTGCCTTTGTTATCATTGTAAACTTGATATTATCTATGGTAGTGTTTTAGGTGTTTTACAGGTGGTAGCTAAGAGGTGGGAGGTTACAAAATGGTCAGTTAGACTTTTGTAGTATAAATCACTGTGAGTTGCACCAAACTAATGTAAATCCTCTTCAAATGAAACAAAAATTACAGCTTTTCTCAAACTCTTGATTATCTATTTATACTGGTTGGTGGCTGTTTTCCTCACAATGATTGGCACTTTTCTATTTACCACCACTATCACTGGTTGTTTTCCTGTCAGTAGCTGAAATGAAAACTGGCACACAAGTTTACTTTTCCCAGATGGAAGAAATCTCATCTACTTTGATTTTATTGAGCACGAACGCTGAACATTGTCACTATTTGGTTTCTCTGATCCTTCGTATGCACATGTTGGAAGAAGAAAAGTTTAATTTCTGGCTGTATTTAGTTTTTTCTCTGTGTGAGGGCATGTGGTGTCTCGCCCTGCCCGGCCTGTTGGTGGCTGCACTGGGTCGGTAGTTGTAATAATGGGTGATGGAGGTTGTTTTAGCCCCGCCTGGCCCTGCCGTCCTGCCAGCATGCGTGCCAACCTGCTCACAGAGACACAGGCTGAAAGCAGATACTGTGTGTACTGTATTGATTGGCACGGCTGCAGCTCAGGCTGGTGTCCGAGTGCTGGCAAACAACTTAATGAGACTCAACATCTGTGTTGCTGCAGCTCGTCCTCCTCAACACCACCTCATGCAACCAAATACTAAATAATCTAAATATTTAGAGGCATCTGAGCAGGTTTTTTTTATCACATCTGAGGATGCACAGGATCAGTTTCACACACTAACACTGACTGGCAGTTGCTTTAATTTCCCAGAGCATCAGAAAACAAACTACAACTAAGTCCCTTCATTTCATATTTATCTTGAAGTATGGAGTCAAATCTTTATAGAAAAATTGCTCTTGAAAGTATTGTTTATTCTAACCACATCTCTGGGGACAAAGTAATTAAAAATGCATGTGTAACTGTGACTTCTGCCCTAGTGATGATTTATTTGATACTTGATGCAAAGAAGTATTTTATATTTTCTGATTAATTTGGATAATTTTGTTTTCACTTTAACATTAAACAACCTCTCTCTCTACTTGTACTCCACTACATTTCAGTGTAAAAATAGTAACTAGTCACTTTTAGGATTAATATTTTACATAATGACTTATAATATTCTAAAACACAGAACATTTTTAAAGATTAAACCAGTGGTAGTACCAACTATTTGAGGCTCGAAGATGACAAAGAAAAAAAGTACTTTTATTTTTGATACTTTAACTACACTTTGCTCATGATACTTTTACTTATGTATGTGAGTTTTCCCAGTTTTTCAGCCAGTTATTTTGTGAAATACATTACAGGGATCTCAAAGAAAAGAGCGCAAAATATTAATTTGAGAGATAAATCATACTCTTGAATTTTCTCAATTGGATGGAATTAGATAAATGAATCAATACCACACTATATAAATAGTTTGGTACTTTATAAGGTATCAGTTTATAAAAACTAATCATATGTTTTGTATTTGAAATCTCAGTCTGAAAAGTAACTAGTAACTACAGCTGTAAAATAACTCTCATGGAACCGAAGCAAAATATTTGTGGAGTAGAAGTACAAAGTGGCATAAAATGGAAATACTTGAGTAAATGTACTTAGTTTCTTTTCGCTGCTGGTAGAAACTGTACCTTTCTACATGTAACTGACAGCTGTTAAAATGAGTAAATTTATCTTGATACATGCGTACAAACCCTGACTGACACTACACACATGTACTGTGCATGTGAACACACATGTGAATCACCACACACACCGTCCTCTTTACAAAGGCGTCTGCTTGCACCTTATATCCTTTCTCTCTCTCTCTCTCTCTCTCTCTCTCTCTCTCTTTCATTGACAGGGTTGAGAGGAAATTAGCATTGGCTCTTAATCAGCCTCCCCCAGCCCTGAATGTGCTGATGTGCAGGACAGGGTCATGCTAATCAGGTGCCTCAGCTCCCAGGCACATTGATTTAATACTACAAACGCTTATTAATCCCCTCTACACCTCCTCCTCCTCCTCTTCCTCCTCAATACTGAGCCCTTGTGCCGTCCTCGTCCGGACCAAGAGGCTTGTTGCCCCCCATCAACCTCAAACATCCACGAAACGCCTTTAAAAAAAACAACAGTAGCAGCCCCTGATTGTTTTAAAACAACATGTATCAAGACAGGAAATTAGCTTCGGTGGCTAAATTCAGATTTTGCTTACACAGCTCTCAGCCTGTGTCTGAAAGCTTATGCGTCTTGACAATACACCTCGAGGGCAGAATGCAGTTTGACTTGAACTGATTAGAAAATAAATGCAGGTTTCACTCACTGGTGTTTATAAACTAGCAGAGGAGTAAAAGCAGAGATGTTCAGATGTGACATTCAGGGACACCTCTGGGAATTCATTAACGAGCTAGTTTGTGTCCCATTGTTTGTGTTCTTGTGTTGTCTCGATTATTTCTTTTTGCCATTTTCTGTCTATTCTTTGTCATATTTTTGCTCTTCCTCATCATTATGATAGTATTGGGATTATTCCTTTAAACAAGAACAGCTAATTTTAGTGCTGAGATTAGTTGATCAGATGTTCAGAATCCATTAAAAATACAAAAAAAGAGCTAGTTCTCACATCTATGTGAATATTTTTTTTGTTTGGGATTGCTTGACGAACAAAACAAGCTATTTAAAGACGTAACACACAATTAAAGCTACAGTCGTGACAACATCAACTGTTTTAACCTAAAAAAGTTTTAGCCTCATGGTCGAAACAGTGATTTTTAATTTAATACATGTTTTCTGGTCAAACTGGCCAAAGAGTAAAAATACGATGGAAAACCAGTGGGGACGATATTGCCTAGGATTATTTACCATTATATTCAGCAGTGTAAGACAATAATTCCTAATGATAAAGTTAAATTAATGTGACCTGGACCTGGATAAGCAGCAGAAAATGGAGTCAGTGAGGTTCCTGTTGACTAAAACTTCTAATCATCTGACATGAAATCATTTTATAATGATCGTCACTGCTTGAATTTAAGACTTTAAAATGTACAGTACATGATCTTTGCATGTACAATATAAACTCAGTCGTTCTCCCACTGAATCCTGCTCAGTCACTTTAACACAACATCACACACATGCAGAGTTGGGTCAGTGGAACAGGAAAAAAAATCCTCCCTCACACTGAAATCACTTCACATGACAGGCCCGCTCACACAATTAAAGTTCCCTCCAACACAACACATTTCAATTACTGTAATTACCCTCCACTCTGCTGCTGATGTCCCCACAGATCACGCCTGAACATCTGCATGACAGCGCGCGCCGCCAGAGCTTAGCACGGCCAACATCACACATCAGCGGGGAAGTGAACGCCACACTGAGCCGCTTTAGGTTCCCAGTTACACTCATATGAGTTGTTAAGATATAAGAGTTACATTATTATGGATAAATGAAACCAACAGGATCATGTTGCTCAAGATTGACCATAATATTTATTCATATTCAGTCATTTTTCACCTGAAATACACATTCAATTTGACTCAGTAGTAAAGAAATATAAAAAGACTTATATTTGTGTTTTGTTACCTGTGCACACAAATAAACTAAAACCAACTATTTTTAAATTATGGTCCAACCCTGAAGAGAAATGTTTGTGATAGTTTACTTGTCAATAGGAGCGTTTTATTATTAGATACACCAGGACAGGCCTTTTGAATGTAAATAGTCAATCAGAATTCGTACTTAACATTTCCTGCAAATGATCATTTGTAAAGTAAATGTGCAATTTTCTTTATGTTTAATGTACAGGACATGTCATTTAGAGAGTAGGTGTTCTGATCAGTGTATGTTCATAATTTTGGCTTTTTTTGCTGTTGTTTTGTCTTTTGTCATCATGGTGAATTATTGTGTTTGAGCAGGTTGAACAACTCCATCCTGTCAGGACACGTGTCTGAGTCCATCGAGTCAGACAGGAGATACTCCTGGTGATGTGTTAAACAGGACTCTGTGTTAGTCTCTATCCTCTAAAACCCACCAGGTTTCTGGAGATGCTGCAGGTTGTACAGGGACAGATCCAGGTCTACAGGCGGCACAACTGGCTCCTAAAACCTCCATCTGTGCTTCACCATGGCTCAAAACTCAACCTCAGACCTTTCCATCGTTCAGCAGGTAGCTTTAATTTACTCCTGTATCCAGAGAATATTTACATTTATAAAAGTAGATCTGATCTCTGTAAAGACCAGACATTATGAACCGTTTCAAACCGAGATCCACCTAACTGTTTAAAGACAGACTTGATAAAATGCGAGTGTAAGTGGCCAGGTATCATCCTCTTAAAGCAGCACACTGATAAATGTACAAAAGTGTCCCATTATCTCAGACCACAGGCCCAACTCCAGTCCTTAAAAACATCTTGAGATCAAATTGCTTAAAATGATTCCTCTCCAGCGCAGACAAACCAAGTAGGAAATGAAACACAACATCTTTCTCCTATAAAATCTGTCAATGTGAAGCACAACTTTACAGTCTGTGACCTAGAAATATGCTCACAAAGCACATTTCCATGATATATCTTATATAGAATTTATCACAGAGCCATACATTGCAGTTGTTTCCTCTTTATGCCGTAGCAGCTGGAGGTCATTTAGCTTTTGATTGCATGTGGATCAGTGTTCCCTCCGGCTCGTAAACACTAAAGCTGTTCTCGCTCTGATACGTATTGCATAAAAAGCCTCCAAAACTGTCAAAACCTGACTCTTTGCCGCTTTATGTTTGGAGATAAAAAGGACACAAGTATATAATTTGCCGTTTTTCTCTCGCAGCGGTGGGAATTTTCAGGCTGTTGCGGCTCACAACTAATGAATAAATGTGAGTGTGTAAAACTGAGCAGAGAGGGTGCAGCCGTCTTTTGATGATGCCCCTGCGACAGCCGAACGCCGCCGCCACCGCCGCTGCTGCTGCTGCTCGTCCTGTATTTTCTAATCTTGCTTTAATATGAGGACGCACTCTCTCACCTCTGTGTTTTACAAGCTGTGCTGCCTCTATATTCGCCCTTAATAAGATATAAAGTTAGAGTGCTATCACTCACTCGGTCAACCAGGACAAAAATGATTGGCTTTTAATTTATTGGCCCGTGTCTGTGCACACCGTCTGTATGTGTGTGTGTGTGTCAGTCGATGGATTCCTTATTCGTTGCCGTGGATACTGCTAGAAGACCAGGACGCTCAATGTCACCACGACCAACTGGGACACCTGCTAAACCAAACATGGCGAATGCGGCTCGCCAACACACGATTGCCCTGATCTCAGGTCATGTGATCCCGTTAAAACTCTCTGGTGAAGCCCTCCCCCTCCTCTCTCACTCACTATTGTATACAAACTGGTACTAGAGACCATGCACAAGCCGGGGTTGTTGCCTCCCCCTGCTCTGCCCTACAAGCTCCCTGCGTGTCCTGCCCCAGACCCATTGATTTTATCGGGCGACGCCAAAGCCGGTTCATGCCAGCGTCCAGTCTGCCGCGAGGCCCCAGGGAAGACACATAGCCTGCCTTTCTGTCATCAATGTCAGCGAAAAGTTCATATGAAAGTTAATTGAGGGGGTAAAAATGGGCTGATAATTAGGAGTATTTCATGTTTGCATCATGTTTCATTTAAATGTTCAGATGCTGAAAATACTTGTGGCCTGTGGGCCACACTAAATGAATAGTGGGAGATTAATGCGGTGCCCTAATTCCATAATATGTGCTATTCTTACTGGATATGCAGTACATTCACAAAAGGAAATTAAATGTACTTGAACATGAGGCAGTTCTGGAAAGAACTTGCACAAAATACAAAATGAACTAAAAAAAATCCTTGAAAATACATATATTACTCACAATTGTTATTTATATTTTTACATTTTAAACCTGCAGTAACCAATATTTTTGCCAAACAGTTGCTCATTTACACATCCAGCAGACATAGAGCAGCATTATAATTTATACAAAGTCACGTTTCTGTCCAGAATGGTGATTGTGATGATGATGGAGTGATTACAGAAACAAACACAACATGTTTTTGGTCACCACCAGCTCTTTAAAGGTGCTATATGTAAATTATTTTAGTTTAAAATATCCAAAAAATTAACTGGATTATCAACGGAATGTGAAGAAATAACTGTTTTGACATTATGTCAAAGACGTCTATGTATTGGGCTACAGGGGTATCTACTGAAGTTAGCATGCTAACAAGCTAGCCTTGTCCCATCCCGTCCTGTCTTGTAATACCACTTTGCACCTCAAGAGGTGATAATGAGCCCCTGTAATGTCCAGTGTGTCCTCAGTCCAACATGAGAAGATGAGGAAGTAGCGCTGCACAGGGGACGTTTTCTAACATTTTGTAAACGCAACAGTGGCTGAAACTCTTAGCAAGTGACCATTAGCACCTGCTCCTGCCACGAAACCATGTTTGGTGGTAAAGAAAAGAAGTGATAGAAATAGAAGCAAAACAAAAGTTAACATTGGTGTTGCTCTCCACTGCTGGAGACAACTCTTGGTGAGTAAAGAAACAAAGTTTGATGCCAAACTTACAACTTTTCTTTTACAGTCGTAAGTAAACAGCTGCTAATGCTAATGTTAGCCATGTAGCGCTTGCAAAAACGTACCTATAGCACCTTTAACAGACTAAATGATTGAGAAAATCATTGTTAGATTACGGATAAATAAATAAATTTTCAGTTGCAGCCTTGGACTAATTGTTTCAGCCCTATAGTGTATTATTTGATTGTTTGCAGTAACTGTAACTAACTGTTAATTTCCTACTCCAGCATCCATCCAAGTGAATCAGACACACACACCCCCCCCTTCCCCTCTCTACGTTACAGGGAATTGATGCCTTTCAGTTTAGCATTAGTAGCTTGCATAACTGGGCGTTTTCTTCCCCTCTTTCTTCTCTTCTCAGCTGCTTAGCGCCCAGTAGAGCAGTGGATGATGGGAGCTCCGACACGGCATGATCTAAAAACCCACTGGCGCTTTGGTGTGCCTCAGCTGGCTTATATAACCCCGTGTGGATGTGCAAACTGCCTTGCTATTGGGAGAGCTGAGGACTCACAGCACAGACACACACACAGAAGCTACTGATATGTGGTGTGTGTGTGTGTGATGAAGCGGGGGTGCATGTTTTAGCAGAATATAGTCAGATTTGTCTGTTTTCTGCTCGGCAACCACGGCACCAAATATCTCCCTCCTCCTCTCTATGCCGTCTGGTGATGTCACCGGTGTGTCCCCTCCATTTTTTGGGACCGGCGAGCACCCCCCCCCCTTCCTGGTGATGTCACTTCCGCCGGGCCTTCACCTGAAGTGACATCATTTCTGTTGCATAACTATCCCCGCTTCTCCCTCGCCTGCATGCGAGAGGCAGAGGCAGCTTTTCTCCGTCTCTGGCCACCCAGAGGCGCCGTGAAACTCCTCATTATGGAAATACCAGGTGTGTGTCCATGAAACGGGAGTGGGCAGGTTTAAAAATACATCACCCGCTTTCGCCAAGACGCCGCGTCTGTCCCCTTTGACCTCTCTGTGCACCCAGAAAAATCGCCCTCTCGCGACGTCTTCACGCTCTGAATCATCATGACCAGAGACGTGACAGTAGATACTGTACAACTCCTGACATGAAATGTTACGGGTGTGAGGGCGAGGAGAGAGACAGCGATCGAGAGAGGCCTGACCTATATAAGAAGGAGGCTGAAATATTTATGGATGTGAGTGTCCTAATTGGCAAGCCACTGGGAGCACTGCGGCCTTCTCCTCCAATCACAGCCTGGGAAGAGGTTAACACACACTCGTCCGCACATGAGTGGCGGTGGTCGCGACGCCCGGGCCCCCCCTCACTAACCCCTTACCCTGCGACCCTGCCATCCCCCAGCCTCGTTACGAGACCGATCCGCCTTTCACCGACGCTCCAGCATTGTTAGAATCATTACCAGAGCTGTTATCGTAAGCGTTCTCTGTGGCACATACGGACGGGAACAACCGCTCAGAGCGCTAAAGTCAAACACAACCTAATTGGCTGGGGCTTAATCTCCGGCACTGGCACGCACTGCTCTGCTCTGCTCTCTGAGAGGCCTCAATTACTGACGGAGACGAGGAGACGGACACTCTCTGACTTCTAGTTGCAAACCCCTGCAGGCTGCTGCGGGGTGGAGAGAGGGGGGGACTCTGGACGGTGGTGTGTTTATGTGGTGCGACAGTTAAAAAGTTTAAAAACAGAGCCTATTATTTTACTTACAGTAAAAGTTACATTACTTATAACATCAGTTGTGCTACGGAGTCTTTAAAGGATCAGTTCACAGTTTTAAAGTCAGTCGTAAAACAATATAGACATTTTTTCTTTTATCCATTAAAAGATCCCTGCCTACTGCACTCTCAATGTAAGCGAGGACTACGTTTACTGAAGCTAATATGAGGTCTCAGCAGTCTGAGTCAAATCAAGCAAATATCTTACAAAATAATATGTTTTTTTGTGTAAAATCCCTTCTTTGTTTCCTTGTTGAGCTACAGTAGAGAGATTATAAAAAATATATGCATATTTTGGAGGGTACTCACTTGATCAGACTGCTGAGGACTTATATTAGCTTCAGATAAACTTTTGCACAGTTGACAGCTGTAGATTAACATCACTTTTGATTGACAGAGAGATTATTATAGCAGGAAAAACTGCTGCGTTGGTCATATTTGATACCTGATTATTGTTTTAAGACAAACCTGAAAACTGTCCTTTAAACACCTGCAAACCCACCACACCCACATGCTACTTTGTGTATTTAAAGGTGCTATATCTAAGTTTTTGCTATCGCTATATAGCAAACATTAGCATTAGCAGTTGTTTACTTACCAGTCTAGAAGATATGTTGCGAGTCCAGCATCAAACTTTATTCCTTTACTCGCCAAGCGCTGTCTCCAGTAGTGGAAAGCAACGCTGAATTTAACTCTTGTTTTCTGTTTTTATCACTTCTACTTCTGCTGAAGTTAGCATGCTAACCAGCTAGCCCCAGCCCGTCCCATCTCGTAATACCACTTTGCTGTAGCGAGTCACTGTAGCGCCCTCAGTCCAACTTGAGAGGATGAGGAAGTAGCACTGCCCAGAGGATGTTTTCAATCCTCTGGTAAACGCAATAACGGTTGAAGCTCTTGGCAAGTGACCATTAGCAATACCACCCGGTGGCAAGAAACTGTATTCAGCAGCAAAGAAAAGAAGTTAAGACTTAACTGTGGTGTTGTTTTCCACTGCTGGTGACAGCTGTTGGTGAGTAAAGGAATGATGCTTGATGCTGAGCTTGCAAGGTTTCTTCTACACTCGTATGTAAACAGATGCTAATGCTAACATTAGCTACATTAGCTAGAAAAGGAGACATTATGGTCCCTCCAGAGATCCTCACACCCTCCAACAAAACCACACAAACAAAACCAGGATTTCAACATCCTTACAACATTAGCAAAACAGCTAAGAACACAAAACAGAAATACAACAACTTTAGAGTCACAAAGAGTCTTATTTCACCCATTTTTCAACAAAATGCAGAGCAAACTGATATCAACCCTCAAGCTAACTCCTGGCTAAACCCCACCAAACTGTTGAAGTAAGAGAGCGTAATATAAAGACTGAATTTCAAATTTCAGTCACTCATACAAGGCTACTTGTTTCAGAAAAAAGGAAATCCAATTTCTGTAATGCATCACTAACTACTAGTGTTACTTCCCACTGCTCTGATTATAATGCAACGTGCTATTTGTATACTGTGCTGGTATAGAAAACAGACTGTCAGCCGGCACTGAGCAATTACTAGAACATCCAAAATACAAGCTTTAGTAATATTACAGTTTCACATTTGTCCATGTAAACTTTTCAATATGGACACCATCCATAAACCAATGGTTTTCCAATGCGGTGATGCTCTCCAAAAAAAGTTTCTTTATCAAAGCTCTCTGAACAGATTGTCTCACAAGAGAAAAAACATGTCCAAAGCAAAAAGGAAAATCCCACTGATCGGACCAGAACAACAGAGGGATAAGCTACAGTGTAATGCCTGTCCCTCCAAACATGGACAGATTATGAGACAATGGGCACAGATGTATAAAAGTCACCAACTTTACTATCATAAAAGCAAGAGCCACAGATTCAAAGAGACGTTTTGTGTTTCTTTGTAGTTGTTTAGCTTCTTTTTGTGGTAGTTTTGTGTCTCTCTGAGGTAGTTTAAGTGTCTGTGTTGTTATTTTATGTTCCTTTCTGGTCCATTTTGCATCTCTTTCTTTCAAACAAGAAATATCAACTGCCGACCTCAAACAGAGACCAGTCAACCTCTTAAGTTAAAATAAAAGTAAAAATAAGTAAATAAAAGTAGATTTACTGATGCAGTGTGTACTCAAAATGTGCAGGTACGTGAAAAAGTTATTTTGAGTTTCACTACAGAAAATATTTGCCTGAATATCCGGCCACACTGTCGCAGAAACATAAACAAATGAAGATTAACCATTGATGAAATGTAGTCAGGCCTGTGACTTGACAACTGTGTGCGAGTCTGTAACTCGAGCTCAAACAGCGTTAATCAGCCAATCAGAGGAGAGCATCGAGCCAGCGATACTAACAGTACATCACGAGCTCCGAGTCGTTGTTGTGATTTTTAGGATTAGCAGGCAAATGAGTTCGACAAGCGTCTCCGTCTTGCTTGCACAAAAGGAGAAAGAGAGCAGAAATCAATGGGGCTGTGTTTACAGGGTACACAGCCGACTGTAACACCGCACATTATGTTACACACAGCCAAGCAGTAAAAACAGACGAGATGCTTTGGCTTGGACTCAGCCTGGCCGGGGCCTCGTGCTAAAAGCAGGCAGAGACGGGCAGCGGCGACGCTGGCCAAGAGCAGTTACTGGCACCGCGCTGCAGTCTGAGACGGAGCGAAAAGTGGGACAAATTTCAAAAATATTCTGAGTAAAATGTCAAGAGAACATGTGGAGGAAGGACCTGATGTGACTCTTCTTTTTCTTTTTTTTTCCCTCCCTGTGGTCACTTCTAAGATGAAACAGAAAATGTGCACAAGATACTCACGTAAGAAGTACTCGGATGGGTCTGCTTCATAATCTGTTTCCTCAGGAAAGTGGTCTATCTGTTTACACATCCCTTTGAAGTTTCCTGATGGGGAAAAACAGAGAGAGAGAGTTCAGTCAAGTTCACACAAGAAGACACACTTATGTTTGAGAGCTGAAACGATCAGTTGATAAATCAGTTTGTGAAAGGACACAAAAGTAATCAGCAGCTAGTTTGATTTTTGATTAATAGTTGAAGTAATTTGTCAGACAAAAATGGCAAAACTTGACTTGTTGTGGATGGATTACTGAGCGGGCTTAACAGGCATAAACCCAGGGGTCAGAGAGGTCAGAGAGGTCAGGGAGGTCAGAGAGGTCAGGGGGTTCTCAGGAGTCTCTATATCAATCAATTAACACAAAATAACCAGAAAGATTTTAAAAAAGATCCTACAGAGAGGGGTAATGCCCCAAAAGAGACACAAAACACCACAAATAGATGTAAAATGATGCTAAATGACCAAAAACAGACACAAAACAACCACAAAAAAAACAAAAAGTGACATAAAATGTGTCGTCATCCTTTGTCCCAGCTTTTCAAATGTTAACATTTTCTGGTTTTCTTTGTCTTTTATTAAAATAAACTGAATGTTTTAGGCTTTTGGACAAAACCAGACGTCATTTTGGCCTCTGGGATCATGCGATGGTCATTTTTTTTGCTATTTGCTGACAGTCAATGGACCAGATGATTACTTGATAATGTAGCTGCAGTGTTATATAATGAACACTTATGACAGTTTGCCGTTTCTTTGATTTCTCTGGTCGTGGCTCTCACTCAGAACAGAGGATGCTCTTCAGGAAACAGACCTGAGCACCAGGCCTCTCTCCGGCAGCAGGTGGCGGCTTGTAAACAAGAGCAGTGCAGCTGGTGCGACCTGGAGCCGCTCCAGCCGCTGTGCGCGGGGAACCTCATCTCTTAATGCTTGTTCATTTGCCTGACACCTCGCTATCCAGCTCCTCTGTCCATCCAGGAAGCAGCACGCCGGCCCCCACCCCCTCCCCTCCTCTTATCGGCAGCCCCTCGGTGGGGTTTTGGCATTGATGAGGGTCACTCAAGGTGGCGTGGCGGGGGAGGCACCCATAAGGCGGCCATTACGGCGGCCTGCTGCTGTAGCAAGCGCGCAGATGCCTGGGCGTTTGATTGGACCAGATTAGCGTTTCATTAACTTCCTCATCTCCTCTCCCTCCAGTGTCCCTCTAATTAGGTGAACAGGTGTTGGTTACCATGGTGCCAGGTGTTGCCGAGGAGGTCTTGGCAGCGAGGCATGATGGGGCACAGCGGGGTGCGGTTATTACTTTGTGAACGGCCCACATGCAGCAGAGAGAGAGAGAGAGGGACCCCCAGGTGGTGACCACTCAGACATTAGAGAGAGAGTCACCTGGAAAAAAAAAAGCCATCAAAGCGTCCTCGATCTGCTCCCCCACCTGCGAACGGTGTTTGTGTCGGGGGGCTGGCAACCGCCGCCGTCTGTTACGAGGTTCAGCTCGGGATGGATGGATCTAGATCGGAGGATGTTTGTTTTGATTTGAGTTTCCATCAAAATATAGTGCACATTTGAAAAGAATTTCCAGAAAAGTAATAAAAAGAAATGAGAATAAATGTGCGTCTCCATCTGCTGCTGTTGGTTCATCGAGATAAACAGCTGGTGGTGCTAATAATAAAGCCATTAAACCACTGCAGGAGAAGAGGGTGCAGCTAGATGACGTAATTAAAACAGCTCCAGTTAACGAAAATTATTTGTTTGCTTTACGCAGATCTGATTCAGACTTTCCCAAGAATAAAAACTTTGAAAATACGAATGGAAACATATGATTTTATATCAGCACCAGTCCGACTGTGGGACCTGAAAACCTTCCACTAATCCTCGATGGACACACTCCAACGTTCGGCTCCTCTCTCTCCCACTGTCTCAGCTCTGGCCCATAATCAAAAAACACTTATAGATTTTCATCAACAGGTTCTGTAGCAATTAGGACTGGAGAGATAAAGACAGAGAGAAAGAAAATGTAATGGGAAAAGGGGAAAGGGGGGAGATAAATATAGGAAGGACAGGGAACAGAGAGGTTTTGAAGGACAGAGAGGGGGAAGATGGAGCGGGAGGTGGAATACATCAAGTTTGAGTGTCACAGTTTAGGCCTCGGTAATTGCTGAGCCATGAAAAAGCCTTCCAGAGTTTAACGGACCTGCACAGTTTTTGAACTTGATGCTCTGACACACGACACGAAACAGCCTGGAGAGATTAGGGATTGGAGTTTATTCCAATCAGCTGGAAGAATGAAGGTGATCACTGTTAACTAGCGGAGAAGCATAAACCTCGAGGCACGTAATCCTCGGAGGCTTTGTTGGGAGATGCTAGCCAGTGTAGCACGGCAGCTCTCAGAAGCTGAGCTGGTGCAGCGTACTGTAGGTGTAACCCCGCCGCCTCCTGCAACTACTCCCCCAGGCTGCTGCTGGAAATAACAATATGTTCCTCTTCAACTTGCCCGCTCAAATAAGCTTTGAATAAGTTGCATTTCTAGGAGAGAGAGGAGAGGAGGGGAGGGCGGGTGGAGGAGCGTACTCGTGCCTCCTCTCAGAGCATATTTCACTGAAAGATGACTTGTGTTTACATACGACTACATTGCACGCTCCCAGTGGAGCTGTCTGAGCAAACTAGCGGCGGCAGCAGCAACCCACAGAGCACCGTGTGTGTGTCTTAACAACGTTACCAAGTGGGTGTAAGATTTGGTTTTGCAGCTGGCCGTCGCATCCGCAGTTGTGCGATTTGTAATAGCAGCTGTGGAGAGTGGCCTGTTGGGGGAACCACTTCAATTAGCCTGCTGAAAGATTTATGTGACACTTAACCGCTCCAAACGGTCCTTTTCTTGTAAGACATGTAAACTCAGCAGGCTGGTAAATGTTTTATAATGGCATTTTCATTTCAGAGACCTCCCCACGTGAGAGTGAGTGCAGGGGCTGGGGCGTGGAGAGACCTGTTTGACCATTAAAAGATCCTCGGCAGCGGAGGGAGGAAAGGTGTTAACCAGGAGGCTCAGGTGAGCAGCGGGTCAAAACACTTAACGCTCAAAGAGAAACACCTGTATTCACCGAGCAACAGATTACTGAAGGGCTCTGTGTTTAACGTCACAACACCACCGCGTCTTGCTTTTGCTGTTTCTAATTTATCTGACTGAAACAGGATGAAGAGGCAATAAATTGTTTTAAAGATCCCAGATGTTTTGTAAAATATTAATAAATTCCAGTTGCTAGAATCAGGACAGTAAAAAACACTAAAAAAACAAGACTTATGTTGTGTCTCAGAACCACTTTACACACTGATTTTAAGCAGTTATCTGTGTTCGCACCAGAGAAGTGACAAAATAAAGTATAATCAAGGCACCATGCCTGCTAAATCCTGTCGATTTTTAGGTTTGCTGTTGATGAGCACTCTTCTCTCAGGAGGAGGAGCGGCTCACACCTGAAAAAAAAATTAAATAAATCCTGGGTGGTGATGAAAAAGCTCCAAAAAAAGGCACTAAATCTTATTATCATGTCTCTTTGTGAAGTTTCATTAGCAGCAGATTTCCAAAGTTGCACTTTGATTGACAGCTGAGGCACATTTATAATTTCCTGTTAGTATAAAAAGACATTTATGCTGCATTCACGTCATATGGGAGGTAGAAGATGAGTTAAACAGCTCTTGTTACCCGCTCGTGCAATTTAACTTTTTGAGTGATTGTGCCGAAATTTTGACGATGAAAACAGGTGATTGAAAATTCTAAGTTAGCTCTGTCTGAGAAAATGGACAGCATTGGTTTTCGTGCACTTGAAAGTGGATTTAAACCCACCCTGTCCACCTGATTTGGCCCCTCAGACCACTACCTCTTCCCCAAGGAGAAGGAGGAGCTCAGTGGTCGCCATTTTGACAGTGATGATGACGTCAAGGCTGCTGTGGAACGTTTTCTCAGACAGTGCTGACTTGTAATTGTCAACTACCCTAAAGAGAAACACCACAGAAGTTATTAACTTCAAACTTTCTGCATAATTAGTCAAAGAGTTGAACTGAAAGTGCCGGTGTTTAACTCATCTGCTTCTACCTTAGACTTATCCAGAGATTCCAGTCCTTAATAAATAAACTAACACTAACAAAACAAAATACACACAAATGCTAACCACATCTCGATAGCCAAGCTAGCAGCTCTGTGATGATGCTAACACTTTGCTAATTAGCGCAAGACAAAGTAATGGAAATTAGGGTTTTGCAGTGAAATTTTGACTTGATGATGGCACTAATCGAAAGTCAGGGGATCACTGAAGTACATTACATCAGGATCACAGATGTGGAATGACTGATCATGAACCATTTTATGATGTTCAGACCTGTAAGTTTTCATGTATGCCTTCTAATACATGTTAGTTTTCTCAGTGGCAAATCTACTTGAGCCAAGAAATATTATTCAGTTCAGCAAGAAGGAAACACACAAGATTTTAATATTGAAATAGAAGATGGCAAAGGTTGTGCACATTTTTTTGGCATTTAATTCTCCAAAGACAAACATTACGACATGAGGAATTAACTAACAAGGTGAAAAAAAAATGTTTTCTCGACTTTGAGGGCAGTGAGTCAGGCTTATTTGTGTAGCTTTTAATCACCGTTACAGTCTCACAGGGCTTCAGATAATTTAACACAATAAATGAAAAATGAATCCCTCCGAACTTTAAACCTTCCACCCTGGCCCTCACCTTGGGAACGAAGTTGAGGATTGTGTTGTAATCTAGACGGTAACTGAATTTCTGGATATCCTGCTCGAGCCTGGCGAACCCTACTTGTGGAGATGCCGTCATTAAAAGAGTGAACGGGTTATCTGAGATCTCCTGCTGGGGTTGAGGCATCGCCACACCCTCCTAGGACCTACAACCCTGGATGTTGAGGGTCCAGATTTACTCAATCAGCCTATTCACTTCTGGCCGCCGTGCCCCCCCTACCATAGTGGGAATGAGCTATGGGCTAACCCCCGTGGCCTCTGTGTCCCCTCCTGTCCTCTGCAGCCATAAACCACTTCATTACCACACAGCCTGGTAGAGACAGAGGAGCACTCGAGAGTGGAGTGCAGCCGAGAAGAGGGGGGTTGTTGTGGCAAAGAGAAGGAAGGATGTAGATTTATAGTCGCCCACGACAGTCGAGGCTCTGGGTCTAGTCCTCAGGGAGCGGGGTTTATCCGGTCAGCCCATTTTCAGGCCTAAACACACAACCACGAGGCGAAGCTATTCCTGGGCTTGTGACGTCACAACGTTGCTCTTTTTTATTCATGTTTTTTAAAAAGAAGTTTTTACCTGGGGCGGATGTTCACATATAGGTGCAGGGTTTTGGACTGAGTCCAGCCGAGGCTGAGCTCTGCTTGATATGGAAGCGTTCCAAGGTTTAGGTGTTGACTGGTTAAAAAGAGGTCTATGATGCAGCTGAGAAGGTTTTTCTAATGCTATTGATACCGTGAGCACGGCCCCTGGCTCCTGGTTATTAGAGAGGAACAGGAAAAGAAAACCCTCATTTTCTCTCCTGCCATCTTTCTCCGAGCCGGGAAGACAATTTTCTGGCCTGCTGCTGTTTCTGCTGCTGCTGTCGAGGACTTTTCTGCAAGTTTTAAGGCAACTACCAGCCATTTCTCGCGCTTTGACTCTCATTTTATCTTCATTCTGCTGCCCCACCCCCGTATGATCGAAGCAAAGCCAGGAACTGAGAGATAGGTACAACACAGAGACTGGTTCACATATTTCAGCCTAATTTCCTTGCCTAAATTTGTCAATTTGCAGGGCTGTCCCTTCTCAAGATGATTGATGTTATAGTTCACCACATTGGACTGTCAGTGCCATTGTCTCCTCTGCCTGCCAGAATCTAGCTTCACATGCCGATCCATCAGCAACTTCATCCATCATCCGATCCATAACAAGAAGAACAAAGATTGGCGCCAACGGGTGCTAACGTTAGCTAGCTAACCTAGCTAACATCACGACTTAAGTGGATAATTATCCATTGCAAGCTCTTTTTGTTTTTGTTTTGCTTTTGATGCTCCAGCAAGGTGCAGTGACTGATGGGTAATCTTTCTTGTCAAATTGCTGCAAACTGATGAACTTTTGCTCAGTTATTCTCTACACTCTTCACAGTTTACTTTGAACTGAGAATTTTTGCTCCCTACAGTTTGCAGTTGTACTTAACGTGAGTTAAACTGTGACCAGACTTTTGTTGGTCACAGTTCATTTTCTGTAATGATCCAAAACTTCTGGGTTGGACTACAAAAATACATCATCCTTGCACCTCTCTATTTCTTGAGATTGCACTGAACTTTAACCTTGGCGGAATGAAGATCAAGAAGATTTGTACTTTTTATTTGACGACACATTCACGCACAAACAGAGATTACTGATTATTGGTCATCATGGTTGCCCTACTCCGTACAATACTCCGTACATTTAATCCTAAAATATTCAGGGTGCATGAATAACAATCATCAGATTAAACATGTCTGCATGTAAGAGAAGAAGAGCAGAGCCGGACAGATCCTTCCCCGGATGCCCAAGAGGAGGGAGACATCCGGGTCGGAGCCCGCCCACGCAACCGCAGGAAACCCTCGAACGGTGATCAAACAGCTGCCATGGCACCGCAGACAGAGACAAAGGTGTGATGAGACACAAACATGGAGGAGGTGCATGATGGGATGAGAGGAGGGTGGAGTGAGGAGAAAGGGCAGTGGGGTGGTGGACGAGGGGGGGGTCAGGAGGACTCTTGACTGAGTAGGAGGTACAGTTTAAAAGAGAGAGAAAGAGAGAGAGATTCTGATTCGTCAGTGGGCGGCATTCTCAAAAACTTTCCAGCCAGACGCTGAGTGCGTCAGCATCCAGACCCCCCCCCCCCTCCAATCCAACAACCACCACATCCATCCTCCACATCCTCCTCCTCCCACCTCCATCCTCAGTCCCTATGGCAGCCGTTGCCATGTGGACATCAGAACCCTCGGTTGCCATGGTTACAGCTAACTGGGGGCCCCTACTAAAAGAAAAGCGGGGAATCACATGGACGGAGCCGGTTGGTGAGGTGTCATTAACCCCTGGACAACACAGCGAGCTAGCGTCGGCTCCACGCGGCAGCCGCTCAGGTGTCCTTTCGGGTCAAATACATACACCAGCGAACAGAGATATATCGCCGACACGGGTCATTTAACAGCACAGATGAACACAAATGGTCTCGTCTGGTGTGGCGTTGCAGCATGTGCACGCATGTGGATGTATGTGCTTATGAATCCATTCCTTGTGGATGAAAAGGTAATGGGTTCACACATGTTACAGGCCGACATCCTCTCCCTCCAGCCGCCCTTAGCTGCGGTGACAAGAGTCCTAATCGCCTTATTCATCTTCATAATCACACCTTATTCATCCTTATAATCACTATATTCATCTTGGTAATGACCCCCGCTAAAGGCAGGGAGGCCCATGTGCACCGTTTCCCCCCCTTCCCTTCCACCACACAACACAGATGTAGCGGGGAGGGGGGTGAAAACAGGCTTTTTTCGTGTCAACGCCGGAGCTGAGCTGTTATGTGAAGACTTAAAGACACAGGGAAATGACAGCACAGAGCATCTTTAGCTTAAGTAACATGACGCGGCTCAAAGTGAAACAGATAACACGTGGACAGGGTGTAATTTCTGCAGGCGTCTTGGTCAAATCTGGATTTGGAAACGGACTCAGATCAGCTGTTTTTTACAGGCCCATTCGCCTCCACCCACACCTCCCTCACACATGTTGTTGAATCAGAAGGTGGAGGAAGAGGCAGAACTTAATATATTCCAGTCAACTTCAAAACGCAGTCATTCATTTTTAGAAGGTTTTTGCCGTTTGACATCCGCACACACACGCCTCCAACTCACGATGGTCCTGTTTTCACTGCTGCCTCTGTTTCCTGAGGTTTACTGTGTATTTTAAGACAAATCGTGTCCATTTCAGCTGTAGACGTAACAGCCTTTCATGATTTTATTCGTATTTTCTTTGAGAGTGCAGAAAAAAACTGCAGCTCCCATGAAAAAATAAGTGAGTACTTTAGTTTGTTCTCACCAAAACTCTCCTCTAAAGTCATTTTTTTCACCTTCCTTCTTGTTATTTCTGTTGTCTAAAGCTATTATGCTGTAACTGTAATAATAATAATGAACTTTGTAGAGTACTTCTCATACAAGGGATGTAGCTTAGCATGTTTTACAATACAAATAAAAATGGAAAGACAATAAAATTAAAATGGCTAAAGTTTGCGTTTATAAGGCCCCTCTTAAACCTGTAAGAAGAAAAAAGAGAAAACTCTCGTGAAATAATCAAAACTTTGACAGAAAGTAGGATCCGAGTAACAAAAAGAAAAGCAGAGAGACCGATAAAGCAGCAGATAAAGATGCTTCGTTGAGGCCTCAGAAGTTGTCAGGTATGTAACACAGCAGCTGCAGCAGTAGGAGATGTGGGAGGCAGACTAACGTAGGCAGCGAGGTGCCGTCAGGTTTCGGCTCGTTGGAGGATGACTGACAGATGTTAGACAAGTCGTTTCGTTTGACCGGACGTTTCAGACGACCACATCTGCGCCTCTGTCTTTGGCCGTGTGGGTCTCTTTACGCCTGAGATGATGTGTTGATGGAAAAGTAATAAGAAGGGAGGAGGATGCGCAACCAAAGGAGCGGCGAACCCCCACACAGCTTTCCCGACTTTTCTCTTCAAATCAGTCTTTATTTATAGTCTCCTGTTTTTAAACTTGACATGTGGCCACTTGTCGGACTCTGAAGGAGGTGGTACTCTCTTGGGGAGAAAGTAGAGCAACAGTTCATTTGCAACAGGAAAATTGATAATGAAAACATGTATTTACATAAACAGTGCTATCTCTGCTCTCAAGACGGTAAAACTAGAGCTTTGTACGAACCTGAATTGGGGTTTAATTTTGCTCTTTGCTCTTTGGTTCCTTTAGCAGTATCACTGTGGAATATAGCTTTACGTTTCTGGCTAAACAAAAACTTTAAAAGACTATGTCCACATGTTTGTCTTTCCACTTCAGTGCAGAAAAAAAGGGAAGCAAATGATTGATAAGGACAAAAACATTTGGAATAACCAGACTCCATAGACAAAAACAGTAATTTTACAGAGCACAACACAGGAGCTGCTGCCTCAATCTGTTTGTTTGTTTGTGTTATTGTGTGACTTACAGTAGTGGAGGATGTATTCAGATCCTTTACATGAGCAAAAGTGCCACACAATAACACAAACAGATTAATAGATGGAGGCAGCAACTCCTGTGTTCGGCTCGGTAAAATTCCTGTTTTTGTCAATGGAGTCTGGTATTGATATATAGTGATGTTTCTGGTTAAACAAAAAGGATATTACTATTTAATCTATCTCAGTAGGAGTCGTATCCATAATGTTGTCAGACTCTAACAATAACAATCTGAGCCTGTCAGTGGCAAAAACAAGAAGTTCAGTTTACGTACTTTGACATGGACAATTGCCCATTAGATTACATTGCAGCAACTGTTCATGGTTTTTGTCCATATCAATCATTCCCAAAAACAAGGGAAAATAAGGCCCATGTTAAAAAATACCAGAGTTATCCTTTAACTTTCTGCAATGGAAAAGAGATACGTGTTATTTCTCTGCTCTTTCTTCCCTTTTTTACGTTCGAGGGATTTCTCCTTCCTGTGGTCCGTCCATCTGTGCGTCTCGGCTCAGATGTGCGGACACACTGGGGACATGCGAGGTCACGGAGCAGGGTAGGATGAGATTTCACAGATCCAGGAACAGTGGAGGGGTGGGTGGGGGACCAGTGAGTCACCGGTGTCAGAGCGGAGTGCGTCACGGCCTTCTGGTCAGACGGGGCTGAGAGAGCTGTCCAGTTCTCAGAAAGAGTCCGTCGGTGGCGGCGGCGGCGGCGGCGGCGGCAGCACCCATGGTGGGTGGGGGAGGCATTCCCAGAACGCAGGCCAAGTAAACACCTCACGCTAATAACAGCAATTGCAAAAGCAACACCTCACCTACGCCAATAACAATCATGTAATCAGCTCCACGGGGGTAAACTGGGTTTTACATCTATTTGTGATCCTGCGCTCACAAGTCTTTAGAAAACAGCCTCATTTAAAAAAAAACAAAAAAAACAGCTGTTCAAGATGTGCTCAGCGTCACGGACACAACAGAGTGGATTTCAGGGATTTCACTGACAAACTCACAAGTGAAATCACCTGGTTCAGAGGCAGTGCAAACACATGTACAGTCAATACAACAATGCAAATACAAGGAGATGGATGCTATGAGTCAAAGAGGAATTGACTCCGTTTAAATCTTGTTGAGTAAGTGCTTGTAAACACCTCTTTCCACAGAGAACAGAGGTAAACTGCTAAATGTAAACCTGGTTTGTTGAGAGCCCTGCAGACCGGTAACACTCAGTGTTTCTGCCAATCCGCCGAGGCCCCCGCTGTAAAATCATGAAAATTCAGCGTCGGAATAAAAATTAGGATGCTCAGGCAGAGTCTGAACCCGTCTACACTGACTCATCCGTGGGGTGATGTCAACCAGAATCACCAATTATAATTGGGACCACAGAGAGATCTCACTCAAATACGTATTACTCATCTTAATGGCTCGGTTTGTTGTCCTGCAGCCGTTCGCCGTGTCGTCAAAGCTGGTGCACGTCATCATAACACCGCAACATGATAAAACACAAACATGGAGGTGCATTAATAAACATGGTTCCTGCTGTAACCCCACTTTGTGCTGATATCTCTATGCACAGAAAACTTTTTTTCTATTCGAAAACCGCACTTACGAATCGTCAGTGTATTCTGCGTAATTTAATGTTGTATTTTGATTGGTTGGCTTATAGTGACGTGGTGAGAATTTGGTCCTAAATTTCTGGATCTCTCTTGGCACAAATTCAAACTGTCAAAGTTCCAGTTCAGCAACTCAAAAAGGCCAAAATTGGAAACCATAAAGGAGGCTTTAGGAGCCAGAGAAAGAGAGTACAGTCAGTAGCGACTTGGGGTCTTTGTAAAGACTGGAAAAAGAGAGGAAGCCAAAGTTAATGGTTAATGGCTCTCCGACTAACCTCAGCCTAATCCCTCAGACCCGGCATGAAATAAATGACCTGCAAAGCCAGAGTTTAAGAATTCGAACTGCTTGTTTTGTTCAATTAAATCCAATAAAATCTGGGGTTGTGCATCCTGCCGCTCAAACTATTTTAAACAATCCTCAGCCTCAGCCCTCGATAAATTACATCTGTGTGTCTGTTTGCTGTTGAGGTGGAGGAACAGTTGGAGCATGCAAGGACTCCCCAACTACGGGAGATGTTATAAATAAATAAATGTTTATATGCATCCTCAGCTCAGGACGCAGTGTGCGAGGAGAAGCTCTCAGAAGGTTTGTTGTTGTGTATTTCCACGTTTCAAGTTCAGGCGTTCGTCGTCTCTCTCTGAAAAAACCCCCTTCAACCCGCCTCACAGAACGAAACAACAATCGATATCTTTTCTTTGTCCATTTCTAAACTTCAGCTCCTCTCCCTTTTATCACTCAAAGCTAATCAGATAGCTTTCAACTCGGTCAAACTCAGAGCGCGGCGTAAGAAATGAGGGTGATGTAACGCCGCTTGTTGTGTGTTAAGCTCCCTCGCTCTTGTGTTAGCAGTGAAGCTCACAGGTGCCTTAGCATCTGAGCAGGAGAACAAAGCGTCCTTTAAACTTTTCTCACCTCGGGTTTATATCCACAGCCTGGAAAACATCACACTCAATTCAGTTCACTTTAATAAACTGGCAGCAGCAGCAGCAGCACTGAGGTATTGGCGCCTTGGATTGTGATGATGAAGCTGTAGCCCATGATGAAACCCTAAATGATTTGACCCCGCCGCCACCCCTTTTTCCTCCCCTTGTGATTTACATCACAAGCCCTGGAAGTGAGCTCACGGTATCAGCGCAAAAAATCTGCACAGCGAGCACAGCAGGATGGCGGCCGGGGGCGTCATAAATTCCCTCTTAAAACAGTCGCCCATTGATCCTATCAACGTGCCGCGCTCTTTATTTAAATCAACTGGATTCCCAACCGTCGTTAATAACAGCAGGAACACTTGCAGACAGATCTAAAGGGGGTGGGGTGCTGGTGGGGTTACATTTACTGGCGACTATAAAAGATCACAAATCACAGGAAGTCGATGCAGCTGTTTGACTAGGTTATAACGATTACTGTATGAGCCACATACACAGACAGAGGGAGAGGAGGATTGATAGAGAAAGCTGCAAAAATACAGGAGAAATGGAGGTTATTTATCTGTAATTGTCGCTATTATCGTTTTTTAATTTATCGGCTTTTCCTTCATCTTGTGTGTCCTTGCTTTGGCATATTATTTTATAAATTTCCTACCATTTATACTCATTAATATCCAGTGTTGTGCATTGTCGTTTTAATTTTGAAGGAATTTTTCAGCAGGATGATTTGAAAAACGGCCAAAAACACTAAAGAAGGGCTACGACTAATTACTATTTTATTAGCAACTAATTAACTAATTATCCTCCCAATTAATCCATTAATCATTTGGTTAATTAATCATCTGAAAGTAGTGAGAAATGTCCAAAGTGATGTCTTGTTTTGCCCCATCAACAGTCCAACAGTTGCATTTTTACTTAAAGAAAGTCAAAAAACATTTCACATGGTGGCAGAACCCAAGTTACAGCCTGTCGTCGAGTATTTTTCTGCCTTTATAAAGAATTTACAGAATTTTTACAACAGGTTCAAACATCAAACAGAATTAGAAGCTGTGGTCTTTCAGTTTAATATTTTACTTTTAACACTGGCCAGCTAAAAACTGTGATGAACTGATAATAAAAGTTGTGAAAACTGTAAAAAACGATTACTTTTTAACTTACAAGATTCAGGTTTTTACACTGTAAAACACCACTGATACTGAGTTACTTTAACACACTGAATGTCATGTCAATAACTCTTATTTAAGCTGAATTAAGTTAAATTGTGATGACACTGAACCATCAACCTGTGTAAGTCACTTTGAATAAAGTGTCAATTAAAATGTAAATGTAAATGATACTCAGAGTCAAAGAGGACAAAGCACAGGGAGAGCAGAGCATGCTGGGTAACAGTTTGTCCCCCCCTTGCATCCTAAACACCCTGATGTTAAAAGGGATCGACTAAATGATTAAACATTAGTAGAAGAAAAACTAGTCGGTTAAGGTAATTATTCAGAAATCATGGATCTAAAAAAATGAAATTAAGCTTTCATGTAGCGTAACAACATTCATCGCAGGCATGTGGACGTTAACCTGAAAGAAGGCTGCTGCTGCTAGCACTGCTAATGTTAGCCACGCTAGGCAAACCAACATGACATTTTTAACCCAAAGACGTTGTGATTTTGATTTCATCGTTGGACCAAAATACAGTTACATATTTTGTCTCCCAGAGTGGTATTCTTCTTCTTCTGTTGAATTTATGATGAGCTCGCCTCAACGTCCTGTAACTGGTCTGAGAGCCAAACCATGGTTCAGTTTATTCTGGACCAAGACCACCTCTTTTGGTTGGACCAAATCTTGCTCCTTTCTCCTGGACTGTGGTCTAACACACCTTTCACACCTGCTGTTATGGTTTGGACCTAAACTGCAGAGTCCTAACCTAACAAACCAATAACACAGTGTATGGTTTTATTACATTAATGGCTGTATGTAGCTGTTTCTGTCCTGTTAGTCTGCAGTATATCGTCATGATACAGGTTCTAATCTCTGGACTGAGTGTTCTGTGTTGAAACGATCAGGACTACAGGCCTGTAGTGCAGGCTGACTCACTCCTGTGTTTGCAGGGCGTTGGGGGGGTCCTGATCGCCCTCCCAGCCTGTTAGATGCACTTCAGCTCTGCTCTTAGCAACACACACACACACACACACACACACACTCTTCTTTCTACCCAAAAAACGTTGCGTATCCAGCCACCCGCCTACTCTTCCCTTCATCATCTCACATCTCGCTGGCATGAAAACCACCATATGCACACAAGTTTTCTCTTCAGCTGCACAAAATTCATGAAGCCTTTGTTTTGTGTTGTTGCCGCACTTTGTTTCAACACGATCGTCCAACACTCACAGTAAAATCACAAAAGCACTGCAGCCCTGCACCTACAAACTCTGTATTGAAGCCACAGTAGATGACGTTAAGAACCCCTGACACCTTTTCTACATGTTCCAACTCAGAAATAACATCATAAAAAGACCATTGTGCTTTATATGATAATGGTAGCATGAAAATGAAATGTTCTAAAAAACTTTTAATTAGTTTTTAGTTGCCTTTATAGATGCTTGATGTCACACGTCAGGCTGTCCCGAATTTACTGAATGAGTCAAAGCTTTGACTGTTGCCATGGCAATCAACGTCCAAATCAGTATTTAAATGCCATGTTGATTTATTTCTTATTACATATGCATGAGCTCAAAATTCCCAAATAGACAGTTAAATAATAAGAATGAGTGATCCAAAATTATTCATCATGCGTCAACATTATTATTAGTTACTCCAGACAAGGACATTTAATTGTAGTCACGTTACCTGCACTGACACTGGGATGGAGACACGTGGCCTCCAAGTTATAACTACACTAATAAGATGTTGATTATGAGAAGGTGATTGCCAAAAAGTCAAGTGCCAGACATGACAAAGAAAACTGGAAAATCACCTGTAAACTCCAAGTAACACCTGCTTTAAGTCAGACCTACTTACCTTCATACTTGTCTTTGACTGCTCCAGTTCTAATTCTAGCTCTAGTGTCTTTTTAGTAACTATAAATTAAGATATATAAAACTTTTTTAACTTGGAAAAACAAAGTTAGCTGCACCTTTTTAGCCCTGAATAGTGCAGATGCAGATTTTCCTTTTTAGGTTGCATAAAGCAAGTAGTCGATTAATAGATCGTCAGAAAAATAATCAGCAACTATTTTGATAATTGACTAATCCTTTCAGCCATTTGTCAAGCAAGAGTTGTAACAGAAAAAAATATATAAATATTCCCTTTTTACAACTTCTCAGATGTGAAGATCTGCTCCTTTTGTTTGTAGTAAACTGGGAAACTAACTTATTTTGGGGTTTTGGACAGAAGTGGAGGTTAAAGTACCAACACCACAATGTAAAAATACTCCAATGGCCTGCGTTTAAAGTTGTACTTATGTAAGAAGTTTTATTGACAAAATGTACCTATAGTATCAAAAGTATATCTGTTATTGTATTTGATTATTAGATTATTAATACTGATTCATCCATGTATCCATCCAGTATCTGCGGAGCTACTTACATAAACAGTTAGCTGGTTTAGTCCAGTGGTTCCCAACCTGGGGGTTAGGCCCCTCCAAAGGGTCACAAGGTAAAAACCCAGGGTAAAATAAGCCCATAAAAGAGGGAACAGGGAGAGTTAAGTGAAAATACAAACCGTGTGGACACACACCCTCATTCCCAGTGGAAATTATGTCCTTGGGCTCTGGCTGTGACTCTTAGCTAAATGCCTGAACTGTAAACATACACAGCAGTGATAACAGAAGCAGTAGTATAGCATAGCGGCACTCAGGAACATTCCCACTGTACATAATGCTCAGCCAGACCTCTGCCAACAGTGGCACCAACAGTGTATCAGGTTATACCTACACGGCATCCAGAGCCAAGTCTCTCCACCTGACAGGGCTATCACCGCTCTACATTATGACGGTTTGTGGTTGCTGTCGATATTTGGACAACGTCAGAGTTGGATAACACGGCTCTCCAGCTTTTTAAAAGAAGAGAAAACTCACATACAGCAGCGAAAAAAGCTCAGAGAGATCCTCCCTGCTGCAGGAATGATTTAGAGGAGATGAAGGGCATCAATCCATCCATCCATCCTGAATATTAGAGCCATAATCATATTCTCTGAGAGGGGGAGTGAGAGATACTTTTTACAGTTGGCTACATTTACAGTGATTATGACTCACTTTATGTTCATATGTCAGTCTTTCTTTGCAGTGAAAACAGGATGTTTTGTATTCCATCTCTCACTAATAACACATGGAACGATAAGTCATCGTCACCCGGAAAAAGGCTCAGTCACACCACATCCTCAAGAGGAGATGCAGCCGCCAACTCCTCCAGAGACGGAGAGATAAATCTTAACAGTGTGATCGACGGCCCTCTGTAGATTTTTTTTTTTTAAAGATCGAGATTGAGCTCTCTGTCCTTTTATGGGCTCGGGTGGAGGAAGTGCACAAATCTGTGAAGTCAAGTTAGTCACCAAGTAGTTGCTCCGATTACAGTTTGAATCAGGACAGTTTAATGTCACCTCTTATGTCCACATGTTTGTCTTTCCACTACAGTGCACAAAGAAGGAGAAACAAGAGACTGGAATCAGTGAGACCAGACTCCATTGAGAAAAAAGTAATTTTTCACTGCAGAACACAGGAGTTGTTGGAATACTGATGCCTTGATCTTTTGGTTTGTTTGTGTTTTTGTGTGACTTTCGGTGAAAGAAGTATTCAAACAAACTTACCATTAAAGACAGCCGTAATAGTAGCACCTGTGTTTGGTAAAATTCCTGTTTTTGTAAGTGGAGTCTGGTGGAGCAATATAGTGATGCTTTAGTGGACATACTTTGACATGGATAATTGCTCCTTGGATTCGGTAAATCATTCTTGCTCAGTACTGTGCCAATTTCAAAGATTTTTTTGTCCCTGTCATTCATTTCCACCAAAAAACATGGGGAAATGATTCAAAAATACCTGATTTATCCTTTCATTAATGAGCTTTAGAGGCATGCTAGCTGTTCCTCCTTGTTTCCAGTCTTTATGCTAAGCTAAGCTAACCAGCTGCTGGCTCTATCATCATATCTACCACTCCTCGTGCCTTACTCTTGACAATAAAGCAAATAAGGGCCAAAAATTAATTTCTAGTAATTGCAATGATCGTTTATCATAGAGAAATCCTGAATATTTGCTAGTACCACCTTCTCAAACAGGTTTTATATCATTACAGGTTGAATATCTTTTGGATTTTGGACTGTGGACAAGATCACTTTGGGCTTTAATCCCAGGCTTTCTGGCTGGATCTACTGAAGCACGACACCTGTATATTTTCCTTGTGTCTCTGCTCTCTTTGCTTTAGCCTGGTCCCTGATACCCTTCTCCTCCCAGCATATGATATTAATCTCAACACTCTTGCTCTCCTCTCTTTCTCTACAATGCCCTCATCTCCTTTTTTATGTTTTTTTTCTCTCTTCTCAAAAGCGTCTGGTAAAAGATCACTCCCACCACCACTGTGCCTGTATATGCTGTGAGAGAGAGAGAGGCCTTTCCTCAGGCAAACAAAGTACTTGTCGTTTTGAGTGGAGTGAGAACTGGCAGATGGGGAACATACTCCTTTTTTAATGTGAGCTTAAGGTCTAGTTGTGGAAATTTTCAGCCCACTTTGTGTACACTTAAACCTCGTAAGGTGTTTCCGTTTTTTATTTTTTCACTATCAAGTGAAACTCTGTGTCCTCTTTGTTGTTCGTAAAATTACCAGCAGCACACAAGAAGGACCGAATCTTAATTCTAATATCTCAATATCAAACAAATATGCAATGAACCTGTGGTTCGCAGCCTTTTTTTGGTGAAATGAGCCCCCATAGCATGTATCCCTACATCAGTAACTCTCACTGCATTCCTAATTTATTCTTGTAAATCAATTTTAAATTAAATATTGTAGTTTAACGCTGTCATTTATAAGTGGATAATGCTTCTGTACACTTTAGGCATCCATTTAGCAAACTATTTCCAATGTTTATCCATTGGTTTTAACTGTAACAGTTTATTGATTACTTCTAGCTACCCATTTCAACCAGTTATTCATTACCCTGTAGCTAATTGTTTGAACTTTTCTGTTCGCTTGACAACTATAGCTCTTTTCCACCAATATGGAGCTGGTTCTGTTCCAGCTCATGCACCTAACTTTGAACTGTTCAAAGCACTTTAATCCTGAACGGAACCAGTTGAAGAACCAGAGCTAATTTACGTGGAAAAGGGGTACATAATAGTCTCCTTCACTGTCAGTCCTAACACATGCTGCTGAAAGTTCACAAAATGATTTGTTGCAAACAGTTTCCATTAGGTCAACAACGCCCGTTGCAGAAACGCGTACAGCTAAAGTGGAAACTAGCAATGTTATGGCGAGTTAACACCGGCTGACAACACTGTCAGCAGCCCGGCAGTAGAGGCAGTCCACACTGGAATAATCATTGATCGGTTGCCCATTACATCATCAAAACATCTTGTAGGAGTCAACAAATGATAGGAATTTAAACACAGCAAACAATGGGATGATAAATAAGACCTTTCTGACCAAAAACAGTGATTACAGCAGTGTGAGGCCTGTGTAAGACATGTATCTGCTTGGCCGAGAAGCATGTCATACTTTTCTGTCAAAAAAAATGATTCAAACAGAGGTTTCACTCAATTTAAATAATTCCATCAGTGTTCTCTTGTTCCTGAAAACTGCAGACCTCAGCAACACTTGAGCAGTTTGGTAGATAAGGTTATTGAGGGAAGATAACAAAGTCTTTGCAGAAAGACAAATGCATGGAGCGGCGTAGAAGCCAAACTCAGAACAGCGATTTCCAATAAAGGTGAAGTGAGGTAAATGCAGTTACGTTCGGGTAGTGATGAATATGACAGTTCGACGGGGGGGTGGGGGGGGCAAAGGGGGGTAACCCTGTAAAGAGTGACTAATGCTGCTTTACTGTAAACACAATTTCTCATGCCCACATCACAAATCTTGTGCTGTCTTGGATACTATCGGATGTCTCTCAAGTGGAAACATTACTCACTTCAGTTTACAAATTCACATGATTCCTATGGCTTCGGACAGGCTGATCAATACTTGTGATCGTGAACCTCTCTCTCTCTCCCTCTCCCTCTCTCTCTCTCTGAGCCAAAGAGTCTGATCATCAAAACGTGCAGCCCCCGGAGCTGCTCCACCGACACGCTGACTTTGTGGACTCATCCAAAGGATATTTGAGCTTCTTTTTTTTTTCCTGCCGAAGCCGAGCTCCATTTTAAAAAGCAGCGATAACAGCTGGGAATCAGAAAATGCGTGCTCACACTGTCAAAGTCACCTTTCCCATCTCTGCCAATTACAGTAAGTTCTCCGAGGTGCAATACTGTAGCTCAGCCCGACGTCGCACATCAGCAGAGAGACAAATTCCAGCACTGTGAGACAGCTGCTTTATGCCCAGGATTAGAAATTGAATTGTCTGAGGCAGTATAATATATCTGAATGCTAAAATGCCGAGTTATTCACTTTTATTTTATGAAGTCTCAACCCTCATTTTAAAATATACCAAATGCTGTGTCGTAAAATGGAAGTGCTTCGAAAAAACAAAAATGAACAGTGACTGCTGAGCATCAGCCACCATGTATGAGGGATTCTTACATTACAGGTTGTTGTAGAAAAGACTGGCTGACCTTGTTTAGCCTCGAAACCATCTCAAATGTCTTTCATCTGTGTTTTACAGAGGACACCGAACACATCATCCACACCAGGCCCGATCTGTTTCATCTCAAGCTACGTGATCATCAAGAAATAAATCAAGATTTTCCCATTCGTCAGCTCGCTCGTAGAGATCAAAATTATCCGTCTGTCCTTGGGGTGTGATTGGCTGCCGTGCTAAGACTACAGCACACAAAATGACATATTGTTTTGAACTTTGGCTGTGAAAGACAGTGCAGCTGACAAATCACTGCACAACAGAAATAAACCCAACTCAATCAGGTTTATTAAGTTAATGTATGTATGTAAGTCATCTGCATAAGTATATACATTACTTACAGAGACTGCTTCCTTAAACCAACAATAACTGATTTTCTGGCCACTAGGGGGCAGCAGAGACAAGATGCAAACACTGACATTTTCTGACCTTTTAAGTTGATAGTGGATGTGGACGTTGCTTATTTACACGTTAGATAGTTATGAAGCAATGTTATCATCTGTTTGGAGTTGTGTTTCTAGCCATTTGACGAATTTAAGCCCAGTTATTATTGTTGTTTATCTCTTTTTTTAAATCTCTTTAGCTAGCTGTAAAGCTCAGAGAGAAGCTACAGATTTGACTTTCACACTGTCACACTGTAAAATATTAGTTGTAGCTACGTTAAAATGTGACGATCAGATAGATTTGATAGTAGTTTAGCTTTTGAATTCATGCTAAAACCCCAGATCTACCTTCATAGAGTTCTGCGGTTGGCCTGTTTTGCTTTCAAACCAAAAACAAACTGCACCACAGGCCAAGATCTTCCCTTTTCAGGCTGTCCCAGTCCAGACACTCGACTGACAGATTTCCCAACTGCTCAAACCAACAGAACCAAACAGAAAAACAGACCAAACCAAACAGGCATGAAAGTCGATGTTCAGCGTAGCAGCAGCAGCTGGATCTGGATTTTTCACCGTCAGTGCCTGCACAGTGAACCCAACATCAAATCAGCAACACTTACACTTTATTACTTGGCAACCACAGCGGTAAACTCAAACCCAAATTATGTTTCGAAAAGTAAACTTTCACAGCCGTTAACTCTCCTGCAGCTTGGTTTCCTTGTCGTCCCTGTAGTCTGAAAACACCTATTGCAACATTTCAGCACTCCCTCCTTACAGTCAGGGTGTGTGGTCCCAAAATCCCCAAATTCTTAACGTCTCAAGAAATCGCTCTTAATACCTTTTTGTAGCTCGCTAAAAGCCCCGCTCTCTGGTGCCCCCACCACCACCACCGCCATCACCTCCTCCCTTGGACTGCCCAAGGCAGAATGATTAATTTGTGGCTATTGATTTCTCTTCCTGAGCTGAAAGTATGTGAGAGAGAGGGAGAAGGAGAGGGTGAGGTAGCGTGAGAGAGGGTCAGAGAAGCAAAAGGGTGAGGGAGGAGATACTTGGAGAGAGGAGAAAGAGAGGGGTGTGTGTGATGGAGGTGGGGGGATACATCCAGTATTCAGTGTAGTGCTTCTCTGCAGTTCTTTTTTTCTAATCTTTAATGTAGGAAAAAAAAGCCAATGGTTGCAGTCTGGATGCGTCAAACCACCTCCCCTCAGTCTCTTTCTCTCTCTCTCTCTCGGTGGCGATTGGCAATTCACTGAGTGTCCACATGTCATCTCTTGCCCTGCTGCAGCGGCGAGCAGCGTGGCATGCTGGGAGGAGGAGGAAGGGAGGAAAAAGGAGGAGAGGGGGTTTAAGGGAAGGAGGCAGCGAGGGAGGGCAGGCAAGATGTCTAGATGGATGGAGGCATGTATTCATCCATTTCCCTGTTTCATTACATCTATGTAAATGCTGCTGGGTATGTGTGTGTGTGCTCGCAACCCACCCCCATCCCTCACCTCCCACCTCCCACCTCCCCCTCCACCATCCTCCCACTCCCCTCCTCTCATGGTCTGATATAAGACAAACGTCGTCTTGCACTCAGTTTTCTCCTCGCCAATTCTTCACTGCCTCCTTTGATTCCTCCTCCCTGTGTCTTTCTCCTCAGTTAAATCCCCATGCAGCGGCTAAGAAAATTTAATATAATGTCCTCTAGAGAAAAAAAAAAGACGAGGGGAGGGGTGTCGGGTTAGAGGAGATGACAGGCCATGTGATCGTCACTTAATTCTATTGGATAATCATTTTAATTAAGCCTCTGTGTGGTTAGCGTTTGCAGTTGGCGAGCTCGTCTCTCTGCGTACTACAAACACATTTCTGACAGATGACGTTTGAAGAAGAGTGTGACCTACATTTGCTGTTTGAGAATCACACACACTTGCTTTTTATCTGACTACGTATAGTTAATGTGAGAAATGAAGCATGTACAGTGATCAGCAAATGCCCATTTTGTCATGTGACCTTTCAAGGGCACGAACAGCAGCGGTGGCAGTTGATGAAAGTAATACACATCGAGTCTGACTGGCTGAATTAAAGGGTCCAAGTCTGAGAAACAAAACCACTACGCCACCAACGCCACTCTACTCTTAAGTATTACATCAACAGGTCTGGAGAAAAGTTATGGTTGTTGCAGCCGGTTGTTGAATCTTGTAAATTTGGGGAAATTGGTCTCAAATATAAGTGAGTGATTTATTAAGCATGGTAGCAAAACATGGAAGAGAATAGATGTTCCCCAGTTCAATATTCTGTTAACACACATTAACCCTCCTGTTGTGTTCTGCTCAATTTTGACCCTTTTTGTTTTTTTATTGGACCCAAGGCTTCAAACCTAAACCTGTTCCCTAACTCATTTGATAAGTTCCCTTAGGTTTAGGGCTACTATATTGAGAGCCATACAACAGAGCTAGGGAACAGAAAACCTTTTCGACGACTTCCCACAATAGCACGTCATATTGATCGAATGCACAGCTGGGGAACATCTTTTTCAGGTTCCAGTTTGTGCTATTTAGAGCTAGGGAACATAAGACGTGGAACGTAGGACCTTGGGAACATAGAACCCTAGGGAACATTTGACCTTGGGAACGTAAGACCCTAAGAACACAGGATCCTGGGGGAGTACATATGTAGAACTGGGGAACATAGGACCTTGGGATTCCATGCAAAAACTAAAGTGTAAAATTCTGTTTTTACAGGTGGTTATGTGCAAGCAGAAGAATAAAAAACTAACTGAAAAAGTGTCAGTTTAGCATCAATACTCAGCCCTGTGTTCAATATCAGTCACATGTAACCTGCATTTCACAGTCTGAGCTAGTTTAGCAAAAATTTAATCAGACCATGCTGCTAATTCTCACCACTGTTATCGTCTGAGTTTGACTCAAACTGGCACAGCGCCATCGAGGGCAGCAGTGATTAGATTTGTTCAGTGATCGATGCAGACATGTGGTTTGGGATGTGAACCTCTGCAGCCTGTTGTATTTATTTATTTATTTGTTTGTTTGTTTGTTTGTTTGTTTGTTTATTTCCAGATGCTCTGACTTCCTGTGGCCGAGCTTCCCCGGAGCGAGCGGTACGAAGAACACTGGGGGTAAATAAAAGATTCATTTTCACAACTTGTTCATGCAGTCATCCTAAAGACCGGCACAGCGTAGGCCCTCACCCTGGTGATGTAATGGCATGACACATTAAAAACACACACACTCACACACAAACACACAATAAAAGGCTGATTACAGACACACAACTGTGAGGCTCGGGAAAATGTCACAGCAGCACCAGTGTCACACTCACTCACATCCCACACTGCTGAGGAGAAAGAAAAAAAAACACATGCATGTGCAGTTCACATCTGCATGACATCTGCACTCAGGTGAAGTGTGTGTGTGTGTGGTGTGTGTGTGTGCGCACATGTGTGTGACTTTTTCTCACCCAGAGCTGCCTGTGTGCATGCTGCTATGATCATGAGAGACTCCCTGTCCTGGAAAGCGATCTGAGAGAGCAAAGAGAAGCCACGCTGCTCCGCATTAAAAATTCATTCCTGTTCCTTTGCTTGCTCTCAGAAATACAGAGACAGGAAGGTGAGCGCTCACATACATACAGCGCCTGCGCACACACACACACACACACACACACACACACTTATAGGGATGAAGAGGAGGGGGAGGAGGAGAGAGGCAGCATGCTCGACTGGAAATTACATCATCCTCCTCAGCGGACTTAGCAACACCTTATCCTCGCCTACATCTGGATGTAGTGTTGATAACGGCGCCGACTTCCATTTTGACAAATTCCCTGATTCGCTCTGATCTGCAGATTAGCACCAACCACCACTGTCTCTCTCTTTTCTTTTTTACCCCTTCTTTTTTTTTATCCCGGCAAAAATCAGCAGCGTCGTCAGCAGTTCGACCCCCGTCGCTTTGTCTAAGAGTCACCGTACACGTCCCGTCCGCAGACGTGAATAATCGAGTGTCAGCCTTTCCCAGACACCAGGTTTACATCATTTCCTGTAGGAAGCCTATTAAATCATCATCCTTCAGGTTGAGCAACCAGCTCGCTCCATCACGCTGCTCCAAGCGAGACATGTGAGTGATAGAACAAACAGCATCTGAATCAATTAAAGTTAGGTCAGTTAAAATGAACATCTCCCCAACTCATCACGACCTTTCACCTCTTTCTCTTTCTCTTTTGGACTGAAGCTTCTTTTTTTTTCCAGCCTCATTTGACAGATACAGTCTCATTACAACTGTTTGTTTTCCCAACAGCACCATTTGCTGTGACAGTGGGGTCTGCCAGCCCCGTCGACTGCAGTAAATACTCACTCTGGAGTGCGGTAAACACGGCCATCTGAGCAGCGTCGCACTGACAGGCAGCTCTGACGTCCTCAGAGACAGACGCTGCCATGAAAGGCCAGTTTGGTGCCTCCGGGGGCTTCGCTATCAATATGGCTGCCAAAGGACGTGCCATACGTCTGCTGTTTAGAAAAAATAAAAAGGGACAGCTGGATAGAATTAAAATAACTATATATACTCTATGGATTTTGTTCCATGGAGGGGTGCATTTCCTTTTTGTAAAGCATTTTAAACATTTGTGATTAGCATTCTGTTGCAGGAAAAAACAAGAACTTTTGGATGGATGTGTGACAGAACATAAAATCTAGATGAAAACCAGTTCATCTTTTTAAAAATAATCTAGAAATTTCTGGCAAAAATAGGTTAAAAAAAAGGATATTTCCAGTGTTTTATCACTGCCATAATAATTGCTATTTGGGTTGAGCTGGTGAGATGAGGTTTCAAGTCTTTAGCAGTGTGCTAGCATTTGCATTATGGCTCAACTACTGGATGGATAGGAAGGAGTAAAACACAACCTGTTACTGTCTGTGTCCTGAAATACAGACTCTTAAATTGTTAAAAAAAAAAAAAAATCAATCCGGTCGGATCAGCTGTCTGTCTGAAATTACATCACCGTCTGGTTCCTTTGTCTTGTTGAAGAAAACAAATCAATCACATTGGCTGTCAAATCCCAAAGACACCTGATATCTAAACACACCATAAGGCATCGTATATGTTCTTCAAAAACAGATAAAACACTTATACCGTCCTGAGCCATCTGGACCGGATCACCTTCATCATGCTATCTGTTTCCTTCCTCCTTGCCCTCCATGTTTGCCCAGCCCTCACTCCTCCATCTGTTATGCTCAGACGCTGCTGCCCTGCTGGCGTTACCTCCAGCCGTCCTCCTCTGTCCTCCACCCGGCCCCCGGCCCTGCTGACCCCGACAGTCCAGCGAGAGTCTCAGACCTGGACCGAGGGGGGTTTTTTGGCTTCGACAACGGTCGCGGAGCTGTGAGCAGATCTCCCGCTGAGAGGTGGGAACATCTCTGTCGCTTCCTCTACTCTGTTTGTTTGTTTGTTTATTAGGGTTTCCACTAACTGAAACATCACAGCTGCTGCTGTTCTGTCTGAATTTGTACTAAAAATGAAAGTTAAAGGGTCAGTTCACTCAAATCTAGTCTCTTTAGTCATGCTGGCTTCTCTGCTGTACGGCTGAAGTTTGAACTGTGGCTGCAACTAACAATTATTTCCATTATCGATGAACGTACTGATCATTTCCCCAGTTATTCTGCTAATTATTTGATCTCTAGAATGTCAACAAATGGCCAAAAAAGTCCCCAGACACGGGTTTCCAAAGCCCAAGAAGACGTCTTTAAATGTCTTGCACCCAAAGATTTTCAGTTTATTATCGTGGAAGACCAAGAAAATCAGTAAATAATCACATTTTGGAGGCGAGAACTAGTGGTATATTTGGCGTTAGAAAATTAGAAACACCTCTGAACATAATGTAGTCAAGTACAATAACCCCTAACTAATAAAGTGACCACTGAGTGTACATGTTTTTGTGTGAACTGACCCTTTAAACCGACAAACGTTAGAGGACACACAGATGAGCTCTGAGAGAATGGATCAGGTTTAAAGTAGAAATCCATCCCATCGTCATTACTGTTATTATTATTATCGTTATTAGTATTAGTATCATTATCAGTAGGCGGTCATACATTCACAAAGACAAAGCCACCAAGACTCTAACTCTGCCCCCCCACCACCACCATCCCTTACCCTCCATCCCCCCGACTCCGAGATGATGCAGTGTGTTTGGGCTTCGTTCTGACACAAAGCAAATACGCTGTAATAGATTGCAAATGAACTGCGCTACGGACACCACCAATTAATCAAAAGGCAGATTGCCGTACTTTTTCCACCAAAAAAAAAAAAAAAGTGAGAGAAAAGGGAGTGAATCGCACCTCCTTAAAATGAATGGATTGTATCTGCAGTTAATTATCATTTACTACAGGGTCTCTTTGGGATGTTTCCACAGCTTAAGGATACGGCCGGTGAAGTGGAACGGAGAGAGGAGCTCTGCTGCGATGGAATCAGAGATCGGCCCCCGCCGGTAATTACACTTTCATTGTGAGGGGATCAATTCTATGTAATCAGAGTGCAATCTCACTGAAAATCGAGTGGTTGTTCAGGCCGCTTTAACATGGAAACTTTACATTTTCAAGTGGATGGCGTTTGTTTGATAAACAACAGTCGAGAGCAAACACAAGACGAAGGTCGTGGAGTGTGATTGGGACGATACCAACACGTTTTCACTAGTTTTGCCTCTTGACCTCTGACCTCTGAGCACTGCAGTGGCTTGAAAACTTTTATCTGGTGTATTTTTGGTCGCTAAAGTCAATGGGGAATTAAAAAGAACCTTTACCCATAGCATTTACAGAGCTGTTTTTGATCCATCTTAATTTTAGAGAAAAATCTTTACTTCCCAGAGCGCAAACTGATGTCTTTGGTTGTCTTTTTATGGCCTCAACTAACAAATATTTTTATTATTTATTAAATCTGCTGATTATTTTCTCAATTAATTGCCCATAAATTAGTGAAAAATGATCCCTTTCAGGTTCTCTGTTATGGTCACATCTTCAGATCTTCTTTTGTCTGAGAAACCCCAAAATATTCCAGTTGCAATAAACAGAGAAAAGTTAATTTTTCTAGCATTTCTGCTTTAAAATTGACTAAAACAATTAGCAAAATATCAACTACCTGTGGATCAATGTCAATTAATCAACCAATCATTGCAGCTCGTCTGCTTTTGCCTGATCAATACTCCATAAACTGAAGATATTCATCATACATGACACAGAAAGCGACAGATCCTCACATTTGAGAGGCTGAAATCAGAAAATATTAATGACTTATATTATTAATTAATCAATTAACAAATAATTTCAGCCCCATACACCTTTAACAACGTCAAATCTTTTTTTAATTTTCATCCATTTGTGTATAAAATTCCAATCAGAAATCTGGAATATTTTGTACCTGTAACTTCACACCTTTACACCACAAAACACAGAGTCCCTTGAGAGTTAGAAGAAAAGTGTATTTCCAACTTTAAACCATTCATTGAGGTGCAGACTTGCTACTTAAATGTTCATAGAAGTCAGTTGTGTCCTCCCTCTCTGTCTGTTATTTTTAAGTTCCAAACCATCATTGTTTCTGCCAAAACGTGGCTAAATACACAGCTTGAATTTGTAGCTTTTTGCTTGGCAGTTGTTTTTATCTGTCCCTTTCAAGCCAAGAGAAGTTCATTGTCTGTTATTAAAAACCTAAGTTTCTGGTGGAGCGTTCCTTTGAGCTTCTACATGGGTATTAACAGCTAAAATCTGTAATTATGTTGAGTTACAGGAGCGAGACAACGTGAAGACGCTCGTGCTGGCAGGCAGTTAGCAGTCCGCTCGGCTATAGTATCATGCTGCGGTGCCACACAGAACACTTACACAAAGACTAGTCCAGGGTATGGTTTTGTATTGATTTGTTCTCTGGTCATGTAGGATAAAGATAGACCCCACCCAGCAGGACCAGCTGCAGCTAAAAATAACACGTGTAAATCAAGGCTAGAGCCACAAACACACACACAAACACACACATACATGCAGAGTCCTTCTGGCTGTGATGCTGATGACGATGTGTCGGGGGGTCAGAGGCGATAATTATTATGTAGTAACTGAAACACTGCTCCTCTTCGACGCATGTCCCATCTTTAATGCTCGTTCTTTTTATTTTTATTTTTGTAATTTATAGCTGAGGCTCTTACCCTCTGGACTATGTGGGGAGAGTGGGGGGTGGGGGTGTCTCCACAGAGAGCGGGTGACAGCATTTATGGGAGAGTGCCACAGAAGTTTACAGCCCCTCTCCCATCGATCAAAGCCATCTGAGCCATTAATCATACGCTAAACCAATTACCGTGCCATCACACCCCTCGACTGTCCATCTCATCTCGGAGGCTCCGTCAGGACGAGGCCCAAACACCGTTACAGAGACATGACTATTAATACACAGAGTGTGTACTTTAAACCTCTATTGTCCTCTCAGGTTTGATATAATTCATAATATAATGTTTGTCTAATCTGAAGGGATCAGCTCCTGCTGTTCAGTCTGAGAATGAGAGGGGTATAAAATGTTCAATATGTCCAGCGCTAATACTGATGATTAATGTAGTTGGGTGTTTCCTCGTTGAACAGTCCAGCTTTTTCTGGCCTCGTAAGGAGGTGGTGATGCAATATCAACACAATATCTTTTGAGAAATTGTTAGGTGACATATTGTATGCAATTTTTTTCAATAAGAACAATCAGAACAGGATCCAAAGTGTAGTCATTTTCAAAACCAGATCACCCACATACTGTCCTGTAAGAGCTAACTCATGCTCCCTATATGTACAAAAATTGATATGTCCAATTCAGATGATATAACTGCTCACATACTTCCATAGTTCTTTTATCCTTAGCATGGCTGTTAAGCAAAACATCCACTAGAGGGCAGCTCAGCTTACGAAGTTTCTTATAACAGCAAACATGCCGACAGTTGAGGATGTTGTAATAGTGTAGGTTCTGTTGGTAGACATGAAATATTATATACATTATGTTTTTATTAGTGAATAATCACCAACTAATAATTGTGTTTTTGCTCGTTTAGAAAGAGTCATGTTGCGCTGCTATGTTTCTACAGTTTTTACGTTGACACCATAACTTATATACATAAGACAAAAAAGACGAAGAGGGAGAAAAGAGCTTATAACTATAGTTTTGCAGACTAACAACTAAATACAACATCTAAAGTAGATTAGTTGATGTGGTATTTGGCGCCATTTTGTCACCTGACAGCCACCGTAGATTCTCTGACACACTTGGAAAGGAAGGGGTAAGGGGTGCGGGTATTAAGCTGGTTGCAATATGCGTTATCACCACCAGATGTCACTAAACCCTACACACTAGTTCTTTAAGAAAGACGCAAAAGTGGAGGCAGCGTTCTTGACAGCGAAAAAATATATTGTGAGGTGTGGATAGAGAATTCTTTTCACTCATATAACTCAAAACGTTCCACCATTTTAAAAATTCTTTGTGTCCTATAGTAGTGGCTCTCTTGAACTTTTGGCTACACTGCCACCCCATGGTTTCTGGTGGTACTGGTGCAAAAACTCAAGATAATTAATGTTGCACAACCACAAAGGAAGTAACAGAGGACTTTTAGACAAAAAACCCTGAAACCTACATTTCCCAAAATGTAAATCAGCAGCATCATTTCCAACACTGCTGAGGACACTGTTGTTGTGTCTGAATAAACTTTATTGTAATTATTATTGGACAAAACCAACTGGAGGTCCAGTGTTAGTTTCACACTGTGGCTGGTGTGATTGATCCGAAATAGTGTGAGTATTAAAGTCATAGGTTCTGGCTGTGCAGAAATTCTGATTACAGTGTGGAGTGAGTTAACACAACATACAAGATGAGTAAAAATGCACAACATTTGCCCAGTTTAATGTGCTCTACCACAGCAACACTAGTACCAAACCTAACGTAACAGACCTGAGGCTGCACTCAAACACAATCAATAAACTCTACACTGATATCCTGGTACCAGAGTGTGTTTGCTGTAACTGAAGAATTATAACAAATGGCAACCTCAACAGTAACACAACCTAAGGCCACACAGTCCTGCACTGTTCTTCGACTGTCTCCGGCCTCAGCCCTTAATCTGGTAACGTCTGGCCTGTAATTTGGCCTTTGTGGGCAATAGAGAGGGCAAGGTGGAGACCAATAAAACAGTTGCGTTCGGCAGCAACTGTCTGCAGTCTCAGCGGAGCTCCAATGAAAGGCGGGGTGGAGGGCAAAATGAATCCCATCCATCGCCGGCTGCGGGGCAGGGTGACAGTGCAGCGCAATAGAGCTCAGTCACTTTACGCAGGCAGTTATCAGATGAAGGGGGGAGGCAGCCGAGAGTGATACAACGGACGGAGAAGGCTCAGATTCTCGTCTTCAACAAGTGGCCACAGAATACACTTTCCATCCATGCTGCTCTCAACTTGTGTCGAAACTGTAATCTGGCCCATGCAGCTGGATGTACAGTGGATCGGTGTCATAATACAGTGTAATGCCACTTTAGAGCCTGGGACATTAGCCTGGGTGGGCATACTCTAGCTGGGTAATCCTTATCTGATTGGACTATGAGACTAATCCCGTTCTTCTCTGCCGCTCTGCTCCCGCTATCTGCTTTTTATCTCATCCTGCTGCAGAGTGAACACACTCAAAAACATCACCATTCAGACATGTTAAAGTACACACAATCACACATGCACGCAACACACTCCCACGCATGTTTTCAGATGCATGAATGTACACTACATTGATACTCCCACATGCTTATGCATAAAATCATGAGGCTGGATGCGTGAACTGTGATCTGTGGTGATTGACAAGAGCTGTGGGAGGCCACAATGAAGTGGTGGCCATTTTAGTTTTTATAAAAAAGAACTCTGTTGGGTGTTAAAGGAAAGTACAACACAAAATTAAACTGGAAACCACGCAGTGTAAAGGAGGAAGAGGCCAATAAGTGTTTGTAGACTTGAAATCGTCAAGTATTCTTCATCGATCGTTCTTTTTTCTTAAGGTCATAATTACCTCTGGGTGCATCAAAACTCTGATTACAGTTTGGGGTTTTACTGAAACACAAATCTGTCTTTTACAGGCAGAACACCAGCTTAGAGAAGGTGATCATCCATGGCCCTGTTCATACCTGTGAGTAACATGAAATAGACGGCTCTATGGACAGGTAAGAACACACCCAAGACTCTTTGAGGATGTGTTGAGATGTAATCCTTCAGACCACATTCGGAGGTGGTCTGGGCCTCGTGTGGCCACATTCTTTTAGCATTGTCGCCACATCGAAGGACTTAACTGATGCTCTTTGCTTGAATCACGTAACTTGCCTTTGTCCATGATGTCTGAAAATTCAGGAAAGATCATAGAGATATATCACGAATGCCTCAAACATCCAGGGCAGTTTGGTTTGTCTGCAACACGCCAACAAAGAGACGCAGCTTGTATTGTTTTGAGCTCTTCTTTGTCTTGTCTGATTTTTATTTAATTTTCTTTGACAATGCTCATTGTGTCATTGTTCAGACAAAACAATCAATTTGAAGACGGTGACGATGTGATGAATTTTCCGCTTTCCACTTTTTATAGACAAAATGATCAATGAACAAAATTTTCAGTTCTAAATTTGTGCACATATTGCACATATTTAAGTATAGGTCTTGGGAACAGAAGAAGCACAGAGTGAATTATGAGCCCTAGCGGACGCATTGCTTCATACAACAGGTAATAAAAGATGAAACATCAGACACCATTGGTGGCCCTCCTTCATCACAGGGTCCACCATTTCTCTCCTCATGCCTCCGCCCTGAGTCTCTCGTTTCTATAACCACGGTCGAGCCGGAGGGCGGCGCTGTAATGAAGATGAATGCCTCAGATTAGCAGCAAATGCAGCACAGCACACCTGGCTGAGTGCGCGAGGGGTAGGTGGCGGCTTTTACAGATAGGACGGAGGAGCGGCAGCGGCTCCAGGGGCCAATTCATCAGCAACACACATGCTTACCGTGTGCTGTATTCATGTCTCACCGGCCGAACCATCTGCAGCTACAGTCGGTTCAACTTTTAATACTGTTTCAAAACCTTAGGGCCAAATTTCCAGAGTATTTAACAACATCAAAAGCACAGGAAGAATAGGTGTTTCAGACCATTCTCTACCCATCTTCACCTAAACTGGCAAACACAACTGATGTTAGGAGCAAACTCTGGAGGGAAACCGAAACAAAACAAACAAAAATAGACAAATGTCATCAAAACATCTGCAGGGAAGCTCCTAAAAGATATCAGATACTAAACTTTATGTTGGTATCAAACTTCAGGATGTGACAACAGCAACAAACAATCCACATTATTTTCATCGTTGATTATGAATGTCCTCTAGTCATTATTTACTCTTTAAATTGTTAGAAAATTGTGGAAAACATCCATTTAAAAAACCACAGAGCCTGAGATGATGCTTTCAGATGTCTTGTTTTGTCCTAAAAAACAATGAAATTCAGTTTGACTGCTGCAGCTTCCTTGATTCTTAACATGACACAACTGGTAACTGGACAGTACTAATGTGCTGAATTGTTATAAAATCACTCCTGTTAAAACTGTCTCTTCATGAGCTCCAATAAAAATCATGTGATGTTATTAGAACCAGTCAGATCACAAGATCCCAAATTGCCCTGTTTGACCTTAAGTGCATATTGACTGTAATTATTATATTACTGCAATTTGGCAGTTGATAATAAAACTAATATAACTGAAAAGGTAAAAGTAAAATATTGTGTTTGGTGCAACAGTCTGCCTCTACAAGCTGACTGGTTTCTATTTCTGTGTCGTCTATGACACTACACTAAATATCTTTGGGTTTTGGATCACTGGTCAGACCAAACAAGACATTTAAATATGTATACCATTGGGTAATAAACCCATGGCAACATAGGTGTTACCATATCATAAGAAAAGACGTCTGTTGGCTCATCTGCGTCAGACAAAGTTTGCAGATTTCCTCATAAATGTTTGTCAGGGTTTGTTTTGGCGTTGGTTTAAATCCAGATGTTGCCAAATGGGCGTTGTTGCTTTTCATTTCAACTCCAAATGCTCCGCCATCATCTTGTCGATCAACTCTTCTCAGACTCCACTACTCTGTGATGCCACCGTATTTAATGAGTATTTTACAAATTAGAGTTTTTATTTGATGAATGTGGGTGCTACTGCTGATACGTGAAAATTAACCAAATGAGTTCATTGAGTTCAATGGGTTCAGTTATGTAATCAGTGTGTATCTAAACACTGTGTAACACAGACTACCACAGCAACCCTGATCATGAATAATAATCAGTAAGGAAAATGATCTTTAGTTGCAGCAGTATTCTGTAGATGCACGATTCTGTCCTTTTCCAGGAGTGAGATTATTGTGTTTCTCTGTCGAGCAGCGAGTGAAGCAGAGGTTGAGGCGTTGAAGCACCCAGTGTGGGTATTCCCGTTGTGCTTTTTTCACTGGTTATACAAACACAAACCGTCACCCACCTGTGTCCACTCTGCGAGCAGGATGTGTGGGCCTTCGCTTGCCAAACACACAGTCTGTGCTCTCTGCTGCTGCAGAGAAAAAAAAAGAAAAAGGATGGAGCGACTACTTCAACTGTTTGCAGCCCTCGGTCGCTGCCTGATCACCAGCAAGGCTTCATTTAAGCAGAGCTGGGGGGGTGAGAGATGAATACTAGTCATCTTGGCACTTTGAATTAATTGAGCCGAGCTGCAAACTGAAGCCTAATTAACATCTGAAATGTTAAACTTGATATCACTCCTCCTGACTTGCAGCGAGCAGCCTGCTTATCGCAGCCTCTCCCCAGCTGCATCCGCTCTGTACTTTTCTATTTTTCCAGTTTCCCCCCATGATTTTTTGGATTTAAAACGTGCAAACTACCTATAATTAAATGTACTTGCTTTTTAAGACCCAATTTCCTGAGCAGGAAGTTCATTTGAATCAGAATTTAAATGAATCTGACCCTGATAAGTAAACTGCAGTGGCCCCCCTTTTTTCCTGAGGATCATTCATGATTTGTAAAATGACAAATCTGGGTTTATTTCCTGCCATTTTGATCCCACATTCAGAGGAGGCGGCTCATTGTGCCGATACAAAAGCGACAAACGTGCACACGCTAAGCCGAGAGCGTGATGTTTTGATCTCATCTCGACTCTGTGCTGTTTTGTTTGCCAATTAAATAATGGCCCGGCAGGGGTAAAGGCCACTCACTGTCACAGTTACACTCCAGCTGTGATTAATCCTACGTGCAATAATATAATCATTGTAGGGACAGTTGTGTCAGTGTACGGCGTTACCTCTCTTACGTATCCAGGGAAGGTTGACTGAGCTGTTTTTTAAACACACATCTGGAGTAACCACAGTTTTCTGCTGCTGACACCTGAGCAGCTTCTCAGGAACAGCTGAGGTGTAAACGCTGCAATCAGAGCTAAAAACATCTGAATGTCAGGATTAATACTTAAATTAAACCTTTCCTCCTTTACCTTACTCGGCTCGGAAAGAACGTTTTCTCGCATTTAACAAACTGGTAAATGACCTGTGTTTATGCAGCACTTTGATCCAAAGCACATTACAATTGGCAGTGCTGGAAAGCAACTCTTAAAGCATTTGTTCTTTACTTGATTAATTTTATTGTATGTTACTTTATGCTTCCACATTTGCTCAACATTTATCTGACAGATGTAGTTATACGTTGCTTTCCAGATTAAGATTACTTGACATTAGGTTGTATTGATTTGTTCTGATACCAGAACACCAGTATTCTATATAAAAGAGCATTTGGGGGTGACTTTATTCAACAAGCAATGCTGGCAATATCAGGCGTCTTCTTAACAGTAATATAGTGGAATCTCTGTTTAAAAGAGGCTACTGTTAAGAGACATGGTGTTGGAAACACAAGACAGGTTAAACAAATTAGAATAAGTAGCTCATACTGCGCAGAAGTGAGAGATTAAATCAAAAGTAGTCAAATTGTCCAATATTTCACAAAAATTAAACAAATTTCCTACAGATCTTTGCAGCAGAACTTTGTTTTTCCGACTTTTTTCTCCAATGAATCATCCCATGACCTCTTAGATTTATCTTGTGACCCTTTGGAAGGGTCCAAACCCACTGGTTGGAAACCACTTTACAAAACTACATAACTGTATCTGAGTATTTCCTCCACCGTTAACGTCAGCATCAGTAGGATCAAGCCGGGGATCAAACCACCAACCTGCCTCTGCCTGCTGAGTCACAGTCGCTTCCTAAATCGAGCCAGACTTCTCTAATACATCAGCATTGAAACAGAAAGAGGCATTCGAGAACTTTGCCTGGATACGAATCGATCGAAGAATTGGTCAACAGGACTCAGAATCTGACCAAGTATTCAGAGTCAATTCTTGGTACCAGACAGATATGGATGAGGATGTGACGCAGTAATCGGGAAGTGTTGAGGTTTGATACCAAGTCCAACTCGAAGCTGGAGACTGTCCTTTCAACAAAACATCAGGCTTTTCCACAGTTCGTCAGGCGTTTCCTATGGACAGTCAATGCTGCACAAAGGTCCTCTGATCTTAACTAACCCTTAACCCCCAAACCATGAACTTTAACCCCAGACAAGTTGTTGTCAACATTATCTCTCAGTTTGAGTCGTGTTCGTGTTCACCCGATGAACCCAAGTCCAATATTCCCTCTCTTTTAGCTCCAGTTTTGTCTCCATCACCTCCAAAAGGAAATATCTGGTTCTTTAGCTGCTAAATTCTTCACTGTGTTCACCAGCTGGTCTCAACTGTGTGTCTGCTGTTTGGTGCTGAGCAGGTAGTGTATAGTTCGGTTTTTAGAGTTTTTTTGCAGAAAATTTTGCTATGAGAGCAGAGAGAGTGAACCAAAACAGTAAAGTTGTGGTCCTGGACAGCTAAACGGAAACCTTTGTAATGGTCAGGGGAGCTGCAGATTCGGGAGCTAATCCTCTGTAGGTTCATCACTACAAGCATTTCCTTTAATTTTCTATTGTTTATAGTAAAACAAAATTATTATAGCTGCTTTAAGTTGTTGCTTTAGCTTTAAACAGAAGGTGCACAGAGTCTGGCTGGCCTGTCATAAGAGCTAGAGGAGCATGAAGTCAGACACTGTGGCCTTTCAGGATCTCACAGCCGAGAAGATGAGCAGATTTGTAACGCTCTGCGGCCTCACAAGGTTACAGTGCCTCACTCCGAGTCAGCACCCACATGCCTCCGCTGGGGCGTGACAGGAAACACACCGCCGCTGCCGCCTCCGTCTGACGGGGCAGACTCCAGAGGTCGTCTTGAAAAAAAAAAAAGAAAAAACCCTCGGGATGTGAGGCTGTTTGACATCTCGGAGCGTATACCGAGCCGAGATGGGTCAAAGGTTACATGACAAGCAGCCGTGCTATCATCAAGGTTGTCAGGCAGGTCAGAGAGATGTGGCTGCATCTCTGCCGCCATGACTTCACTTTCAGGTCTTCATTAGGAAAATAAACACCCTGTCCAACCTGCTGGCCCAGTGTCACATCTTCTTTAAAAAGGACAGATCGCCTGTGGTTTCCCTTAATGAGAGTTAGACCAGAGACTTCGTCTGCCAGTTTATCATGAAAGTCCAACCCTAACTACGGCTTGTGAATATGTTATTTCATTATTTAAACTCTAATGCCTGACTCAAGAAAGAGCGATGTGGGAGGAAACCTGATTCACCCTTTCTCCAACACCCAACAGAACTTTATCAGTCTGGATTTAACAGGAGACTTTTAGTCTTTCAGCTCTATATAAGTGTTTTTCTGATATATGGCCGTTTAAAATGAAGCAATGTCTGCAAGCATGTGTCATTTCAACAAAAACATCATTTTTCTTTGTCAGATTGTTTCACTAGAGACATGAAAAACTAAAAGTATTTGGTATTTTACAAGAAAAAAGGAAAGATTAGAGAAAATGGAGCAGAAATTGGATTTTTCATCTTTCCTATTCCCTTAATAAGCTTGTGACCCTTCAGATTTATCTTGCAACCCCTAGATGGAGAGTCCTAAACAGAAAACTGCTTCACCCTGCCTGCAAAGTCACACTAAAAGAACTGTTAGTCTGGATTTAAGTGAAAAGCTTAGTCTTTATCATACTTCCTTTTCTGATGTTTCATCAGAGGCATGAGAAAGTAAAAATATCCAGTTTTTCACAAGGAAAGAGCAAAAAGTAGAAAAGAGATGGAGCAAAAACATAAAGTTGTTGTAGCAGGATTTGGATTTTTCTTCCTTCCTGTCCTTTTATAATCATCGGGTGACCCTTCAGATTTATCTTGCAGCTCCTTGAGGAGGGTCCTAAAACTTCACTCTGCCCACAGGCGCTGAAACCCCATATGGAAAGTTTAAACTTTATGGTCTTTATCTAACATTCGTTGGCTTTGTGAGCTCTTAAAACTCAGGCAAGGTCAGTTTGCAGCAACCTTGTCACAAGTTGCATGCAAAAAAAAAAAACTCTGCTTCATTGGGGTTATTTTTTGAAGACATAAAACTGACCAGTATTTCAGAAACCTGCTTCACCCTCACCTGCCGAAGCCAAACACCCCAAAAGAACTGGATTAATGAGGATCTATTTCTGATTCTTTTGGCCTTGTGGGCCTTTATAATGAAGCAGTGTCCTTTTGCTACAGCTTTTGCACGTTTCATTGGCGGAAAAGTTGGAGCAATAAATGTAAATTTCTGCAGGAGAATTAGATTTTTTTGTCTTTTCTGTCCTGCTAATAGAGACATTGATATTTCCCTTAACCCCTTGAGGATCATGCCAAGACAGAAACCATGTAACACCAGTTATTCTGTCCTTAAAACACCAGTTTCTGTCACACTTGTGTGGAAACAGAGGCATTAAGGAGCATCCTTAAACCTCCAGTGGCACTGAAGATGAAAGAGCAGAAAGGTTTGAAATTCAGCTTTGAGCTACCAGGATGTCGACTCCAAAACCATGAGACCATCGTGTTGGGGAAAAGCAGAGAAAATTGACTTTTTCCCTTCTTACCTTCCAAGCAGCACGTCCTCCACAGGCCCGAGTGGGTCATCACCTCCTCGTTTTTCTTGCTGGTCTCGTTCTCGCTCATGGACTTGGTCTTGCAGACGCCGCGGGAGTACAGCCAGTAGTCCGTGCCGACCGCGATGGTCATGAGGCTGAAGGCCGCGAAGGCTCCCACCGTGGTCAGCAGCATCTGGACTCCGCGGTCGAACAGACCCATGTTTCCGCATTCCATGAAAGGGGGACCCCCTTTCCTCTTGATGTACAGGAAGTAAATATTTGAAAATTTGCGGGACCAAACCAAACCGAAAAAACGGGATATACTCGAGCGGAAGGAGAGGGAAGAAGGAGGAGGAGGATGCGGTAGGAACCTTATGGTTGCGTTTGGGTGAGGACCAAAACAAGAGAAAAACTGAGGATGGTGGTTTTTTAGTGGAGGGGAGAGAGAGGAGAAGGCTGTGAGGCTTCTCCTCTCTGCTTGTTCTTACTTTTACACCCCAAAAAAGAAGATGAAAATCAGGTGTGCAGAGGATGGCAGCACCTACAGCTGCAGCCCACACCACAGCGACAACAAAAAAACTACAAATCTGAATTATAACACTGAGCTATAAAGGATTAGTTTGCCTACAGAGGCAGAGCCAAGCCTGCAAACGGAAGTGAGATAAACCAAAGTGAGGTTGGATCCTCTACAGGCCTGCGAAACAACAAAAAAACAACCTGTTTCTTGACTTGTAAAGGTTACAGGTAGAGCTGAATTAACATGAGCTCAAATGGAGCAAAGAGATGGTTATAGGGAGGGAGGAGGGGGTGTCGGTGTTAGAGTAATGGCAGGCTTACAGTACAACAGTTCAATATGTCTGTTACAATGAGTTACAGTTACTTTAGTCAGAGGCTATAACATTACTAGTAAGAATTCAGAATTATAGAGCTACCCTAAAGACTATTATCGTTAATATTGTTATTCTAATGGGTTTTGTTAGTCGAAAGGGAAAAAAGCAAAGAGGTTGTAATAATAATAACAATAAACTGGGGAGGGAGACGAAGGACAGCAGGGGAATCTATCATATTAGAGAGTAAACAAATGGACGGATTCAAGTCCTGTCGAGAGGAAATAAAAGCAAATCTCCGGGTGTTTTCTAACGAGCTATTGTGAGGGTAAAAGGAAAATTAGTAACGCTGGGTTTCTCCACAAATCAACCCAATGGCATGAGGAAATCAAGGCTCAACGAATAGATTAATTAATTAGCAGGGATTTTTTTTAAAAAAACAGAAGCAAGAAGAAACAGACAGAAACCGATTGTTTAAAAAAAAGAAGGAAAAAAAGAAATTAACCGCTTAGATTTTCCTTTTTCCTAAAATTTTGATCCCCAGTTTCCATATGTAGCCCTATAGCTCTGGGTAGGTTTCCGCCGAAAATGGGGGTCTGCGGTCAGAGGAGGTTCGGTCGTCGACGATCCGGAGAGAGCGGGGAGCATCCAGCAAGGCAAGCCGACCATCACTCGACATAGAGCCGGCAGGAGGAGGACGAGGAGTCGGTGTAGTGGTGGTGTTGGTGGTGGTGGTGGGCGCCGCCGCAGCCGAGGAGGAGGATGCTGCTTCTGCTTTTACTGCTGCTGCTTCTTCCGTGGATGGAGGAGGTGGATGCTGCTGCTGCTGCTGCCGCTGCTGCTGCTTGAATATCCAAATTCACCGTGGCAGTATCACACCCAGGACGGTCCCGTTTGTTTAGCCCTTGCGCCATGTAATAGGAAGAAAAATAAATTCTGATGAATGTTGCAATCCTCCCGTGTTTTCCCCTCCTCCTCCTCCTCTTCTTCTTCTTCTTCTTCCTCTGCTGCCTCTTTCTCTCCTTTGCGCTCTCGGCTGCAGGTTTTGGCCGCTTTGCAGGAAGAGAGAGAGAGAGAGAGAGGAAAAGAGAGAGAGAGGGTGAGGGAGGGAGGAAAAAAGATATTACACAATCAGGACTCGCACAGATCCACAGACAGACAGAGCTGGTGTTGTCACGATGTCAGTGTCAGCGGCGGTTTACATTCAAGACACTCAGGTTTAGCCTCTCTCTCTCTCTCCCTTTCTTTTTACCCCCCTTTTTTCCGGGTAATGTCAGTGTAAAGAGGCTGCAGGTAAGTTTATCTTCCTTTTTAAAAAGAGAGGCCCACAGGCTCCGCTCTGCAGCAATGGAGGCTCGTTGCTGGAAAGATATTAAAGATTTTTTAATTCCGTTTCTGTGAGTGGAGGGGGCGGAAGGAGGGGGTGTTGCGATGGTGGAGACTCTCTCTCTCTCTCTCCCTCTTTCTCTCCCCCTCTCTCCCTCAGTGTCTCACTCGCTCTTCATAGATGGAGGATTACTGAATTGCATTCTGTGCACACAGGCTGAGATTTATATGCATTTATAGCTTATTATTGTCCGATCCAATTGTTGCAGCAGCCTCTCCCCTGAAGTAATCTCACTAAATGTCCGACCTGCGGCTTCTCCCCCCTCTCTCTCGTTATTAATAACTAGCTTTAAAGGAAGATATGGTGTCATGCTCTGATTAGATGCATGAATGACAATTAGAGACGAGGAGGAAGAGGAGGAGGAGGAGGATGAAGCTGCACAGACTCTTTTAGTTCAAGCGCCATGTTTGAGTCTCAGGACTCAAAGAATTCATCATAATAAATAATAATAAAAAAACAGACTCCTTTGTAATTAGTGTTCAGTATTAGCAGTGTGTGTGCGTGTGTGTGTGTGTGCGTGTGTGTGGTGCTGAAAAGGACAGCTCCGCTCCGCCTCTGTGGAGTTTGTCGCCCCCTGGTGGTCAAACGTCTTCATCACAATTAATTGAGTTTTGCAAGAAAATACCAGTGTCATCAAAGCTTTTATATTTATTTTTAAAAAGTGTATATTCCCATTATAAAAGGACGTGATCAAAACTTAGAGTTGACGCATTGTTTAACACCAAAAACAGCTTATAAAGACGAAGAATATCAGAATAACACAACCAGAAACAAAGACAGAACAAAGTCAGTGCAGCACGTCTGAACAAACGCAGTGTTGATCGACTATTAATAATGATTTTATTTATATAAAACAAAACAACAGTTACAAAGAGCTTCACTAGGAAGGACAAATAAAGCAAGAAAACAATCAAAAGACAGTGATGAAAATAACGTGAAATCAATTAGTCATCAGTTATCCTTTACTCTGTCAAAAGTAATGATAGAGTAAAGGATAACTCAACTCAACTTTATTTATAAAGCACTTTAAAAACAACAGAGGTGACCAAAGTGCTGTACACAAACATAAAATAAAACAGATAAAAACAATAAAAGCCAATAAGATAAAACAATAAAACAAAACAATTAAAGCCAAAGAGAAAAAAGTAACAAATATTCAATAATAATTACGCAAAAGCCATTCAGTAAAAGTTTTAAGAGAGGATTTAAAGTTCTTTAGGTAAGCTGCTCCAGAAGTTTGGTGCCTGAACAGCAAAACACAACATAACATGCAGAGCTTTAAAAGTCAAGTGTATTGACTTTGATCAAAGACACTCCTTAGATGTAGGCTTCTCCCATGTTTGCAAATACAACATCATGTTTGTTTTGTTTTTGTGAAAGACTATCATCGAAAACAGCTTTCTGAGCAGAGACTAGTTTAGTTTGCCATCGTCAGCGCGTCGTGAGCTGGCTAATCTCTGTTTTTTTGCGCTTTATTTCAGCCCTGACGATGAGGATGCTCATGTAACCAACAGCGTCAGAGAAAGAGAGACTTTGCAGGTTGGACGTCTCCTCGTGAAAAAAAAAAGTCATCATCATGTTTCTCTCAGGCCTTGAGGCCAAAATGTCAGATACTGAGAAACGTTTGGACAGGCTGATTTCTGCTGCTCTGAGTTCAGCATTTATCATCTCTGAGCCGCTGACTAGCTGCATGTTGAAGCATGTATGAGGCAGATATGTTTTTTAGAGAGTAGAAGGTAAATAAAAACATTTTGATAATTGAAAATCAGAGACAACTAAATAGGTACCTTTTAATTGTTGCACATCAGGCAATAAAAGTCATGACTAACAGAATTCCTGTGGTGGAAGAAATATTCATAATCTTTACTTGAGTAAAAGTAGCAGCACGACAGTATAAAAATACTCATTACTCATATTACAAGTAAAAGTTGTGTTATTGTGTGACTTTCAGTGGAAGAAGAAGTATTCAGATCCTTTACATAATCAAAAGTACCACCCAATAACACAAAGTAATCGATTGAGGTAGCATTATTCCAGCAGCTCCCAAACTCTGTGAGGTAAAATTTGCTTGACTGTTCAGCAAACTGTTGCTTGTTTACACATCCGGCATTACAGAGCAACATTATTGTTGATTTGGAGACATGTTTGTGTGCAGCTGATGAATGTAACTCCAACATTCCTCTTCTTTTAGCTCAGTTTTTTGGTCTCCACCAACTCCTGATGAAAATATCTGGCTCTTTGCCTACTAAAACAACACATTTTATAGCTTATGTGTTTTTCTTTTAAATCCAAAATCCTAATCTGAAGAGGAGCTAGCATAGCTAAAACTGTCTCAAAATATAAAGTAGTATAACAGGAAGGTAAAGTACCTCAAAATTGTATTTAAGTATAGTACATGAGTAAATTTACTTAGTTAATGTTCAATAAAATCTACAGGAAAATACTGAAAACGCTTGTAAACTGAAGTCTCTCACAGATCCAACTCTTTTCCCTGAGGACAGACCTTGAGCTCTGACTAAAGACCTCTCTGATTCTCTCTCTCAGCCAGGATTTGGGACACCCTTCGCTCTCATTAAACAATTATCCCTGACAGCTGAGGAGGGTGCGCAAATCAGGTCCCAGGCCTGCACCCGCACTGGTCCCACATGGACTCTTTATGCCAATCTGACATTAACTCGGGAAGCTGCAAATCCAGCCCTAATCAGGGCCTTGTTAGAACACCCCTTGAGCATTGGCTCAGGGAGAGCTTCTAGTAAATTGTGCTCTGGAGAAGAAGAAAAACTGGGGGGGGGAAACAGAGGTTGGTTTAAAGATGGCTGCACTTTGAAGGTTTGTTTCTATCCTCAGTAATTGATCCTGATTAGTTGGAATCTCTGGGTGAAGATGCACCCACGGGCCCCCTGGTCTCCAGGGTTAAAAATATTTCCTCCCTCCAGGAATGCAAATTAGATCACTCAGTAATTTGATGTTTTTTAACATTACACAATATAAATGTTTTTGTTTTTTAAGCTAGCAGCCAACAGGATTTACAGTCCATTTTACTCACTTTTAACACACTGTCGTAAAAACTTTAAAAGGTGCTTGATGTATGTAGTTTAGTTTAAAACATTAAAAAGTTCCTAATATTATCAACAGAATGTGAAGAGAGAACAGTTTTGACTTCATGTTCATGTCTATGTATCTTGTTTTAGGACAAGAAAACACTTTTGGCGGCAAAAAGAAGTGATCAAATTTTTTTTTTTACTTCACACAGAAGAGTCTGAAATAAATAAAAAATACTAAAGGAAAGTAGAAGAACCTCAAAGCTGTAACACTTCAGTGCAGTATTTGAGTAAATGTACTTAGTTACTTTCCAGCACTGCTGCCGTGTTGCTGTGTGTCCTGCCGATGTTTTGCTGCTGTCATGCGTGTGCGAGGACACTGCCATGTCAGCAGCGTTTCCACCCTGATCCCCGGGTGTCGGCGCTGAGCCGAGTGCAGCTGAGTGAGCGCTTTGATGTGAATGTCGCTGCCACTGCCAACTCCCCCCCACACACACACAGACACACAGCTTACATACATTCCTGCCTTACCAACAGTGAACTATTTATTTCATGCAAAACTGCTTTTGTAATATTGTCTCCACAGCGCTAACACCGTCCTCTAGTTCAAGGTTCAACATCCTCAACCCCAAAAATCTACAAAACTACAAAAGAACTACAACCACTGTGTCTGTTAATGGTTGTTTTGCTTCTTTGCAGCAGTTTTATGTAGTTTTGTGGCAGTTTTGAGTCTATAGAATAGTTGTTTTACATCTTTGTGGCTTTACTGTTTGGTGAGGTTACATCTCTTTGTGATAGTTTTGCTTTTCTTTATGGTTGTAACATGTTTCTTTGCAGTTGTTTTGCATGTAATTGTGGCCATTTTGAATTTGTTTGTGGTTGATTTTTATGTCTCTTTGTAGTCTTGTTGCGTCTCTTTGTAGTTGTATCTGTTTGTGGTTGTTTGTCTCTTTGTGGTTATTTAATGTCTCTGTGGTTGTTTTTGTCTCTATGTTGTGGTTGTGCATGGTCATTTTGCGCCTCTTTGTAGTTGCTTGTTGCCTCTTTGTAGTTCTGTTACGTCTCTTTGTGGTCGTTTCATGTCTTATTGTACTAGTATTGTGTCTCTTGCAGCAACATTTTTAGGTGAAGCCCAGGCGCTACATCCATGCATAGATTGACTTTTCAGTATTTCCGTTAACAGTAGCTAACAGAAGCTAACAGTAGCTAGTAGTGTGCTAACCACCATTAGTCATACCAGACTAAGTCGTTAGCTAACGTCTGCTAACATCAGCTTCTGTTAGCTAACTTCTGTTAGGTATGTCTTATAGCTAACAGTAGCTAATATTAGCTACTGTTAGCTATAAGACATACCAGACTAAGTCAGGCTGTTGCAAAACTGCATCAGTGATAGAAAGTAAAGATATTTCTACTTGTTACTTTGCAGATTATTGGATTAAATAATCCATCAATTTATAAAGTAGTTAAAATTGCCTCTACTTTGCCTTTACTACAACATTTATACACAAGTATGTTAATGCATCAATAATAATAATCATATTCCAGTAACATATTTGTAAATGATAATATAACACTTAAAGGGATCATTCTGACTTTACTGTATTTTTATAGAGGAGTGCTGTTACTTCTGACTGAATGTCTTCCTTCTTCCACTGCTGTTGTTTATGAATTCAGCTTTTCATTAGTAAAAGAAAGAGCCGTTTGTTTCAGTCACAGTGTTGGTGTTGCTTTAAGGAATGTAGTTTGGTCGGCTCAGTCAGAGATAACCACATGTTTATCAGCTGAGGGTGTGAGTCACTGTGTTAGTTGCACTGCCAGTGTGTGAACAGTGTGTGTGTGCAGAGCTGTGGTGGTGTGTTGCCTTTATGACAGGTGTCTGTATGTGTGTGACCTTTGACCTGTGTGTGTTTATTCTGCTTCAAACAGTAAAACAACATGAGAGAGATTTATGGAAACAAGCAGTTTTTTTTCTATTTTATTCATTCTGTTCTTCCATATTTACTTCCTTTTGTTTCTTTATTTCATCTCCATACAAATTTATTTTCTTGTAGTTTCTTCCTTTCTTTGTTCACTCCTACTTTATTCTTTCTTTTTGCTCTTCCTTTCTTCCTCCTTCCCGTACACTTCCTTGTTTCCATTCCAACTTTTTTTCTTTTTCTCCCGCAAAATGTGGAACTATTCTTTTATGGAGGAACGACAGCACTTGAACGCAGCACCCGGAACTGGGCGTTGAATAATGTGAAGCTATGTTTCCTAAACTCCTCTCCAGCCTCCTGAATAAACAAACTCGCTGATGTGGAGAAAGGAAAACGAAACCAAACTCACCTGAGCGTCACGACGTTGTTTATTAACCGGCGATTTTGTTGTTTCATCATGTTCAGTCCAAAAACAAGCTGGTGATCTTCAGTAGAGGAAGCAGAGAGAGCTACACTTTGTTCCGTTTTTATTTTATTAGTGCAAATAATGCGATGAGGCGCCAGTAAGAAACTGAAGACGGTTCATCGAGAGGAGAAAATGTCTGCTGCAAGGTAAAGTTTGACTCTGAGTTACTTCACTACAGAATATTAGACAGATATTTGACTGCAGTACTCAGGGAGAATAGTATTTTAAGCAACACAATTAATAACTTGTTATGCATTCATTTGAAAGTTGAATGTTTTTTAATCGTCAATGCAAACTTACTTATTTGATCCTAACGAGTTTTTCTTTTAACTAAGTACATCTACTCAAGTATTTTTAAGTACCTGTACTTTACTGCATTATTTCAGTTTTCTGCTACTTCTGCTTCTACATTTCAGAAGGAAATAATTTACATTTTATTGCACTGCACTAAACTGTGCAGCTAGAGTCAGTAGTTACTTTCCAAATTAATATTTTACAAAACATGATTTGCTGTTGAATTGCAAAACATTTTCCCTCTAAACTTCGCAGACAGATTTATTTAAACACCTGTTTTAGGCTGAAACTGGTGAAATTCTCCAGTATTTCACAGCAAAGCAAAGATTAGAGAGAAATTATGAAAGATGCAAACATATTTGTGAAGCAGACGTTTGTTTCTTTTGTTTTTTTTCTTATTTTCACCCATTAATCATCTTATGACCCCTCAGATTTAGCTTGTGACCCTTTTGTGATTTTGCTGATAATACTTTTAAGCTTAAGTTGAATGTAGGACTTTTACTTGTAATGAAGTAGGGCTATTTCCACACTGTTGTATTTGCACTTACTTTTGCATGTTTTTCATACTTCTTGCACCACTGTAGAAATGTTCTATCTTAGAAACAAAGGCAACAAGTGGAGAAATAAACACCTCGTAGCTTCTGTTGTTTGAGTCACTGTATTAATCATGATTGTGAAATCATTTCAGTGACTTAGTTACAGTAACACAATATTTAGTGTAACACTCAATAGTAATGCCAAAAGAATCTGGAATATTACTCAGTGATGGTGAACATGAAACTCTCTCCTTCAATCAGTGATTCACCGTGGAACCATGTGCGCTTTGGCGACATCTGCTGGTCAAACCGTGCAACTGCAAGGAGATAGTGATACATTCTGAATAGAACTTTTTTACAACAGCAGACATTTTGACTCATAGCAAGTAAGCCACAGACATTAGTGATAGCGTGATGATGGCTCCCTGGTAGTCAAGTGTCATCAATTAGTTTAAAATTTACACTTGAGGTTTTTCTACTGTGACATAATCTAAATGGCTTCTGTAAAAAAAATTGTGTATTTAACAGAGCAATGGCTTCCAACCCTTGTGGCTTGGGACCAGTAAAACAAAGCAGTTGCCGCTGTTTGAAGATGTCTTTGTATCTGAAACTTTTTTCTTGAGGCCTGAAAAGGTTAAATTATCAATTTTTTTACAAGTAAAAAAGCAAAAATTATAAGTATATCTTAAGAAATACATTTAGTTTTGCCCATTATATGTACTTTTTGTACATCCTATGTATCTTCTGCTACAACTCTTCAGATTCCTAAGCATTAACACAATATACACTGTCTATATATAAAAATGTGTTCCAAGTAATTTAGCATAAATACACTGTTTAGGCTTCTTTTTGTAGATGCATAGACATATCTGTTAATTTGACCGGGGGGCCCCATGACCCCAATAATAGGACACAGCAAGACACAAAATGATTTCAAGACAGAAAAGAACTTCAAGGAGGATTGAAAGATTACAAACCTAGGATGGTGATAGACTGGGTCTTCCAATAACAGCTCTGTTGATTGCATTTGTTTTGAAATCTCACAAACTGGTTGATGGTTTGTCTTTACAGAGAGGAGCTACAGGAGGCTTTGTGCCGCTACGTCACAGATACCCTCATCTACATCGACACAGTGAGAGGATTCTGTGAGAAGATCTCTAAATGGGCCCTCGGGAGGGAGACAGAGTTAAACATGATGATGGACATCAAAGACAGAGCAGATAGCATCGACCTAAACATTGGCCATGTTTCACAGTCTGAGAACAAAGGTAAGGCCCTTTGGGAATATATGAAGAGCAAGGTGACCCAGGTGACTGCAGACAGCAGGCGTGTAGAGCTTAAGCAGGAGCTGGAAGCTGTGTTGAAGGACACTCTGGGAGGCCTGGAGAAGCTCGACTGCTTCCTGGATGCAGTGGAGAAGCTGGCAGTCACCTCACTTCACGTGTTCATGGAGAACCAGGTGTTACATCTGCCTGAAGGGATCAACCTCGAACAAGTTGAGGTTGTCATCACTGCTGCACGACTTATCTGCCCTCTCCTCCTCGAGTTTAAAAGAGATGCTCAAGTCTTCTTCCTTCCCGAACTTCAGAATGTGGAAGTGCTGTCGTATCAGTTGGACAAATACATACAGACCACCCAGACAATCTGTGGGAAGTTAGAGAAAAGGTAAACAGACATTTCATGAACAAAATTGTGTGCACATTTTCAATAAAAGCATCTATTGTAGGCAGTAAGTGTAACTGTCTTTCACAGTTCCTTCAGTGACTTTTCCCTGAAGATGACTAAGCAAACTCTGATAGACCTCGATGTGGATTTGTCTGAAGATGACATACAGAGGATGCTTTATCACATTAATCAGCTTGAGGAAATCAGGTGAGTGTTGCCAGTGTATGGTTTGTTGGGTGTCAGATATAACATGAAATAAATCCTGGTTTAAATCTGGCTGCCATCCCTGTGCAAGTCGTCCTTGTGTAGCAATACACCGCACCCAGCCCTCCTGCCACACTTTGAACTCTCTCTGGACGCCCCGTTCTGTCAGTGTGTCAAGCATCATCTGCAACTCTGGTTCTTCTCTACTGTGTCAACATGAAAAAGATGAAGTTTCAGGGAACCAAACCCTTACAAAACAGGACTTACAGAGAGCGTTCTATACATAACAGGAGCACTGGGAGCAGTGTACTGCTGCACATGGATGACTGCTTTGAAGGGTGTGGAATAGGAGCAGTCTCATATACTGATGTTTGTTTTCTTCTCGTAATCTAATTTCTTCTTTTGTCTTTATCAGGATGAACCAACACTTCCAGGATGGTGTTCTTGTTTCAGGAAGAATCGTGTTGTGGTTTCATACGTGAGTTCAGCAAGAGACAGCCCAGGATGCTGGAGTTTCTGAAAGACCTGGAGGAGAGTGCCATTCAGCTTGACAGAATGAGCAAAGGGGCAAAGATCTCCAGTGTGGCAGGCAGCTCAGTGGGGGCTGTTGGAGGTGTGCTTTCCATTGTTGGTTTGGCATTAATTCCTGTAACAGCTGGTGTGTCACTAGCTCTGACCATGACAGGGGTAGGGCTTGGAGTCACCAGTGGAGTCAACAGCGCTGTCACCACAGCCACAGAGATTGGAGTAAACCGCAAACATCAAAAGAAAGCCAGTGAAGTCTTCCAGAGCTTCATGGAAGATGTGCAGAGTCTCCAGGATTGTCTGAAGGAGGTGACCAGGCAAACAGTCGCCAAAATGGAAACAAGTGAGATAGATGTGGTTGTGGGAGTAGGTAAGGTTCTTGGCAAAGCTGGTGCTATTGGAAAAGGCATTGATTCAATTGTTGATGCTGCCTCTGCTGTTAAGTTGTTGCAGAGTGAAGAGGTGTTTACAGGTGTTGGTAAGGTGGTGGCAGAGGAAGGTAAAGCATTACGTAATGTGCCCAGAGTGGCCTCAGACATCCCAGATATTGGTCAGGCAGCAGTCAAAGGGCCTCTCGCTCTCTCCAAGTCAGCCAGGGCAGGTCTTATCGCACTCAATGCTCTTTTCCTCGGCATGGACATCTTCTTCATCTGTAAAGACAGCATCAGTCTGGCCAAAGGCAGCGAGACTGAAGTCTCACAGTTCATCAGAGCCAGAGCTGGCACTTTGGAGCTCAGAGATGGACTCATGGCAGAGGATCCATGACTCCCTGTGTCAGGGCCTGCTGACATCAGAGAAAAACGAAGCAATCCTGGAGATTCCGTTTTATACTGAGAGGGAGATCCAGAAACAAATAGAAGCAGAAATGGAAATTCCATGTTATGAAGTGGATGAAAAGCTGAAAGAAAAGCAAGAACAGTCTTGTGTGATTCAGTAGTACTCAGTTTATCTATGTTCCAAATTCTGACACAATGATCAGATGTCAGATCCATTTTATTTGAATGAACCATGAATGAAAATTCTGCTCTAATTCTGATGAGTTTAAACCAATTAATGACTTTTTTACTTATCATTTGTGCATGATGTTTGAATATGTTTGAAATCATTCTTCATTATATGTCATTACGTAATTCATACTTCACCTGATAATAAATGCAAAAATGAAATAACTACATCACGTCTACATGTGTGCATATGTATATTGTAGTTTCAGGTATCATATTACTTTTACATGTGTTATACTTTGAGGACTTTGCTGCCAGTAATCACACCACTGTCTTATTGCTTGAGATGGTACCACATTATTAGTACAACATAGTACAGCACTGGTCATGGGTATTGTCTGTGTAGTCCAATCCAGAAATGTTTGGACAATTACACATTTTTTGTTCTTCAGGCTCTTTGTTTAGAATTCATATGAAATGAAAGAAGGGATACTCCATTAAAATACCAAGTCTCAGCTTTAACTAGGTTGACATCGGTAATAGAAGAACTCTGTGGGCTCTAGTGACTAAAGTTTAGCATTTTTAGTCAGTGTTTGGAGTAAAGAGGTGAAGAAGATAGAAAGGAGCCTCAAAAGAATAATCAAAGGTGGTTGGTTGGTTACATTTTAAAAAAGCAGGTGCACACAGGAAAACTAGAAACGATGAAGAAAAGCAGATTTATGGCTGTACAGCAAGTCAGCAACACTCTGCAGGATGTAGGCGTACACGTCTCCTTCCTCAAGATAAGACTTCATTTGCATAAACTCAAGATTCACAGGATGCAAACCCCCTGGTACACACCAACAACAGGAAGGCCAGGCTGTAGTTCATAGAAACATAGAAAAATAAACCAGTAGAGTTCTTTAAAAAAGATCTGTGGACTGATGGTGGCTGCAGCAAAGTCTTGGGAAAGCATCACTAGGGAAGATACAAATCCCTTACAGACTGAAAATGTGCAAATATGCACGGAAAAGTAAACAAAGTAAAATAAAAATTAAGTAAAAACTGCTAAGGATAAGGATTTAACAAGTTCAGTGAAATTCTGGGAATATCAATCAAATCAAAAAATGTAAATTGTGAATATTAGGATTTTGACAGTGTGGGAAAGTGGAATTGATTGAAAAAGGTAGAACAACAGGAAACATCTGTTCTAACCCAATGCAGAAACTTGTGGTTTGTAGAGGTTTGTTCAGTATTCTCATAACTTATACCCCCATGGGTGTGTTTATCTGTACTTACAAATGTGGTAAGATGTGGAAATAGATATTACAATACCATATTCACAGTCTATAAAACAAAAGTTACTTCCTCACTCCTAGATGTAGTCGTAAAACTGATGATACAGTAGTGACAAGTGGAGAAATGGCAAGGTTGGTCAAAGATGTTTCAGATTTTTGTTTGCAATTTAACAATACATTAATGTGAAAACTAAAGTTAAACAACAGTGAAAATAAGTGAGTTTTTGCATAGAATCTTTTTGGATGGGGCGCTATATTTTCAGTTTACTTAAGTAAATGATCTGAACACTTACTCCAGCATTTGACAGGCTCATAGTAGGTAAGTGAATTTTAGCTCATTGTTTAGCTGCTCAGACTGCAACTTCATTGTGAACAACACAGCAACACAGTTTATTATATTGCTGTTCACTCACCATTCTCATGGTGTTGTTTTCGGCCACAGTCTGCAGCTGTTTTGAGAGAAAAAGATCTGAAAACACATTGTGAACTACCTTCTCAACAGCAAATATCAGACGAGTCAGAGACCAGCTTGTGAATACACTGGAGCATTTAGCAGCTTAAGGGATAAATATTTCTCTCAAGAGTTGGTGAAGACCAAACACGGCTAAAAGAGATATTGAAGATATTTATATTTTCTAGATGATCAGAAAAACAACTCCATAACTTCTGGATGTATAAATAAGCAACTCTTCACCATCTCCTCTTCAAAGGTGATAATATGATTTAAAAAATCAGTTACTGCAGGTTTAACTTTTGCATTTTCACTATAGACCAATGAAAATTCATTGTGCTAAACTATATTGTAATGATGGAAGGTTTGCACAAAAACCCTAGTCAAAATCTTAAACTCCACAATAATAGTTCAGTGTAGCATTTTACTTTGTTTTGATGTTAAAACCTTATAGATTAATCTACTGAAAATTTTGTTTTGTCCTACAGAAAAGAGCTACAGGAGGCTTTGTGCCGCTACATCGCAGATACCGTCATCTACATCGACACAGTGAGAGGATTCTGTGAGAAGATGGACAAATGGGCACTCAGGAGAGAGACAGAATTAAACACAATAATGGACATCAAAGCCCGAGCTGACAAAGCTGGCAAAGGTAAGGGCTTTTTTGAATATATGAAGAGCAAGATGACCAAAACAAGTACATGTGCAGAGCTGCAGAAGGAGCTGGAAGCTGTGTTGAAGGACACTCTGGGAGGCCTGGAGAAGCTCGACTGCTTCCTGGATGCAGTGGAGAAGCTGGCAGTCACCTCAGTTCATGTGCTCATGGAGAACCAGGTGTTATATCTGCCTGAAGGGATCAACCTCGAAGAAGTTGAGGTTGTCATCACTGCTGCACGACTTATCTGCCCTCTCCTCCTTGAGTTTAAAAGAGATGCTCAAGTCTTCTTCCTTCCCAAACTTCAGAATGTGGAAGTGCTGTCGTATCAGTTGGACAAATACATACAGACCACCCAGACAATCTGTGGGAAGTTAGAGAAAAGGTAAACAGACATTTCATTAACTAAACTGTGCACATTTTCAATAAAAGCATCTATTGTAGGCAGTAAGTGTAACTGTCTTTCACAGCTCCCTCATTGACTTTTGCCTGAAGATGACTGAGAAAACCATGATAGACCTCGATGTGGATTTGTCTGAAGATGACATACAGAGGATGCTTTATCACATTAATCAGCTTGAAGAAATCAGGTAAGTGTTACTAGTGTATGGTTTGTTTAGGGGCACATATTATATAAAATGAATTCTGTTTTTTCTAGGTAATCGCTGTCAGCAGTGTTCACTGTAATTGCACAACAATACTCATGCTGCAACATGGCAACATGATGCTTTAACTAACTTAGATTTGTAGATTAGAGCATAGTAGGGCGGTGCAGTGGTTAACACTGTTGCCTCGCAGCAAGAGGCTTTCATGTTTTCTCTGTGCAGTTAGCATTTCCTCTCCGTGCCTGCATGGATTCTCTCCATTACTCCAAAGACATTCATGTTTAATTAATTAGCTAATTGGTGACTCTAAATTGCCTGTAGGTGTGAATTTGACTGTGAATGGTTGTTTGTCTGTATATAATGGCCCTGCAATGCACTGGTGATCTGTCCTGGGTGATTTTACTATTTGTGCCAACTCCATGAGAGGTAATTATTCTGTTGGGCTTTGAGTCTGAGCGGCTAAGCAGTCTTCATTGATCTCTTCACTGGAGCCCTGACTGCGTAGTACCACTCACTGAACTGAAACATGACTGAACAGTGTGTATTACCCATGATCCCTGGCTTCTGAAGCAGGAAAATGACATTACAGTTGTTGGGATGGTGACAAAAGAAGATCGTCAGCATATAGGAGAGAGGTGTCCAATCGTGTGAGTTAGTGCAGTGATCATAACCTTTGGCTTAACATTAATTAAAGAGAAAATGACAGACTTAGGGAGCGGTAAGGGTAGGAAACAACCTCTTGAAATTACCAGGAAACCAGCTGAAAATGTGGAAAAGGATGTACAGTAAATATGAAGTCGTCTTCTCTGTGAAGAAAAAGAAGTGTGAATTACAGGTAAATGTAGCCATGAACATAAGTATCACAAGACAAAACAAACCATCAAGGAGAAGTAGAAGTAGGAAGTGAAGGATACTTGAGTAATTTTGACCTTATTGATAAATGACTTTGCCAAATTTCCATGGTATTCTTTCTTGTCTTGTGTGGGAAATTATTACAAGCTTGTACTCCTCTGAATGTTTGCCCACTAGCACTGATATGAAGCACCATTTTTACAAGTGAAAACCATAAAAAAAAATGTACTGAAAACTCCACAGAGATGAAGGGACTGCAGAGATTGGCGATTCTTTTGTGGGTTTGTCAGTGAATATAAAAAAAATTTGTTTTCCCTCTTTATCAGGATGGACCCACACTTCCGAACAGTGTTCATGTTCAAGAATGCATCGTGTTCTCACTTCATCAGTGAGTTCAATGAGCGACAGCCCAGGATGCTGGAGTTTCTGAAAGACCTGGAGGAGAGTGCCGTTCAGCTTGACAGGATGAGCAAAGGGGCAAAGATCTCCAGTGTGGCAGGCAGCTCAGCTGGGGCTGTTGGAGGTGTGCTTTCCATTGTTGGTTTGGCATTAATTCCTGTAACAGCTGGAGTGTCTCTGGGTTTGACAATAGCAGGAATAAGTCTGGGAGTCACCAGTGGAGTCAACAGCGCTGTCACTGTAGCTGTAGAGATTGGAGTAAACCGTAAACATCAAAAGAAAGCCAGTGAAGTCTTCCAGAGCTTCATGGATGATGTGCAGAGTCTCCAGGATTGTCTGGAGGAGGTGACCAGGCAAACAGTCACCAAAATGGAAACAAGTGAGATAGATGTGGTTGTGGGAGTAGGTAAGGTTCTTGGCAAAGCTGGTGCTATTGGAAAAGGCATTGATTCACTTGTTGATGCTGCCTCTGCTGTTAAGTTGTTGCAGAGTGAAGAGGTGATTGCAGGTGTTGGTAAGGTGGTGGCTCAGGAAGGTAAAGCTTTACGTAACGTGCCCAGAGTGGCCTCAGACCTCCCAGATATTGGTCAGGCAGCAGTCAAAGGGCCTCTCGCTCTCTCCAAGTCAGCCAGGGCAGGTCTCATTGTAGTCAATGCTCTTTTCCTCGGCATGGATATCTTCTTCATCTGTAAAGACAGCATCAGTCTGGCCAGAGGCAGCGAGACTGAAGTCTCACAGTTCATCAGAGCCAGAGCTGCACTTTGGAGCTCAGAGATGGACTCATGGAAGAAGATCCGAGACTCCCTTTGTCAGGGCCTGCTGACATCAGAGAAAAGACGAGATATCCTAGAAACACCGTTTTATCCATGAAGCAGATCTAGATCTAGACACAGAGTAACAGATGTAAAATTTTCATCTGATCACATGGATAGAAAATTAAAAGAAAGACAGGTTTGTGTAAAACAATGTGCCTTTTTGCTAGCTCTAATTAATGTGAGTCAATCGTGTGAAAATTCAATCATGCTAGGAGCTGTAAATCATTAATCAGCATCAAACATACTTCAAAATCCATCTCTGAGGAATTTGTGAAGTTTATTTCTTAAAACAAACTCATTGATTCAGTTGATTAACAATTACATGTGCAGTATGCCTTTTCCTTTACTTGAATTTGTATCTTCTTTCTGTGAAGCTTGTCTCAATACATAATGCAATATATTTGTCATTCAGAGAAAAATAAGATCTTACCGGTAGAGGTGCTATGTGTCACAATGTTTGATTATTCAGCACATGCTTTACCGTATGAACACATTTACTGTCTTATAAAAATGTATAATTCAATGAGTAGATTAGATTGTATGAGAATAATATATGAGTTCTTGGATGTTTGTTTTATCGTTTCATACAGTGATGGCCTTTTGTTTCAGAAAATTGAATCAGTTTTTCAAAGCTATGGTGTCCATGGAGGTGGCTGCTTTACCCTTCTTTGAAATGTATTTTCTTTCTTTTTTTTTCTTTGTAATGTTTTAATTTTACAATAAAAAACAGTTTGGCTTCCTTTATATGTTTTACTGTACTTTACTAAAAGGGGACAACGCAAAACAATTTCTTGTATTAAATGTGTAATTTTACAGTTAATAAAGATTATTCCTCTGTATCTTGTAAAATGTGGTCTGTTCATTAGAAGACAAAGTAAGATTGTCTGTTTAAAAAAAAAAGAGATTTTAGTCAAATCTGACACAGAAAAAGGAAAAACAGGAGGATGGTGTATGTTATCAAAAAACTGAATGAGGATAGAATATATCAGAGTTCTGGATCTTGGGTTTGAATTAATTCCTTGTCTGTTGATAGTACATAAAATGATAATTGGGAAGCTTTGATTTATGATTGGGTTGACCAAAGATGCAAAATGATTCATTCCAAAGTCTGAAATGGTGGTTCACCTCCTGCCTCACCAGGTAATGTCAGATCATGGCTGTAAAAGTTGGAAGTTAAAGCAAACTCAGGTATGCATACAAGTATCAGGTAGGCAGAAAATCTTAGTCTTATTTAATATTCTTCACGGCAGAACTCAGGCCATCCAAAGACCCATCCATATTTCAGCCACAGGGGGGCGCTAGAGCACTGATCTGGCATGTAATCCAGATTTTGCAGAGACTCACACTGCCTTCTTCAGCCACCTCATCCACCACCACCTGCACTCACTGCAACTCTGACTATTTAATATGGCGTTTATTGTTTTCTTTAGATATTGAATATTTCATTTAATCAGCAATGCAGAGAGGGACAGTGCAACAATGCGACAAGCCTAATATGTTATTTTTGCTCTGCACAGCAAGCTCTCCTTTGATTTGAAGTACGTCCATTTCTCCAGTCCGAGGATATCGCCAAAAGGTTTGTTTGTTTGTTTGTTTGTTTGTTTTTTGTTGCCTCACTGGTAAGTTTTTCACCTCAACACATCCCTTTCACATCGAATAATTAATTTTCCTTATATGACTGTTAAACTGGATTTAGATTGTTGTAATGTTCAATCTGTGTTCTAGACACGGATATATTTATGACGTGGTGTCATTCATGGTTATCGTGTCAGTTTTGATAATCAGTTGATTATTTAAATCATGTGTCAACAAACACAATAAAAAATTAGAGGGTGGCAAGTTGTTTATCTGCTGTTGTGTTGAGAGTTGAAGCATCAATTGAACCATTCCACAAAAACTATTCATCTAAAGTGCTGAGAAAAAAAGAGAGGAGAGACCAAGAAAAAAGAAAAAAAAAAACAAACAAACACAAGTTTAAGTTCCAGTAACTAAATACAGCCTAACCGTGCAGACATGAGAAGTAACATGTTTGATTGTTTGACCTTCTTCATCCTGAGCAGCACTTGCAACCACTGACTGAAGGAAGCGGCATCTAACAGCTATGTGTACCTGACCCGCTGTGGTTAGTGCATCAGCGGTGAGAAATGATGGGAAAGGAAGTTCACAAAGTTCAGATAGAAACCTTCATTTTCACTTTGTGTAAATGTTGCTCAAGTAAAACCATTTCAACCAACTCATTTTAGAACCATTTTAACTTTAACTCTAAATTCTCCCTTCAGATTCAATGTTTCCTGATTTGTTTTCTGCTACAGAAAAGAAATAATCAAAAACGTAATGGCTTTTATTAAAAAAAAAGTTAAATAAAAGGAAAACATGCTCAATTCATGTTTATCAGTAATTTCAATAGAGTTTTATTTTTCTAACAAATTGTTCCTACTGCCTCTCTCTATCTCAGCAATGTTATAGTCAGGGCAGGGGTAATATTTACTTTTCTAATCCTACTCCAGTGTTAATCACCATGTTATATAAAAATGCTTTAATTTACTTGTTTGTTAGCTAAAGTATGTGATTGACAATGATGAGAAGGGAAGTGTAACCATATCAGTTCGCCTTATATGGTGTCCCTCCTCACTTCCTGAGTTAATTCAGAGTATGCTCAGTCCACCAAACAAGGATGAGAGACATCATTCTAAACCCTAGAACTGTTGTCTTTGTTTCATCCATGTATCAAGTAAAATGACAGATCTACAGGGAGGTAGTGACGCCACATCAAGTGGAGGCAATCAGGTGTCCTTGTTAAGGTAAAGTTTGAATGTTTAAACTGCTGCTGAATTTGATGCCCAAAAAATTAAAAGACTTGCAGGGACTGAAACTTGAGCTTTGACTAAGGTGAAAAAGTTTGGTTTAGATTGACCTTTTTACTTTTTTTATTTACAGAATATGTGTTAATTAATAGAAGCTGTTGTAATATTATGATTATTATAGTTTTATTTATTTGTGGCTACAATTAGGCCCCATTTTGTGTTCTTTTCTGTGAGCATATATATTAATGGTAGAGCCTCCTGTTCAGATTACATGGTGCAGTATTATTTTATATATAAATATTTATACAGGCATGAAAAAGGCAAACACAGTAATGGAATATGTGAATGTCAGGTTTCTAATGCCAAAGCAGGTGTTGCTCATCTCAAGTTAGTTTGATGAAATATGTAGAGAGAGTACGTTCAAGGTAGCACAAAATAGCTGAAACAATTCTTTAAACATTTGTTTTCAAAATTAAGTTCAATGTTTGTTCCGTATTACAGAAATAAACTTCAGGATGCTTTATCTGAGTACACCTCAGAAAGTCTCCAGCACATTAATGCAGTGGGAAAATTCAGTGAGAGCCACTCTAAATGGATAAATGACAGGAAGAAAGAGTTAAGCAAAATGAAGTCCATCAAAGACGAGTGTAAGAAGATTGACCAAAAGTTCAGTGAAGTTTTTCAGTCAAAAAGCAAATGTAAGGATTTTTTAGAGCGTGCAAAGAACATCATAAGAAAACTGCAGAAGGAGCTGGCTGCTGTGTTGAAGGACACTCTGGGAGGCCTGGAGAAGCTTGACTGCTTCCTGAATGCAGTGGAGAAGCTGGCGGTCACCTCACTTCATGTGTTCACGGAGAACCAGGTGTTACATCTGCCTGAAGGGAGTTTGTAAACCGGTAAATGGACATTTCATAAACAGCACCTTCTGATTTCATGTAAATCATATGAACTGTTTTTTAATGGAACCATACCATAGCTGACTAGACTAATGGTAACTGTATCATTCACAGATCTGTTGGTAACTTCTGCCAGACAAAACCAGTAGTTATTCATTTGAATTTGTCTGAAGATGACATGCAGAGGATCCGTTGTCATGTCAATGAGCTCTCACAAATCAGGTAAGCAGTAAGGGTAAGGGCTCCAGGCACAGGTCCAGCAAGTTCAAGATTAATGCTTTGACCACTGGTCTCATTGGGGATTGGGGAAACAGGTGGTGGAACAGTAACCTCCTCATTCAGCGAAGAAGAATATCAGGGTTAGAGCCAGAAGCAGAATAGGGACAGATTTTAACAGAGAGACTGCCATTTTACTCTGGGAAGAGTTATGTTTTAGATTCATAACTTAGTTCAACACATTCCACACGGTAATATAAAAATATTGACAAGGTGGGCTTTAATTTTGCTTCTCCTCTTCATTAGGATGGATTCAGACTTCCGGACAGTGTTCATGTTCCAGGAAGTGCCATGTTCTCGCTTCAGCAGTGAGTTCAATGAGCGAAAGCCCAGGATGCTGGAGTTCCTAGATGTCCTAGAGGAGTGTGCTGTTCAGCTCGACAGGATGAGTAAAGGAGCAAAGATTGCCAGAGTGGCCAGCAGCACAGTGGGGGCTGTTGGAAGTGTGCTTTCTATTGTTGGTTTAGCGTTAATTCCTGTAACAGCAGGAGCATCTCTAGCTCTGACTATGACAGGGTTAGGACTGGGAATTGCCCATGGTCTCAACAGCGCTGTCATTATGGCCACAAAGATTGGAGTAAAACGTAAACAACAAAAGAAAGCTGAAGAAGTCTTCAAGAGCTTCATGAAGGATGTTCAGAGTCTTCAGGATTGTCTGAAGGAGGTGACCAGTCAATCAGTCATTAACATGGGAGCAAATAAATTAGATGTGGCTCTGGGAGTAGTCAGCATTCTCACAAATATTGGTTTTATTGTAAAAAATATTGAAAGCATTGTTGAAAGTGCAGCATCAGATGTGCCCCAGGTGGCTGCTTTAATAGGAGAGGCAGCAGCCAATGCTGGGTCCATTGCAGTCAGTGCTGTTTCCCTAGCCATCAACATCTTGTCCATCTGTAAAAATGGCCGGAATCTGGCTAAAGATGCAAAAAGTGAAGCTGCACAGTCGATCAGGGCCACAGCTGAACTTTGCCGCTCAGAGATGGACTCACTGGAGAAGATTTGCCAATCCTTGCATCAAGGCCTGCCAACATCAGAAAAAAACAAAGCTATCCTGGATAGGCCGTTTTATCCAGAGAAGGTGATCAAAGAAGAAAGAGACACAGAGTCAACAGCACATTATGTGGAAGACACAGAACCAGCTCCAGTGGAAGATGAACTCGAACCAGCTCCAGTGGAGGATAAACAAAAACCAGCTCCAGTGGAAGATGAACTCGATCCAGCTCCAGTGGAGGATAAACAAAAACCAGCTCCAGAGGAGGATAAACAAAAACCAGCTCCAGAGGAGGATAAACAAAAACCAGCTCCAGAGGAAGATGAACTCGAACCTGCTCCAGTGGAGGATAAACAAAAACCAGCTCCAGTGGAAGATGAACTCGAACCAGCTCCAGAGGAGGATAAACAAAAACCAGCTCCAGTGGAGGATAAACAAAAACCAGCTCCAGAGGAAGATGAACTCGAACCAGCTCCAGTGGAGGATAAACAAAAACCAGCTCCAGTGGAAGATGAACTAGAACCGGCTCCAGTGGAGGATAAACAAAAACCAGCTCCAGTGGAGGATAAACAAAAACCAGCTCCAGTGGAAGATGAACTCGAACCAGCTCCAGTGGAGGATAAACAAAAACCAGCTCCAGTGATAGATGAACTAGAACCGGCTCCAGTGGAGGATAAAGGACATGTGCATCACAAAAGGTGGATTATGAAGTTATGTTCTGTCTTCATTAACCTTTTAAACCCTGCTGGACCTGGTGGTGGGCCCATCATTACAAGCTACAGATTGTAATTTTTTGGAGACGCAGCCACAACTCTTTTCAACAAATACTGCTTTAGAAATCCAGGTTATCAACATGTTTGCTAAAAATGTACTGCTGACTTAAATGCATGGGTGATGGGAGGTGGATGTGTGTGTTGATAGGAAGTGGAACATGCATGCAAACCTAAATATTCCAAAATGTTGAATGACACATTTCTTGAGTTTCTATGAGATGCAAAACTAAAAAACTTGTTTGATGCTTCATCATTTTTGTCTAAACTGAACATATGAGTGATACAAACAGCTGTGTCCACAAGGTGGCAGCAGTGCTACAGGATTCAAGCAGCCGTTAAAAGAAGAAGAAGAAGAAGAAGAAGAAGAAACTGATTCTAATTTTCTGTCATTAAAAAGCTGCATTTGTGGGCGCTGAAGTTTGAATGTGGAGTGAATTCGCCACAAATAAATTTCCTGATTGACCTCCTTTGAAAACTTTCCAGTTATAAAGCCTAAATTCTGAACAAAAATATTCTTTATTCATCGATGGACGGTGTCTCCAGTGTGAGACAACATGAAGAATTAGAAGAAACCTTCTGTTGAGGAAAAAGAGCTAAAGGTTTTGGAGAATATAAAAGTCACCTGGTTGAACTTATAAGGTACCATTTATCTTCACCTCTCGTCCTTAATATTGATTATAGAGTCTGGAAGACTAGGTTTGAGTTTGCCTCTGATCCACCCTCTCCAGTGTTGAAAAAAATATTAGCATCAGAATATACATGGTACACGTTATGTTGAATGGCCCATTTCAGAATCATACATATTATATTATTGGATTATTGCTGATTCATTAATGAGTTCATCACTTTAATGTTGCAGCTGTTAAACGTGGAGCTGATTATATATGATTTCTTCATGGGTGTCTTGTTTAGCTTCCCCTAGGGATCAATGATGAGCTCTCACCTCATAGTAATACATCACAATTTATTTATTTTATATTTAGTTTTAATCATTTTTAATCTCCAAAGTAAACTTACCTCCATGAAATGTGGTGGAGTAGACGTATATTAGTAACAGAGAATGGACGAATCCTACTCAGGTAGTTGGCCTTGTATTGTACTTAAGTTCTGTACTTGAGTAGGCCTATTGTTTACGGTAGAGAGTTATAAAGTGTGTTACCATGGAGACCCTGTTCACCGTTGTGGTGACGTCTCTGTTCAGTACAAATAGTTTGTAGCTTCTCAGTGAGTTTTTAGTTGTGTTTACAAGGTGGATTTAACAATGGAAAACACAGCATCTTCACTGTGCGCTATAATGTAAAAGTTGAATTAAAACTTAATTTAAAAACGAGCTATTCACCCAGGGAGGAGACCCCTGGCCCTGATGAGGATCAGAAGACAGCAGCAGCAGTGCAAATGAAAAGGTGATATTCACCTCCCTTACAAGGTGAGTTAATGACACCAACAAAAGTAAGAGTTCCGCTTTGAAATGTTGGGTCTTGACATTCATCTGGATGTTACCTGACACTTAAACTTTGTTGCAGACTAAGTAAACCCTCCACATGGCAACAGCACCCCCCCAGTACGCCACTATGCCACCAAGACCGCTCAGGAATGTCTTGAGGACCTGGCCTCCAAACTCCCTAGATCCCAAACTGATCCAGCATCTGTGGGAGAAGCCAGATTCATGGAGGCCTCATCCTGCAACCCACAGCACCCAAAGGATCTGCTTTTTATTAAAGATTATTGCAGTGCCAGACTCCATTGACAAAAAGTTGCTGCAGAGGAGGAACAACAAAACTTGAAGGCCACATCAGGCAATAATCATTTTATAAGTGAAGCTGTGCTGCTACCTGGACTTTGGACACTTTATTGTTGCTGCAGTGTGAACCTCCCTAAATTAAAAAGGTCCTGTGCTGTTTTTATTGTATCAGTGTAAGCAGTCTGACCAGGAAGAAGACGGTTCACAGAGAAGAGAAAATGTCTGCTGCAAGGTAAAGTTTGACTCTGAGCTGCCTTTTTTTTTTAACAGAAAAGATAAAAGCCTCATAACAGAAATGCGTCAAATAAGATGAAAGAATGTACTGGCCATAACTCAAGAATTCTCAAGCTAACTATGAGAACAGAGGGGGAGTTTGTGACCGCATTTGTCGCAGTCTGACAGGTTAGTGGAGGCAAACAACTGCGAGGCGATAATTCTAGTTCTACTTTTTAATCCTCAGTGCACTTTTTGTACAGCTTACTAATTCTCAGACAAAAGTAATTAGATATTGAAAGATGTTAGGAAAATTATCACCCTGCTTTCTCCAACTAAGTGTAATGTAAGTACAAATAAAAATAAAAATTCCTTTTAATCCCTTTTTTCTCCCCCAGTTCACTGGTTCTTCTCATCATGGGAAGAACCAGTGAGCTCACTTGCTGTCGCTGCTGACTTTTTTCAAGGAGTCCATGTAAACGCAACCACATTCCTCTGCCTCATTTTTTGGCAGGAAGGCCAGGCAGGCCACTTAGGGCCCAGGCCACCGGCAATTGTCCTGGCCCTCCTGTGGGTCAGTCTGGGCCCGTGCACACATTTCCAGGTGAACTGTGATTTATGAAGAGAACACTGCCTGCAGGATCGCATACTCACACTCAAATCTTTTATCGGTTTCAGTTGGTTTTGACAGTTGTCAGATAAAATCATATAATATGTGGTATGTTAAAACTCATCAAATCTTAAGTCTTCTGGTCCAGCTGCTATAAGTCATTCTCATTAAGATTCCTTGCAACATATTTAAACATGCCACAATGTTGGCAAAGTTAGGAACTACTGCATTCTTTTAAGGAGGAACAACAGCACTTGAATGCAATAACAGGAACTAGGTGTCGATAAGTAAAGTTGTGTGGCTTCCACACTAGATTTCTATCATACAGCTTCCTGAAAAAAATGAATAGACTGCTGAGCCTGGAGGTAGTTAAATACAGGAACGGGAGTGGTTCAACTTACTGATGTGGATAACAAACATCCATCATATTCAGTCCAAAAACAAGTTGGGAACTGAAGGAACTAAAACTAACTCACAGAGAGGAGAAAATGTCTGCTGCAAGGTAAACTTTTTTCAGTAGATTTTGGCCTACTACTGTGCAGTAATGAGAAAAGCCTTAGAGAAAAATAAGAAAATGAGTTGTACTTATCCTTTAAGTACAGAGCGCTGTTCCTTTAAAAAAAAAAAACAGAGTGCCACTATGTTTCTTCTTTTTGTTCTGACCATCAGGATGTCTTATTACTTTTTACTGAGCTCTGTGACTTTTCACCCAAACAAAGGTTCTGACCCAGGGTCGATTGCATTTGTTTTGAAATCTCACAAACTGGTTGATGGTTTGTCTTTACAGAGAGGAGCTACAGGAGGCTTTGTGCCGCTACGTCACAGATACCATCATCTACATCGACACAGTGAGAGGATTCTGTGAGAAGATGGACAAATGGGCACTCAGGAGAGAGACAGAATTAAACACAATAATGGACATCAAAACCCGAGCTGACAAAGCTGACCTGAGCTTCAGCCATGTTAAACAGTCAGAGAACAAAGGTAAGGCCTTTTTTGAATATATGAAGAGCAAGATGACCAAAACAAGTACATGTGCAGAGCTGCAGAAGGAGCTGGAAGCTGTGTTGAAGGACACTCTGGGAGGCCTGGAGAAACTCGACTGCTTCCTGGATGCAGTGGAGAAGCTGGCAGTCACCTCAGTTCATGTGCTCATGGAGAACCAGGTGTTACATCTGCCTGAAGGGATCAACCTCGAACAAGTTGAGGTTGTCATCACTGCTGCACGACTTATCTGCCCTCTCCTGCTCGAGTTTAAAAGAGATGCTCAAGTCTTCTTCCTTCCCAAACTTCAGAATGTGGAAGTGCTGTCGTATCAGTTGGACAAATACATACAGATCACCCAGACAATCTGTGGGAAGTTAGAGAAAAGGTAAACAGACATTTCATTAACTAAACTGTGTGCACATTTTCTAATACAAAGATCTACTGTAGGCATTAAGTGTAACTGTCTTTCACAGCTCCCTCATTGACTTTTGCCTGAAGATGACTAAGCAAACTCTGATAGACCTCGATGTGGATTTGTCTGGAGATGACATACAGAAGATGCTTTGTCACATTAATCAGCTTGAGGAGATCAGGTAAATATTTCCCATGTATGATTTGTTTAAGGGCAAATGTTACATGAAATAAGTCCTGGTTATTCTGGATAATCCAAAAATGTCACTGCCAGAAGTGTTCACTGGAACTGTGCAACATTATAACAATGCTGGTGCTGCAACATGGTGACACGGGGGGATGTCCCCAAGGCAAAAGTGACCCCTTTTCACATTCCACATAATAATTGAATCTAGTGTTGATAAACAATATTGGTAAGTGGAACATAAGCTTTGTTTTCCCTCTCTGTCAGGATGAACCAGCACTTCAGGATGGTGGTTCATCTTCCAGAACGTGCCATGTTCTCACTTCATCAGTGAGTTCAATGAGCGACAGCCCAGGATGCTGGAGTTTCTAAAAGACCTGGAGGAAAGTGCCGTTCAGCTTGACAGGATGAGCAAAGGGGCAAAGATCTCCAGTATAGCAGGCAGTTCAGTGGGGGCTGTTGGAGGGGTGCTTTCCATTGTTGGTTTGGCATTAATTCCTGTAACAGCTGGTGTGTCACTAGCTCTGACCATGACAGGGGTAGGGCTTGGAGTCACCAGTGGAGTCAACAGCGCTGTCACCACAGCCACAGAGATTGGGGTAAACTGTAAACATCAAAAGAAAGCCAGTGAAGTCTTCCAGAGCTTCATGGAAGATGTGCAGAGTCTCCAGGATTGTCTGAAGGAGGTGACCAGTCAACCAGTCACCAAAATAAAAATAAGCAAGATAGATGTGGTTGTGGGAGTAGGTAAGGTTCTTGGCAAAGCTGGTGCTATTGGAAAAGGCATTGATTCAATTGTTGATGCTGCCTCTGCTGTTAAGTTGTTGCAGAGTGAAGAGGTGATTGCAGGTGTTGGTAAGGTGGTGGCAGAGGAAGGTAAAGCATTACGTAATGTGCCCAGAGTGGCCTCAGACATCCCAGATATTGGTCAGGCAGCAGTCAAAGGGCCTCTCGCTCTCTCCAAGTCAGCCAGGGCAGGTTTCATCACACTCAATGCTCTTTTCCTCGGCATGGACATCTTCTTCATCTGTAAAGACAGCATCAGTCTGGCCAAAGGCAGCGAGACTGAAGTCTCACAGTTCATCAGAGCCAGAGCTGCACTTTGGAGCTCAGAGATGGACTCATGGAAGAAGATCCGAGACTCCCTTTGTCAGAGTCTGCTGACATCAGAGAAAAACAAAGCAATCCTGGAGACGTCGTTTTATCCACAGAGAGAGACCTAGAAACACTGATCATCTGATCTAAGGCAAAGAACAAAAGAAAATGGAGGTGTTTTCACACAATGACAGTTATTAATGAATTAAGCATTTTCAACAGATTGTCCAAATTAAGTGACAGAATATATTGTTTGTAGCTGCCCCTTAAAACGATTCATAGAAGAATTTTCTGATTGTTATCTTGAATGGGCAGCCTTGCATTTGAGGCAACATTCACAATGTACCTTTTTCCTAACCTTTGAGTTTAGAACTATTATCCTTAATCATTCGATTGTACCTTTTAGGAATTCTTCCTTAGCTCTTACAATGTAAATCATCCAGTTTTCTGATGATCATACTGTATAGCCAGAATTTCTTTTGTTCCTTGTCTAAGTTTATATACTTTACCTTTTGCCATTATGATGATATATTTGACACTGTGGTACAGTTAAACTGATAATCATAGCAATCTATGTGAAACTACATTGGGGTGTCAGTATCCGTTGGAAGTGTTTATAGTTGTTGGGTGTTTGTATCCACTTACTTTAGTTTGCTTATCGTAAACCAACATTTACTGTCAAAAGATATTCATAGCGCAAGATTTAGACTATATTACTAAGTGCCTTATGCTTCAGTCATTATAAATGGAAGTCAAATGATATTAGAATTTGGTTTGAATGTTTGTTTTTGCTTTACACAATCTAATGAAATGGATCATTATAAAGTCAGAGTGTTTGCTTGGACACCTGTTTAGCTAATCTTTGAAATGTTGTATCCTTGCATTGCTTTAATTTTATAATGTAATCCTGTAGTCATTATCTTTAACAACCATTGTAACATGTATGTACCTCTCTTCTGACTTGAAGAGTGAGCTGTATTACAGTAAATAAATCCAAATAAATGTAAACAGTATACAACAATAAAAAGAGTTCTTTGAGTAACATCTCACATATAATGTGTTGTGGTCATCATTATGTTTTAAAGCCGACATGTTTGGATTAAGAGGTTCATAAATTAGAAGTAAGAACAGGATAACAGGGAGCTTTTTACAAATTCATTAGTAGCTGTTTCTGGCCTGTTTCCACTTGAATTTGCATACCTCTATAACACTCAATGAATTCTCATGTCAGCATTGCATAACATTTATACTTGTACCATTACATGTATGAGCATAAACTTCTTAATTCACTTATTTTCATGAAAATAAATGACAAAAACAATGATGTGAAATGATTTGGAATGGGCAGGGAATCATTGGCAGTTTTGATATCAATGATTGTTTTACAAAACAAACAAACAAACAAACATTTAAAGATGCTACAAAATAGAATAAAATAAAAAACTGTAAAAGATATCCCAAGCTAAGTAACTTTGTTAGGTTGGGGCTCACAGTAGAAAACCATCAAAAACTACCTGCTGCTGCTACAAGTGTATTCAGATTGCCATTAACTTCTTCAGCAACTCTTTCATTCTGTTGAGCCAAAGAACACAGTTCAGCTGTCTTGACTCAACTTTATTAAAAAGGTAATTTCACCACATACAGTTCAGTTGTGAGAAAAAAAGGAAAGGACAGGAAAGAAAAGTCAGCTTCCTGATCAGGAAAATCTGACAGACCGGACAATGTAGTAGTTACTTAACGCCACAAGGTGGCAAGAGTGCAACATTTTTAAGATGGAAGCAGCCGTTATAAACCAAAGAAGAAGAAGCTGATTCTAATTTGCTGCAACTGGTGACACCGAAGTTTAAATGTGAGTGAACTCTCCTCGGATAAATGTTTCTGACTGACCTCCTCCGAAAACTTTCCTGGTTAACTACGACCCCCTCAGTTATAAGTTGCAAAGTCTAAAACCTAAACAAAAAGCCTCAACGCTCGTTCATCGATGGACGGTGTCTCCAGTGTGAGTGAACATGAAAATGACAAACTTTCTGTCGAAAAAGAACTTTTTCCAAAGTTTTTGGAAAATAAAACGCTAGAGGGCTTTTAATCTGACACCAACACAGGAAGTGTTCTTGGTAAGTAAAGTGTTTTTTTTTTTTTTTAAATGAATCATAACAATGTTTTGCAAACTACTGTTATAGTTCATTTGGTTACGTTTGTGTGGGAAACTGTTCTTAAATAAGAGTTAGACTAATGTTTTCGTGTGGTTAGCTTAGCTTAGCTGTCTTTCCGGTTTAGCTTATGTTACCATGGAGATGGGGCTGGGATCCGACGTCTCTGTTCTGCGACAAGCATAGTTTGTAACATAGTTTGTAGCTTCTCAGTGAGTTCTTATACGTGTTTACAAGGTAGATTTAAGGTGGAGACCCCTGGCCCTGATGAGGATCAGAGGGCTTTGTTGCAGACTAAGCAAACTCCCTGATGGCAGGGGCCTCCCCCACCAGAACGAACCCACTACAGCTGGTACCTCAGCTGGCAGTCAGTATCTCAGGTAAAGTTCAACAGCTTTATAACTTGCATAACTTCGGGTCCAGAGTCCAGCTGCTGCTGCTGCTGCTGCGAGGCTTCCTGCTCGTTCCTGACGAACTTGTGCACCAACATTTCTTATTATTATCTCCTAGTGTGATTCAGCAGTAACATGGAGCAGATCACCGAGTACTTCTTTAGGTACAAAAACTTCAACTTTGCCGCTGGTCTCACCACTTCAGAGTACATCGATTCGCTGCAGAACTTTGAAATCAGAGACAGCGACATATTCCTCGTCACTTACCTAAAGTCAGGTCAGTGAAACGACTCTTTGTTTTGGTGTTATTTGAACAGAGTCACTGCAGGGGAAGATGTTTCATAACTTATCATATTGTATGGCCCTCCACAGGCACTATATGGACTCAGCAGATACTCATCTCCATCTGTGAGTTAAGTGGAGGTCTGAATGAATATCCAAACAACATGGAGCAGATGCCATGGCTGGAGTACAGGGAGGATCGACCAGACTACTCTCTGAGACCCTCTCCACGGCTCTTCACCTCTCACCTCACCCCGGCTTTCATGCCTCTAGGGCTGAAGGACAAGAGGGCAAAGGTCAGCACCTCACAATAACACAAACAAACTGACTCAGATTGTTATTGTAAGTGTTGTATTAAGAATGAGATTTCTACAGAAATAGAGCTTTTTATTAAAGATTGTTGCAGTGCCAGACTCCATTGACAAAAACAGCAATTTTACAGAGCAGGACAGAGGAGCTGCTGCCTCCATCTTTTGGTTTGTTTGTGTTTTTGTCTGACTTTCAGGGGTGGAAGAAGTATTCAGATACTTTACATGAGCAAAAGTACCCAAACAATTACACAAACAAACTCTCACTCTACCTCCAGTGTTCTACTCGGTAAAATTACAGTTTTTGTCAGTGGAGTCTGGTAGTGATATATAGTGATGTTCCTCATTAAACAAAAAGTATTTTACTCTTTACAAAGCTCTGTCTCTGTAGGAATCCTATCCATAATGTTGTCAGACACTTATAATAACAATCTGAACCTTAGTGGATGCACTTTGACATGGACAACTACCTTGTTTGCATTTTCCAATTCCAAATATTTATGTCTCTATAATCATTTACTCCCAAAAACATGTAAAAAAAATAATGCCAGGTTCAGGAATACCAGTTATTCTTTACAATATCGTTAAATAGTCAATTATTTGAATGGAGTTTGGCATGTACTGTCAGCTGAAATCCTGATTGTCGATTGTTTCTGTGTCAGATCGTCTATGTGATGCGGAATCCAAAGGACAACATCGTCTCTTATTACCACTTCAGCAGCGTCTGCAGCGTCATGGAGACTCCCAAGAGCTTTGAGAACTTCCTGGAGCAGTATTTGGCAGGAAACGGTGAGATACTGTACCTCCAGAGCCGGATGATGATGACAAAGTTATCAAGAGCTGTTTCCTGAACTTTAAGGCTTATGACCACTTTTCACTTAAAAAAATTAAGTGAAAGTACCAGTACAACAGTGTAAAAATACTCCATTGAAAGTGGAAATATTCAAACTGCAACTTAAGTAATAGTACACAAGTATAAGTATGCAAGACTGTTCTAATATTTGGCATTAGTAGATTATTAACCCTGATGTTTCAACACTTCAGCAGCATTTTACTGTTGCAGCTGCTGGAGGTGGAGCTGGTTTTAACTACTTTATATGTCGTTAGTTAAGTGCAGTGGTTCCCAAACTAGGGGTGGTGCCCCTCTGAAGGGTCACTGAATGAATCTGAGGGGTCGTGAGATGATTAATGGGAGAGAAAAGAGGAACAAACACAGTTCTGCTTCACAAAATTACATCCAGTTTTTGTACCTTTATCTATGTGTTTTTGACCATGAACAGAAGACACAACCACGGTTTTATTTATTTATTATTAAGAGGTAACAACATTCTTTTTAAAGTAATTTTATCTTCCAAATAAATGTAGTGGAGTCTGTATATAAAGTAACATAAAATTTAAATGAGTATGGATAAATTTTTTCTGCGTTTCTGCTGAGGCACTTCAGAGGATGTGTCTAGAAATCATGAATTAATATTTATTTCTGTAATGTTATTCACTATAATGTATTAGGAACTGGGAATATGCCGTTTTTTACTTCTAGATTTGAATAATTTGGCAGCTATATTCTCTACAGCCAGGCTTCTGGGTCTGTGAACTAATTTGCACTGAACAGAAGTAGAGCTGAGGGTGATGGGGACTATAAACGTTTGAATATTAACTGATGATTGAGCTACAATAACTCAGTCCAAAGTCTGTAGGATTCAACTTAAACTTTTATTCTTCTTGCATTGTGTTGGTTTGTATTTGTATATTGTGATGATGATACAGTTGGAGGATCGTCCTGGTTTGACCACATCAGAGAGTGGCATTCAATGAGAGACCAGTACAACATCCTCTTCCTGACTTACGAGGACATGATTTTGGTAAGAAGAGTTTTATGTCCTTGAGTTGTTCAAAGGATAACTGGGTGTAAATGATTGACAGGGACATAAATCTTGTAAGCTTTTTGTTTAACCAGAAACATCATTATATATTACTACCAGACTCCATTGACAAAAACAGTGATTTTAACAGAGCAGAACACAGGAGCTGCTGGAATACCACTGCCTCCATCTGTTAGTTTGTGTTATTGTGTGGTACTTTTATTTAAAGTATCTGAATCCTTTTACCACCACTGATAGTCACACAATAACACAAACAAACAAACAGATGGAGGCGGCAGCAGATTAGCAGCTGCTGTGTTCTGCTCTGTAAAATTGCTGTTTTTGTCAATGGAGTCTGGTTTAACAAAAAGGATCCTGTTCCTTAATAAAAAGGCCAGTCTCTGTAGGAATCTGATCCAATGTGGGGCCACAATGAGAATCCTCTTAATATTATGAATTAAAGAGATGCCTTCATTTGAAAACACTTGGTCTTGTTTCTTGTTTAGGACCTGAAAGGAGCTATAACTAAGATCTGCAGGTTCTTGGGGAAAAACCTCAGTGAAGCAGCCATTGATCATGTGATGGAAAAATCTACGTTTGCGAACATGAAGAATGACGCCAAAGCCAACTATGAGTTTGTGCCAAAAGACAAGATCAGTGGAAACTTCATGCGCAAAGGTAATGTAACATCACAGTAGCTCCAAATCAGAAACACACGAACACATCATCAGGTTTTTGTTTTTTCGCTTCAGGTCAGATCGGCGACTGGAAGAACATCTTTACTGCTGCTCAGAGCCAAAGAGTCGATCAGCTGCTTCAGGAGAAACTCGGCGATCTGTCTCTGAAGTTCATCTGGGAGTAAGCAGAGAAGCCACAGCAGCCTTTAAAGGTGCTATATGTGAGTTTTTACTACGTAGCTAACGTTAGCATTAACAACTGCAACTTCATTCCTTTACTCAGCAAGAGCTGTTTCCAGTGATGGAGAGCAACACCTATGCTAACTTGTTTCCTATTTTTATCACTTCTTTTCTACTACTGAAGTTAGCATACTAACAAGCCAGCCCATCTTGTAGCGAGAAAAAGAACAACTGTGGCTCTGTGGTGTTAACAAGGAAGTAAAACTGAGGTTTAAAAAAATTGCAAACATGGCTGAATGAAACAGCTGCTTATGCTAACAGTTGCTATGTAGCAATAGCAAAAACACACATATAGCTCCATTAAGATGTTTATGGTCTCATTCCTAGAAAACTAACATCACTAAACTCTTTAAGACAGTGTATGCAGCAGCTAATGAATGAAGGTTACCCCTTAAAATGATTTCTGTATGATTGGACAATGAAATAAAACACCAGTAAAAGCAGATGGCCAATCTGTCGACTTTATTCAACATCAAAAGGAATTAAGTTGTGTTTCTATTCGTATGGTGCAGGCAGCTTTGGTCACTGGAGCCGACTCCACACTTTAGTTCTCTTCATCTAGAACGACAGGGAGAGAAAAGACACATCAGTCACCAAGACAGGATTAAAATGGAGACTGATCTAAGTCAATCTTACGCCATTAAGTAAAAGAGTTCACATTGAAGCAGCTCTCACCTTCTTCCTCCTCATCCTCTTCATCCTCCTCTTCCTCCTCCTCTTCATCAGAGCTGAAGGTCCCGTCAGGCAGGCTGTAAACCCGGATCACTTGCTGTTTGAGGAGGGGAAAAAAGCAGAATATTATTACATCAGCTCCGACAGTTTACAGCTGCCTCTCGTTCTGCCTGAGTAGAAACCGATGACTCACCTTGTTGGGGTCCTTGAGGATCAGGTACTTGCCCTCGTCCAGCTTGCGGCAGATATCGATGACGCAGCGGAGGATCCCCCAGGCGTTCTCCATGCTCAGGTTGATCTGGCTGGCGAAACTCGTTGGGTTTGAACTGCTGGGTGCCCAGGATGACGTGGCGGGCCGAGTCCTTCACGTGGTACCGAGACACGTACCTGAAGGGAAACGACAAAGTTAAAACAACCGGTCTGAACTTTTCCTGCCGTGTCCCTTCCATGTTTGTGCGTTCTCCTCACCCCAGTTTCAGGTACTCGGATCCGGCCAACATGGCGCAGCAGGTCCAGCGAGCCAGTTTGTAGCTGTTATTCTTCAGCTCGGTGGCCAGGACGGCTCCTCTCTGAGAGTCCAGCTTCTGACGCCAGTCCACGCCGTTACAATACTGACGATAAAACAGAGGAATAAAACGAGGTGAAGGGTCTGTGTAGGATTGAATTCCCAACACAGGTTTTAAAAGTACTTAACAAGAAGGAGCATTTTTTAAGTTCTCAGAGTTTTCATCTCACATTAGAAAGATTTTTCTGTTTGAATAATTTAAACTTGTTTTATTCATCTTAAATATCTTAGTCTGGTAGATTTGCTGCTTCTATGTTCAAGTGTTAAGGGTCAAAATTCAAGTTTACTTTAAGTTATGGCTCCCTCTTGTGGACTTAAAACAGAGCAACACAAACATATGAAGCAGTCTTTAGCTTTAAAACTAGACACCTTTGACTTAAAGAAATAAAAATGGCTTCTGATCAGATTAAAAGTTTAAGATTGTGTTTTCCAGGCCCTCCCTCTCTTACCCTGGAGTCCCACTCGTTGAGGGTCTTGATGTTGACGAAGGACACTTCTCCGTTGGCACCGGTCATCACTCCGTCATGTTCACAGCGGACGATCAGGTCGATGTCGTCTCCGAGCTTCCAGTGACGGTACCTGAAACACAAAGACAACACGTTAGCCTGACAGGGAACAAGTATAGAGAATACAGACTTAAAGACTTGATCCAAGTTACTGGACATTAAGCTGACAGTAAACTAAACAGCGTGTTTCAGTGCGTACCTGTAGGCTACAGACGCCACCTCGCTCTTGTCCATATCCTCCTCCACAAATGGGTTTGGGTTGGGAAACTTGTACCGCTCTCCACCCTGAATATAGGAAAAAAAACATGATGTTAACTTGAAAAATAGTTAAATTAATTATCCAGTTATGTCTAATAGCTGTCAAAGGAACTGTATCTTGTACCTGAGACAAGGATTCACAATTAATGAGCTAAATGCGACATAAACAGTCCCATCTTCATCGTATCTTTAAAGCAGTGTGTGTTCTCACCATTCGTAAACACTGCTGGCTGAAGTTGTGGTTGATGTACGTGGCCTCCATCGCCAGGTTACGAGGAGAGTTGAAGGAGTTGCCCTCGTCCTGCGGCGGCTCGTTGGCGGTCTCGCTCACAGTGAGCAGATCTGAGGGGAACAGATACAGATGTTGGTGTTAAAGCTGCTTTTATATGAGAATTTATGAGAAGTTCAGGATGTTATCTGGTGTCACGAAGCCTCACCAAAATCCGAGTTGTCTCTCTTGTCGAAAAACAGCTTGTTGCCCACTCTCTGCACGATGATGTCCCAGGAGTTGACTGAGCGTGTGCAGCACATCAGGGTGGCCAAGATGGCGTCAGTGGCAAACACGTTACCCTGAGTCTTAGCCAGCTAGAGAGAGAAGAGATTATTAAATGTTGAAAAGAAGGCACCTGATAGGAAAGTTCAGAGCTACGTTACAGAATCATTTTCAACATGGAAGCCTGATTATGTGCAGTCAGATTGATGGCAAGATTACGCAATCCATCGTGGGACCTAATCCAAGACATGTGGAAGTAATCTGACGCCAAGATCAATAGACTCCCTTGACGCTGCCAAGATAACCAGGCAGCTTAAAGCCTGGCACACACTCAAAGATTTTTTAAATCCTATCTGATTTAGAAAATGTGAGAGACCAGACACTTTTGTTCTTATATATATGTATCTGAATTTAAAACCATCAGATAATTGAGCGTTTGCTGATTTTAATCGGGAGCAGGGATTATGTTGTAGTGTGTATCCCCTGTAATGGGACTGTAAAGGTCATATACTATAGGTAACTTCCTGTGTCACCTAGTCTCTCTAGATGCTGAATATAATGCCCGTGAGCTTAGCATGGCTGTGAGGGACAGTAACACAAAATTCACCCACGTCTGAAGGACACAAAGTCGTGACTTTAACGGCAGAAATGTGACGTTTTCCGTGTCTGAAAACAGGAAAAACTCCTCACAAAGAAAACTTCACTGACCTTGCGGATGACGGGATCATCAGTGGTCGTAACAGTGTGGAAAATCCTCTTGATGCTTTTCAGAGGTTTTTCATTGCGGGTGGTGATCCGGTCAAAAGCTTTATCGTAGAACTCCAGGGCACCGCAGCACTCACTGGAGGAAAACAACACTTCATTAGTCTTATGCGTATCATGTTTAACGAGCGATGATGAGGAGCAAAGGTCAGCTCCACTTACATGTCGACGGGGTCAGCCACCTCCATGTATCTCATCTTCATCAGTCTGGGGAAGTCCATCTCCTCCTTCACCTCCCAATCACTCCTCACCTCTACAGAGGAGTCTCTGGGCTTCAGCTGGGCCTTGGCAAACACGGAAATGAAGATTGGGAGGATAGAGGAGATAGCCACATTAGCAAAAAAACCCTCAACAGGAAAATTAAACTACACATCCTGATACAAGAATCCAGAGGAATTTACTTAACCTTTAAAAATCCTGGGATAAGAAACATCTTTTTTAACGTATTATATTAAGTATTATCCCTAAAGATTCACGTGTCTTGTGTTGGGGTGTAACTGGGGTGATTCCCAAAGTCCAAGTTAAATGCCTTATTTGATTGATTGTTTTTTCTTCAGAAATCACAAAGAAAATCTGTAAATCTTCACATTTAAAAAGCTGCAACCAGCAAATCTTTGGCATTTACACTTTAACTGTTTATCAAAATATTTGCTTGTTAAAGTTAAATTTATGTCAAAACAATTAATTGATTAATTGTTGCCGCTATAACCATTGATAAATTAACTGATACATACCTGGGATTTCTGGTCCCACTTCTGACGGACACCAAACTGCTTTTGGAACTTCTTCTGCAGACGCATACGATCCCTGAAAACAAACATTTGAAGTTAAACTTTACAATCTGATCCACTAAATGTACATATATAATCTCAGGCCAGGATCCTTCTCTTCTTGTGTGGAGCCAAAAATCAGAGGAAACACAGCTCTGACTGAACCTCACCTCTCCTTCTGCTTGGCGCTCTTCGGGAGCGTCTGCATGTTGAACTGGGTCAGGTTCCTCCGGTCTTTATCCCTGCGCAGATTCCTCTGTGGAAACAATCATCACCCTGTTATTAGATTCATTAAAATACGACAGACTTTTTGACACCCTGTGACATTAAAGGGTCAGTGTTTCTGTAGCTTTGATCTGTTCGTACCTGAGCAAACCTCATGCGGTTCCTCTGGTACGCCGTCTTCTGGGTCTTGGCGGTGTCCACCAGCTGGAAGCTCGTCTCGTCCTCCTCATGGAAGTAGGCGTACTGACTGCCACCTCCGAACTGAGAGGAATACTTATCTGGAAACAAAATATATACGTAACTGCCTCAGATATCAACTTGAACTTGAAATAAAATAAAGTTTACATAAGAGGAACATTATGAACAGAGAAGACCAGGTCGACCCACCAACCGGAGGGTCAGTGGTTTGATCCCCAGCTCCTCCAGTCCACGTGCCAGAGCATATGTTTAGTATAGAGCCCTTTAAATGGTAGATATGACTAGAATAGTGCTGTATAAATGCAGACCATTTAATATTTAACAGCTGTTTCACTCACTTGTGTATCTCTTGTCTTGGTAAGTTGCTCCAGTCCAGTCAGCAACCTGACAAAAAACAAATCACAACATAAGGAAAAACAAACTCATGACAACTTTTTTGTTGCAGCTGGGAACGTAAAGTGAGAGAACAAACCTTTCCCAGACGGTCTCCTTTACTGAAAGGCTGGTAGGGCATGTCTTTAAACTTCTCTGGGACCGCACACGGGCCCCATCCGGACGGATTGTCCTGGATCACAGGGGCGTTGAACTTCGCCATGTCCTGAGATGAAAGAGCGGAAAAAAGATGAGGCTTCAGAAAAACTACATCTCCAAACAACAAGATGACTGATGTGGGTTTGATTATAGAGGTTGGACTGATGTCGCACATGCACAGGGTCTCAGGCAAAGAGCAGCACTGATGTCTCCAGCAATGCACTAAAATCAATAGGCACTGATCAGCTTGCGCAGTGGGCTAGTCATCACTGACCCATGAACATCCAACAACCAGCTTTCAGAAATAATAATTTACATTGAAATGTTAATTACTTTTAACTGTTTGACAGCTTTTTAGAGTCATTTTCCGGGCAAAAAAGCCAAACATTTACTGATCCCAGCTCCTCAGATATGAAGATTTGACGCTTTTCTTTGTTGTGTATGACAGTAAACTGAATATATTTGAGTATAGAGCTGTTGGCTGGACGAGAAAAGACATTTAAAGACAGGTTTACAGGTGTAATTTAACATTAATATACTAAAGAGATAAGTCTCACATCTGAAAGACCGGAAAGAGAAAATGTCCAGCATGTCTGGTGTACATTTTCAACATCAGATTATTCTAATCTTACGAGGTTTGTGCGGCTCTATATCCACCGGAGTCGCACTTATATTCAATATATTATCATTTATTATAATACCACCGTTGTGCAAAGTATATTCGGCACATATTATGGCTATATATCAGTTTTGTAATTCTCTAATCTTCCCTTTTTCTCTGCTAGCGGGTGTGACTCAGTTAGCTAACGGTGGCTACAGCTAACGCTAGTCATCCTGCCAGGTGGCCGTGTTAGCATGGCTAAGCTAACCGAGCGGCCGGCGGCTGACGCTGCCACAGAAAACTCTTTTTTGCTCCAAACACACGAGCGAAAACAGAAGCTTTTTATGCGTCTGTTCGTGTCCTGCTGTGGTCTCACCGTGGACGATGTGACTCGGTGCCGAGCCGTTTAATTCCCGCCGGTCGTCACACGGTACGAAGCACCGACACAGCGCCGGAGCCAAAGGAAGTGGAGGACTGCCGTAAAACAGGACGAGTGTCGTTTGTACCGTATTTCAACTGCAGCTGACGTAATGTTAAAGGTGCAGTACACCAATTATTGTAAGTAGAGAAATATGCTATTATTAATTAACAACAACAATAATAATAGTAATAACAATACGCTTATATAGCCACCTGTTTTCTTTAATATTTTTCTTTAATCATGCAGCCAATGATTATGAAATTCCATATATTTTTTGAGTTATCATCGTCAGTATTATTTTTAAATGTGATATTTCACATTAAAGGTGCTATATGTACATTTTTGCTATTGCTACAAAGCAAAAAATTTGCATTAACAGCTGTTTACTTACCAGTTTAGAAGAAACGTTGCAAGTTTAGCATCAAATGTCGTTCCTTTACACACCAAGACCTGTCTTGTAGGCTAGGTGGCATTAGCAAAAACTTACACATAGCACCTTTAAGATACCCTTTTTTTTAAAAAAAAATAAATAAATAAACAAATAAATAAGCAAAACATCCTTTTATATTTCTATTGTTAGATTTCTCTGTGGTTTTTTTTTAGACTCAACAGTTGTAGTTGCAAAATTGTTCCATAAAGTAGACTCTCCTGTTAATATACTTTTTGTTCTTTGGTTATGGTTTTGGTATGTTCAACTAGTACGTATGAACTAAAAACAATTCAGATATCACAGTGTTGCACAGTGCATAATCTTCTGTGGCCACTGAAACATTATGAATTGTTGAATATTAATTGAACTCATAACACTGACAGTAAATGAGCTGACTGGAAGTAAGACTCAGGTTATACAAACTTTCCATTTGTGAGCATTAGTCAGCTACAAAATCAAGACTCAGATTTTTAAAATTTCTAAGTGAAAAAAGGTTAACCTTTAATGTGTTAAATAAAGATTAAAAATGAAGCTTTTAAGTTTAAGTTTGTAATCAAAATGAAAAATCGTTCCTAAGTTTTTAAGAAGCAAAAACACATCAAAAATTGGTTTGTTAGATTTTTTTTATTTTCAGTTTTACCTTGTAGTAGCAGTTCATCAGAATGACCAGTTGTAATTACTCACTGTGGCCACTAGATGGCAGGAAAACACACAGTTTGTGAAAGCTAAATGGAGGTGGAAGGGAGATAGAGGCTGAGGATTGATCAACAAACCTCACAACTTTTCTCCTTTTATTGTGAAGAACTGAACTTATTTTGTGCACACATAGATTACACGTGAGTTTGTGTAAGTGTGAAAGGTTATTAGGGTGCGGCCTCCTAATTTAACTGATAAACATGGCAGTGTTGTGCACTGGTCTCAACAAGGAGAAAGCAAAATGCTGCTGGATTGTGCAGCCTTTAGACAGATAAGTGCTTGAGTGTATTTTAAATGTGTTTCTTCTCTTTTCTTTTCCTTCCACCTGTCTTACACAGGAGAGCTTCATTCATTATCACTGCATTACAATTAGCCTTTTAAATAAACAGATAATTAGACGGCGTATATATATATATATGTACCTTAGTTATGTAAAGACTCACAGAGCTGACAAAAGAGCTTTAGAAGTGTAAATCAGACACACAACACCTCTGTGTTTGTGATTCTGTACATTTCCTCAAAGAATAACTGAGCATCTCATTTGAGCTCAATGGGACAAACACACTGATCCTCTGTGCTGTCGCTCATCAGGCCTCGAACGTGTTTTCTAAACTAATCTCTGGATCCAATTAGGATGTTATTCATGCACTGCAAAGGTCAGAAAATCTGATTAATACAACACAGAGTTGGCTGCCTGTGTGACGGATGTTGATCACATATAGAGGAAATATTCCACATGGGATTCTCCAGTAGCAGTGTGTTAGTGGTACATGCTGCTCATGGATCAGTCACCTGATGAATGATGCTGCCATTCTTACAAATCTGGTCTTTTCAGCATCTGCATCGACCTCCATGTCATTAATCGACTATCTCTCTTGTGCGCTAACAAACCTTTAGTCCTAATTGTATATAATAGCTGTAATTTTGGCCATTTCACATGTTTTCTGTGGTGCACCATCACCTGGCAGCTGGTCTGTGAGTCATATCAAACATACTCACTGTCGGCCTTAATTTAGGATTTTTGGAGCAGCTGCTGAAAACAGATGGCAAACGCAGAGTCTGCATAAGTCATATTCATTATGTATCTTAATGGGGATATGACTGTGACTGATTATTTCTGTCCACTGGACAAAATGTTGATCACATCCTCACATGGACTTGAATGTGCATGAGTAAATAGTAGCAAGGAACCACCTTTATTAAGACTTTAGACTAAAATTAAGACTTTTATGCTGAAGGTTAAAACATGAAAATGTCTTGAGCTTGTGTTAAAGCCACAGACCTTATTTCAGACATGTAACCAAAAACCACTGACTTTGGGAAGGAACTGGAAGTGCTAACTTTGGTGTATGGGATTTATTCCTGCACCACTCTATTAGACTGACTGTTAGCTAATTTTCCACATAGATTCATGCACCCCATCAGGATGAATTATATTCATTTTCCTTCCTTTTTATCCAGCGCCATCATCAGGTCAAAGATTTGTAAGATAGTTTGTCCAATATTTTGCCTTATGTCCAAATGTCTGCAAAACCAATGTGTTTAGTGCTAATTAGCAAATATTAGCATTGTAATATGCTAAAATAAGATTGTGAACATGGTAAACATTATACCTTCTAAACATCAGCATGATAGTATTGTCACTGTGAGCATACTAGCATGCTGGTGTTAGCTTTTAGCTCAAAACACCCCTGTGCCTATGTACAGCTACACAGAGCTGCTAGCCTGGCCTTATTCTCTTAAGGCCAGGTTATGCTAAAAAAAAAAAAAAAAAAGAACTACTAAATGTAAGACTAATGTAAGATCTTTTCTAATATTCCCTTATATTTGAGGATGTGTTCTTGACATCAGTTATAATGGTACTCTTGCATTAATTTCATATTTTGTGCTTCTGGTTAGAATTTAGCAGGAAAAAAAAAGTATCTTTTTCTTTGCAAAGGCCTGATTTCCAGATATGTAGGAGGGTAAAGTCATCTGGAGAAGAAGTGATGAACACCCACACACTGTCAGCATAAATAGGTATATTAATGTAACATCAAATTATGAATGCAACGGCTCAGTTATCAAAGTAAATGATGATGGTGTCTCAAGCACAGCAGTGCCTGGGCCAGTTTAGCCTTTAATAACTAGGCAACTCGGATTGATTGGTTGATTAAGGCACAATGGACAATAACAACCAGGTCAATAAAGACATGAATCATAGCGCTTCTGGTAACAAAACTACGGTCTTGATTGTTGGTGAGGTTACGAAGCATTAACCCAACATGTTGTACAAGGATGCAGAATTCCCAAAGCTCATTAAGGATGGTTTAAACCAGTTACCTACAGCTGTTTTTAAAAAAATACTGTCTGCGTGCTGTGATTCTCAGCTTCATAACTCAGTCAAAGGTAAACACACAAACACGATACATATATTTTTTAGATTTACAGTGACTTACACACCTCTTGAGGAACATCCTTATCCAGTGTTTGTTGGATGTAAATGTCTACAAATCACTTAGACACTCATAGAAAAGATGCTCCTAACAACTCCGGAACCCGCTTAAGACTCATCATGTTTTTATATTTTCTTGAGTATCAAAGTAATGAAGTGATAGTTGTCTTTACATCCATGTGCAGATTGCAAACAGAAGTGCTACTAGCTAATTCAGCTTACTTAAAATGGTGCCAACAAATCAGGTCCAGGCTAAAATTATTCCATCAGCTACTTTCTGTTTACATCCCCCAAAGCTCCCAAATTAACACCTGGAGCAAGATTTTCCCCAGACAGCATTAAGACTAGGAATAATACCAGGAGTTGAAAACCCTTGTTCTAAAATAACTTGTTGTTGTTTTATAATGTGTTGTGTCTGAGCCTTGCATGGCAACCAGTGTATTTATTCTGATTCCCAGACAAAAACGTCAGCACAGGAATAGTTTCAGTGGCATCTGGCTGAGCTCAGTTATATTAAGTTACATTTGGATAAGAGGTTTTCAAAAACACAACATTCAAACTTGATGTGCTTCTTTTCTTTTTGTGTCTCCATATTAAAAACAACATGTTCAAAATGCTGTTTAAACTCTTGAACATAGGGCTTTGTGTTTGAGAGTTTGAGGCCCCTAATATATTATGCTATATTCTGCTTATTTAAGCCACACAACAAATAATATAATATTAATAAACTTTATTTATTTAGCACATAGTTACAAAATACCTACAGAAAGAAAAAGTGAATTTAAAAACAGCAGTTAATAGAAATTGTCAGTATGGCAGGATAATAAAACACAAGAACATATCAAACCAAACATTAATAAAAGCTTTCCGATAAGAGAATGTTTTAAGAAGAGTGAAGGCCACAACAGCGAAGGCCCTATCACCCTTGGTCAAAAGCCAAGGCCTAGTAATAAACAACAGAGCTCCATCCACTGATCTAAGTGAACACCAAGGCTCATAGGGGCTTAATAAGCCCTTGATGTAATTTGGAGCAAGGCCATTTTGGAGTCGGTGAAAGGAGCTCTGACTGATGCCAGCATAAAGTGCATTACAGTAATCAAGACGGGGGAAAACAAGTACATGTATGACCTTTTCTAAATCAGCAGGAGACAGGACTAGGAGATTTTATTTTTTTTACTGAAAAAGCATGACTGGACAACATTTTTTATTTCTAATGATTTGGTCAAGGAAAGAAGCTTATCAGACCTCATGACCATCATGGGGATGGTAGCTGGATCTAGTGGCTTTTATATATTTTCTATATATATATATATATATATATATATATATATAAATAAAAAAATATATATATATATATATATATACACGAAATCACAAGTCCAACACTAATATTTGATCTATTAAAAAAAGAAAATAGCAGGAATAGGGGAGTCTATTAGGTTGCTAGGTGTTCGTAATAGCAGCATGAGGAACCTCTTTGACTGGCACTAGGACCCTGAGGACGTCAATTATGGTGGGACTGGTCCGTGCGTGTGGACGTCACTGAAGTGTTTTGGCATTCTGAGGGAGGAGCGCGCGAGAGGGCGGGAGAATACGAATTGTTTGAAGATTGTAGCTTTAGAACATGCGTTCCCGGAAGAGACTGAGTTTGTCGGTGTAGGAGACGCTAAGGAGAGCCAGGTGTGTAGAGACAGTAACCGGCTGAAGCGCCTCACACCGCGGCCACAAGAAGGTGTTGGACCGGACACGTAAATGAGCCTCGCGGAACTCTTCAAAGCAGGTGTATAACGTCACTTTTCAGAACTACAGACTGCGTCTAACGGGTGTTATATGTACCTGCACGTAAGATGGACTTGTTAATGCCTGGTGCCAATCGGAACAAGTTATTGCTAAACTAACAAAGAAGTCAACAACCAGGATTGACTTGACTTGGACTTGGACGTGCTGGCTAGGGACCGAACTGGTCCAGGCCTACTCCCAGACTGGACCAGGAACCAACCAAGCCTGGCCCAGATATCCTCCTCGTGGATCGATTTGGCCTCTGCGCCCATTGAGCTCGGGAGTCGCTCATCCTCTTGGATCTGATGGAGCCTGGAGATCCGACCTCAGCCGAAGCCATCCAGGAGCGGTGAGTGATGCGATTGTAAGTGCAGAGATAGATGTATCAAACTTACTATTGAACAGGCTTAAAGTAGTTTCTCTGATAAATGAAAATCCAGGTGTGCGGTGACTGTAATAATCAATTCATAAGACATTGATACAAGCGAGCAACATCTAAAAGTATAATTTAAACTTGGCTTAAACACTAGTTAAAAAGTCAATTTAAGACAGCGTTTCAGGCGGAGTTCCTGGTTTGCAGCTGCAGCTCTGACGCATGCGCGCTATAACAATGACGTGGTTTTATGAAGGGTTACATATGGATTTAAAAAAAGATATGACTTAATTAAGGATTAATAAAGGTGCTGATGAGCTGATTATGGATAATTGGTAATACTGTTTCAGATGATAGGCTTTGCTTTCTATGCATGAAAACAGAATTAGTTACCTTGTGTAGCTGCAGAGGGCGCTGTTGCTCAGCCTAGTTATATTATGTTGATTTAACTTGTAGCAAAAAAAGCAAATAAGTGTATTTCCCAAAATGTAGATCTATTGCAGGATGATATTTTAGACCACTTACCTACATTACTGAAGACAAGAGAAAAATCAGATGTTTCACTGAAATATGTCTTTTTATTTGGTCATACTTCTGTTGTAACATTCAATAACAGATATGTCACAAAATATTGAAACTGCAGCAGCACTATAAGAAAAACACAAAAGAAAAACAACAACAACAATCCAGTGTGAATAATATACAAAATCTACACCAGCCAACAACAAGCAGGAGTTATGTTGCACATTTCCCCTGATGCTTTGTGTTTAATTGTGTGAAAAGAGATATAAAACATGACTGTTTCACAGCGTATTATCTGCTGCAGACACTGTGATGAGGGTTTATGTCCCATCGGTAAACTGTTCCTGCACTTAAATCAACAGCAGCACTTCAGCTAAAGTGATGGGTTTTTTTTTTCAAAGTAATAAAGACTCCCATTCAGTTAGCATTACCATTTACAGCTCCTGATTACACTGTGGAAATAAACATGCATTATTCAGATTATTCTGTATGCATGCTCATTTAAAATGTGTTGAAACAGAATAAGCTGAGTTTGCCTTTAAAGGGAAGTGTTAGCATTTATTAGGCTCACGTATGGACCTTGTTGTGTTCATCCTCTTGAGCTGATGATGGTGTTTGCAGTGGGTTTCCATAGCTGCTCCTGCCAAAAAAAGTGAATAATAGGCTATTAGAGTTAACTTGAGTCTTGTCCATATTGTATGTGGGTGAGAGCCTGTAGGCAGAGAGGATCACACTGAGTCATAACGATGCCACCAGCAGAACCATCAACTGACTATCACCTCTCCACGTACAGTAAGCACAGGTGGGTTATCACTGCGGGGAGTTGGGGATCACACAGGCGGCTTGAACTGACAATATTTATAGCCTGTAACACACGCACACATGCGCTAACACTAGTAAACAGAGAGGCAAACACACACTCAGTCCTTCCCAGGTCTACTCGCCCTGAACAAATCTCCACTCTCATCAAACTGCCAGCCACAGGGGCCTGGCAAATAAAGTATCAGCCTGGCAAATCCTTTTTTAATGTGGCTTTAATGACGGTTTTATGCTCCTCAGTGGATCTTTGCAGAAGGGTGTGCGTGGGCGTGCAGGCTGAAGACCAGCCGAGAGCAGCAGAGACTCAGTAACAACGAGCAGAAGCATTGTTTCACTGTATTTACAGCCAGCTAAATATAACAGGGCTGGTATCAAAGTGTGTGGTGTGTTAGCGCTCATGAATGAACAGGCAAGAAGGTGAGTTTTTGGTGAATGATGGAGGGTTGTTTCCACATTTGCCTGCTAATTTTTTCTGAAGATATTGATACACAGTGAAATGCGCCAATTGTTGGGTGGAAGCCCAGTGTTCATATTCCATTACATTTTGATCGTTATCCCCTGTAGTCAGGCTGTGCAGTCATAAATCTACTGGTGTTAACAAGCGTGAGGTTCCACAACAACATTCAAAATCCCATTGACATTCATAATAATTAATGCCTGGGCACGTCATGTAACTCGCTTTGCATGTTTAGATAAAGATCATAGTTTTTTGAGAGAGAACCTGACATTATTTTCTAGTTAATAATATTACTTTAATATGTTTTTTAGTGGCCTTAATGAATACAGTTTCCCAGAAGGCCTAGAAGTGTGTTTGCTAAATCATGTGGGAGGAAGGTTAATGATAGGAAAGATTCCCATGTTTACAACTGTAGAATGCGTCAGTTGCTAAGAACATGGTGGCTGAGAACTTTGGTAGGAATGGAGCCTGTTCATTGTATCGTTTCTTCAAGTCGAGTCAATATTTATTTATGAATCATGCCAGACGTTATCTTGAGGCACTGTACATATAGAGCAGGTCTAGACTGTGCTCTTTACATTATAATATTTACAAGAGAGACCCAACAATTCCCACTGTGAGTCGACTGTGGCAAGGAAAAACTTTCTTTTAAGAGGCAAAAACCTCGAGCACAACCAGACTCAGGGTGGGCGGCCATCTGTAAGGGAAAGAGAACATCTTCTATCTCACATGGGATCTGTAAAGATGGTGGACAGCCTGCTTCACACTTCATCAGCTCAAGACCAAATGTGGAGGAGCTACCTCTAGCTAGACACCAGGCTTCTTATATCAGACGTTATGAGTATGGGTTAGTGTTGAAACCTAACGCTTTGTTTCACATATTTGAAATCAATTGTTCTGTAGCAGAATAAAGTCATTATCAATAATCAATATGGCATAAACGTCACAGTTCAATAGTAGAGACGAGTCCATGCGTGAGTTGAGGGGTTGTGGTTAGGTTCAGATGAGTTTGTAATGACAGGATAAAGACGACAGAGCGATGTGGAAATCTTTAGACAGTGGAGGTTACAACTAGAAAGCTTGAGAGCATTGGTGAGTTTTATGGATATGGATGAGCTCACAAATAGTTTAACTTTATTAAAATCAAGAAAAATTAAGGAGGTTCCGGTTTCTTATAGTGGCTACTGGGGTGGCTAGGGCAGTTTGTTTGTCTGAGTACCAGTTGTCAGTAACATAATTGTTTATCTTGTTCCACAAAATGATATCATATCAAAAGAACAAGATACTCAGATTTCTGACAAGAAAAACGGGTCAATCACAACCATAAGGACATAAATGAGACATGAGAGCAAGAACTTGAGAGTGAATAGCTGATAAAAATTGAATCAGTTTAGGTGTGGAAATTGTTTTTTTCCCCGCCTCTGAAGGGAGGTATGACAGAAAAAACTTTGAGAAGAACTGCTGTATAGTAGTATGGTGTTGGTTATTTGTCAGTGCTCTTAATTTAAAAAGAATACTCACTCACTATGGATAGTTTTTGATCCAACATGTTCTCCCTCCTTTCCAAATTCTGCAGACTATATTACCCACAATGCACCTCCACTACCAGCAGTTCACTGCCAGCATTAGGGTGCTTGAAATCAATTTTGCTGACAGTCAAGAGTCCTTGAATTTATCTGATAAAGAAAAACAATGTGTGTGTGTGTTACCCTTTCAGGAATATGTGTCAATTTCAATCTGTACGACAATTAAAACACTCTGTACTATCTTTGAACTTCACCACAAAGCCGCTGTGATTTGAATGTTGTGTGTAATTTACGGTCCAAATTTGTTTAACATGATAACTCACATTCCTGAAACTGTAAAACACCTCCAAGTTCATTCTGATAACAAAATAGTAAATGATCAACTTTTAATGTGGGTCAGTGTACAAGGTTTATCAAAGCTTAAGATTCTCCAGAGTCACCTGTTTAATTTATTTTGTACTGATTAATATTTAATTTACGGCACAAGAAATAAAGTTTTCTTTTAGTGTACATTAAAGATAAATGATACAGTTGCTACCATTTGCCAATTGCCAGGCAACATGTTACTTTTACTATCTAACATCATCAAATGTGCAGTAAAACACAGTTTTGAAATCTGAGCTTCTGTCCAGTGCAGCATTATCACACACAACTTCAGGCATCAGGAAATAGTGTTTTTTCCAACCAGAATGTGAGAAAAAAGCTATCCCCTTCACAAAGTCACAATTTCAGCTACAACAAAGCTTAGATTAACTTCTAAGAACATCCAAGATCAAGGCCTGAATGTGAGCTATATACATAAGATAATATTCATATATAATGTTTGTAACTAATTAATGAGAACATGTGAAGGCATGCAACCCCTCCTAGAAATTACGTTTATATATTATTTCAGTAAATAGTATTTTGAAGAAATAATGTCTGATTATTTTTTTAATCAATAATGATGAAGTTACTGAACTGAAAGTACAAATGCTACATTCACTCGCTTTCCTACAATATCTGCTACTACAGGATGATTGAAGGTTGTTACGGTCATATTTAGGCACTCACAGAACTTGGTTAAGGTTTGGGAAAGATTGTGGACTGGTTTAATCTAGAACTTGAAGTGGGAGACAATTGGAAAGTGACGAGACTGGCCGACTAGCTGGTTAGAGTGCTAACTTCAGTAGAAGGGAAAAGAGTGACAGAACTAGAAGCAAAACATTTCCAGGAAAGCACTGTCAATGGAGACAGCTCATGGCAAGTAAAGACTTGGAATTTGATGCTGAACTCGCAGTTTTTTCTGGAGTTGTAAGTAAACCACTGTTAATGCCAACATTAGCTATGTAGCAATTTCAAAACTTACAAATGGCTCCTTCAGTGTTCAAATCAAACTGCAATCTTTCACCAACCTTTAAAAAACCTTTTTGTTGCCTTACTGGCAAAACAGATTAGTAGTATATAAACAGAATGTCTATAGAAAACAGGCGTTGCAGGCATCTAAAAAAAAGTGATAACCATGTTGTTAATGTTCTCTTTAACTAATGTGTAACTTGTTGCTGTGACTTAAGCTTAAATACAGTAAATTTTGAGTAAATTATGAAATAAAAAGGTTTAAAATACAAAGATCAACAAGATACATGTCATAACAGAAGATAAAGGCACAAATTTGTACATTCAGCCATGCATATATACACATTATACAGTAACACATTATAAACATTCTGTATGTTGGTAAAATGTTACCAACAGCTTAGTGTCCCTTGATCAAAAGCAGCAACTCTAAACCCTGTCTTGAGTTTTTTTGTGTTCATTGTGGGGTTTTTGCTGTATTACAAATTGAGAGGCAGGCCGCCCTGTGTTGTAATACTGAGTTTACTTCAAGTAATGTAAGCTTACAGTCCATATTTTACACTATAAATAACTTATTTCCAATGAGGTGCTCTGTTCCAAGTTTTCCTCTGGCAGAGTTTTGATGCTCCCATTTTTGGCTCCATTGAGCAGCAATGGGACAGTCAACGCAGACCCGTTGACCGGATCTTTCCCCTTCATGTCCCCGGCTTTGTCCTTCTTGTCTGGGGATGACAGCTCTGTTGCCCCTGGAGTTGCTCCTTTCTCTGAGAACAGCGGCTGTGAGCTCTGCGGCTGGAAGCTGCTGTTTCCGTTCTGGGCAATTCTGTAGATCTCAGTCATTTCTGAGATGTCTTCATCATCATCGTCCTCTTCGTCCCTGATCGCTCGTCGCAAGCTCTCCCTGGGCATGAGTGCCCTCCTCCCTTCCTCCTGCTGCTGCTGGCGCTCCATGGGCTCGTGGTTCTCCACCTTCCTTGTGGAGCGGCAGAGCGCTTTCCGGAAACCCCTCTTGAAGTTGTCTGACAAGAAACCATAGACAATGGGGTTGGCGCAACTGTTGGCGTAACCGAGCACTACGACAAAATAGTAAAGGCACTGGTACTCTGAGGGCAGGGACACCAGTAGGTTGATGATGTTGAGGGCGTAGAAGGGCAGCCAGCAGAAGACGAACACGGCGACAACAATCACAACCATGCGCGTCACTTTCCGCTCTGACTTCCTGCGCTTGGTGGAGGTGGCGTGGACTTTTTTACCCGAGCTGCGGATCTTGAAAACAATGAGCAGGTAACAGAGGCAGATGATGAGAAGAGGGCAGAAGAATCCAACAGTGGAGGTGTAGATGATGAAGGCCGCCCTCCAGATGTTGGCTGGCTGAGGCCAGGCGATGTTACAGGTGCCTCCCGCCTTCTGGATGTTGGCGAAGATGACCACAGGCAGAACAACAAGAAACGACAGCGCCCACACGGTGCCATTCACCACTTTGGCCACCTGAGGCCGCCGCCACTTTGAAGACCGAATTGGGTGAACAACGGCAAGGTAGCGGTCGATGCTCATCACGGTCAGACAGAAGATGCTGGTGAACTGGTTGATGGAGTCGACGGTCATGACCAGGCGGCACATGAATGAGCCGAAGGGCCACGACTGCAGCGTGTTCTGCACCGCTAAGAAAGGCAGGCCGAGCATGAAGAGCTCGTCGGCGATGGCTAAGTTGAGGATGTAGATGTTGGTGACTGACTCTATCTTCGAGTAGTGCAGTACAATGTGAATCACTAAAGTGTTTCCACCCAGCCCAATGATACAAACAATGATGTATATGAGTGGGATGAGGACCCCTGCCACGCTGGGACCCGAGGGGACATCTGGGCCGGTGGAGTTGGTGGAGTTGGTGGCGTTGAACAGCGTCTCGTTCAGATCACTGTTGTTGAACATGAGCAGAAACAGGGGGAGTCCAGGCGAGGGGCTGGCAAAGCTGCCGTTCTCCCACATCTCATCCGTCATCTCCAGCCCGGGAAGCGAGAAGTCACCCATGGATGTGCTCTTTCTGTGGCTTCGTCCTTCTGCCGTCTCAGCTCCCACCCATCTGTTCTGTTGGAAGAAAAGAAAATCAGTTATCTAACTGAATGGTTGACATTTTCTACATTTGTTGCATCTCTGTGGAGAATTAAATGAAAAGCCGTGAAAAATAAACACATCTTGATTTTCAGAGAACAACACGAAAGTCTTGAGAGATGTGAAAATATGTTTTTTCTTTCTTAGAAAAACTGCACATTTGCACATTTCAGCTTTTGTTTCCAGGTATTTGTGTCACACTCTTCTCAGTAGAATATGATCTTATATTAATAGACATTTCTCTACTTTATGGTAAACAGTTACAAATGACAGTGAAATGACAAACTGGCACCACTTTTAAAACATGTAGAAGATTTCTTTAATTGGAAACTGGTTATTGTTCTTTCCATGATAATGATCATATAGAGGTGGTGATTTTTAATCTAAGGCACTTTCTCTACTAAAAATCTTTTTTTTATTTTCCTATTATTTTTAAAGATAACTGATAAATTTTTCCTTTGATTGATGTTCAATTATAGGGTATTCATAGGAGTAGAAGTGTAAATAGAAATATAGATTCACAGCACGTATGTAGTGTCTGCAGGTATTTCAGTCAGGCTGTATACAGTCGCAACAACCTTCACCAATGAATTAGAGCAGCCAACAAGAAATTATACTTATTTTTATGCTATAGTACTGCTCATGTGGATGATGATGTTCAAAAGAGAAGAAAACACTGTCTGACTCACTTGTATTAAGAGAATTAAGAAATATGAGAACTGAGTGGAAAGCATGGTCTGATCCTAGTGGCCATGAACATGTTTACAATGAAAAAATACAGGGAGACGGCAAAGATAACACTCAGAGGACAAGTGGCATCAACAAGAAAAACACAGGATACAGATATAATGATGAAAAGCTGAGAGAATAGAAGTGGATGTGAGATGATGAGTCAGACAGGAAACAATTAAAGGTGGTGTGAAGATGGATGTTTGCATTTAGATTGATTTGACCACAGTGGCTATATTTGGTCCTGGTATTGATACAGCAGACAAATTAAACAGAGTGTGTTCCCACATGTGGAAGACGCTGATAACTGACATTTCATTAGAAACCCAGCAGCACTCTGGTTAACGTGAAGTGAGAACACACAGAGAGGATGCTGTGGAGGTGAAACTCCAGGAGACTCACGTTTAGTAAGTGATACTTACTACTGAAACAAAGTAACAGCTGGTCCACTTATCCATGCAATTTTATTTCAAAATAAAAGTGAAGAATGAGCCTTTGTGAATGTAAATATTGGCCATGCTAACAGCACAGTTACAGGGATGGCATTGAATACTTTGGTCCCAACTTTAATATCCCTACAACTATCGTAATGAAATGTGGTTCAGACATTCATGGTCCCCAGTGGATGAATCCTTCTGACCTTACCTGCAAGATTAATGACATGAGAATTGTCACGTTTTTAAGTTTCCTTTAGCACTCAAGTATTTAAGTTGTCAGTATGTCCAATGGTACATAACAAATAGCAAATTGGTGTTGTTAATATGCCAAAATGTAACAAAACGCGGAAAAAAGCCTACAGTTCTTTAGGCATGTTTATGTATGACAGATGGTGAATTTACCCTGTAGTTGTGGGTTATATTGGTTTCTTATAGGGCTTTCACATAAAAATTTGTGCAATCAGCACCTAAAATATTTGTGAGAAACACATTTGACCTGAACCCTCTTCCTGCCAGTTAGCTTAGCTTAGCATTGAGACTGGGAAACAGCAAGCCTAACTCCGTATTTGTTCTGACAAATCTTGATTAAACCCTGAGCTGACTTGAATTCTGTCCAGTCACACCTGTTTCCAGCCTTTATGCTAAGCTAAACTAAGGTGACAGGTCCCTATTGGTGGTTTCTACCTTCTCATCAAACTGCACTAAGAAAATTTATGAGTATATTTCCCAAAATGTCACATGCATTTGTTTCACTGATGGTGCAGATTGAGTCATTTTCACAAACATTTCCAGGGCACTACTTTAAAACTATAAAGAAATATCCATCCAAACATAAAGTAAAACTATATTTGAAGTGTACAGTGATGCAAATTACACAACCATAAAGATATATAAAAGCTTTTTGCGTCATTTCACTCTTCATTACCTACTCAGCTGCAGCACACAGTATTCAATCTCAGATAAAGGAAAAAAGCATCATGAAAGAAGAAAAAAAGTATTGTCAGAAAAATATTGACCCACTCTTTCTTTAAAATGGGACTCGGCAAAATGTCTGATGTTGCTTTTGGAAAATAAACAGTGAGAACAGCACAGATGTGCCCTGAGCTCATTGATAGAGTTCATCAAACAAACTGAATGAAAGGTTATTGTCACCTCAATGGCGACAGCTGCACAGTCTATCAAAAAAGGCATTCAGTCTCTGTGCCTTCCTGGAGTTCAATTTAAAAGGGAAAGAAAAAAATAACAACCTGACAACAGCAAAGCAGAATAAAACAACAAATGTAGGATATGTTTTTGTTTGAGACTCATGAGTAGTTTCTTTAATTTCAGCACATTGTCACATTCATCATTTTTCAATATCTTCAATTCCTTGTGATTACGGACATTTCACATTGCGTTTGCCCATTACCAGCACCATGGAAACCAGAGGAAGAGAGAGGAGCAGGAGATCTGTGTCGTAAATCAAACAGAAACTAAATAAACGGCAGGAAAACAGGAACAGATTTTTTTCTGCTCTCTCCTCGAGTGAAAGCGTTTCTAAGAGAAGACGAAAAAATATAGACTACTCTCCCAGTAGATGCAATATAATAACAGCAGCAGCAGCAGCAGCAGCAGCAACAGCAGTTCCTCTGATCAAGGACTACTTTAAAGTAACCAGGATTCCTTGTACATTGTCTTTTAATTAAATACCAGTTATTGACCAAATGTAAATAGCAGATGTTGCTCTTTTTAAGCTACAATCTACAAAAAGCTACAAAAAGGCAATAAAATGTTATTTGTGATGCTCCTTTGCATTAATTAATGGTTCAAATACAGTTTTCTCCCATCATTAGGTGATGTGAGTCATCCTGCCTTACAGGACATTTTATATTTGGTTTGATTTTAACTGATTATCATTATCCACATATGAAGATAAACCTTTTTAATATTGCTGAGCTGTTTTGCCTCCATAATCATGCTGCATAGAAAATGTCAGTTTTTGTGACTAGTGAAGTCTATCTATTTAAACCATCTATTTGAAAGACAAAACAATCCATCAATCCATCCATTTTCTGCTAATCCGGAGTCAGGTTGTGGTTGTGGCCACTTAGGGTAGTCAACTGGAGCAAGCAGATGTCCCTCCAGTGTCTATATATATATACACACACACATATGTATATGTATATATATATATGTATATATATATATATATATATATATATATATATATATATATACATACACATACACACACACACACATAGTCTGTCCAACATTTTCTTTTGAGGCCTCCTACCAGTTGGACCTGCCTAGAAACCTCCAATAGCAGGAAGAATCCTGATCAAATGCCAGAACCACCTCAACTGAAGCAGCGATGCAACTCTGAGTTCTCAGTCGCTTGTATTTGCAATCTCGTTCTTTCAGTCACTATGCTAAGCTGTTGATTGTACTTGAAGGTTGGGAGGTCAATCGACTCGCAAAAGGCCGTCTGGTTCAGTTCACTCTTTACCATAACGACCCCGTACAATGCTTGCTTTACTGCTGATGATGCTGCACCAACCTCACTTGTGATCAAGACCCCAAGGTACTTAATTTCCATTTCTTGAGGCAACAGCTCATTCTCAACCCAAAGGGAGCAGTTCACCATTTACTGACAGGGAACAATGAATCAAAGAAGCCTTCAAGATATATTGAAATCTGATTGTTCAAACTACTTCAGAAGGAGGTTTGAGCAATATCATATTCCTCTGGTGAAGGAGGCTGCAGTTTCAGGATCGCATTTCTAGGACCCTAGTTTTTCCATCACAGAACCACCTAGTGAATTTGGTCTGGTTTTCTCTTGCCGCTGCCTTTGAATAAATTCAGATAGAGACTATTCATTCATGTTTTGCAATGCACTGTAGCTTATTCTCCCACTTTATCAATATGTTTTATTCCATTTTATCTCCTGTTTTCTTTCAGTAATGTCAAACCCTATTTAAGACTTTTAATATTCACCTTGAGTTGCTTTTATATCTTGTTTTAACATCTTTTTATGTCTTATGTAAAGCCCTCTAAATGGCCTTGTAGGTATTTGATAACAGACAAGTGCTGAAACAAGATGTATTTAAGCTAAAACACCAAAGAGTTGTTTCTAAAATGTGAGGATTTGCTGCTTCTCTTAGTCATGTACGATAATAAACAGAATATATTTGGTGTTTAGTCTGTTTGTTGAACAAAAGAAACATCACCTTGGGGCCTTTGAACTCAATGTTTTGTGATGATTAAGCAAATATTTAAGAGAATGAAGTATTAACTTAAAAGATTGGCAGCCTCATCTTAAAATAAATCTCTTTCAGTTGGACTGTGCCATTAGTTCACATTCCTTTCAGCTGTGATGCTTCAGAAAAATCAATTTATCAAGCTCTCCGTCTACATCTTTCATCTCAGACACCCTGAAATCTGTCACTTTTCATTCTGCCTCATTAATCATCACGCTAAAAATCCGTTCAGTTTGTAAATTGAGGTTGTGATCTGCTGCCGGTGTCACACATGGGAGCGAGACAAGCTACGTCTCCATGTCTGTCTTTTTTGCTGCTTCTGTAAAATGAAATGAGGGTGGGCACTGTCGTCTTTCTGAGCAGAACAATCAGAAACGCAGCCGCATAATGTCACATTTGAATTCTCAACAATCAGAGTGATCGATCGCTCTCTGCAGTCGTCTGCTCTGACTGAAAAACCAGAGGCTGCCGGGGGAAAATAGGACACCAAGGCTAAAATTACATGTGATCTATATTTGAATCTTCTGATGTCCAATGTCTTTGGTCCAAGCTGTTATTGAGGACTAATCTCTTGTGTCACTGGTGACACAGTTTTTCTTATTTGTTTACTGCCTGACTCATTCTGGGCAGATTTACTATTTTTTAATGCCCTGTTTGAGCTTTTGTAACAAAAAGGACTGACAGCTAAGCGTACTTCACAAGGTAACACATTGCTTTAACTCCTATTAACGCACTAAAAGTACTAATTCTGCAGTAAAATGTCCCTGTGACTGATATCTTACTATACAGCTCACCTAATACAACAGAGATGCTGACGTCAGCACTGTACTTAACACAGTACAGTTGCTTGAATTATTATCAATATCAAATACAAAACAATGCCATATAGGGGGAAATGAGCTCCCTTGACGGAGGTCTGCGCTCTCTGAGTGTTTTCTAGGTTCATTTATTTTGACTCTATACTAGTGTTTGTATAACGTATCTGCCTCTACTTGCTCATTTGTATTATTCTATGTTACATGTTCTATGAATGAAATGTTTGTATCTCTCACAGGATTGAACTGCAGCTCATTGCGGGAGCGGAAATGCCAACATCTTAGCTGTCAAGCACCGCTGCACCACTGAGCTGAGCATCCATCACAAAGGTCAGCGTCTGTGACGGCCGCAGAGCTTGAAAGGTTCAGAGTATTTCAGGGAGGAGCTTCGACATCCTGACACAGATCAACGGATTCATTCAGGTACGGAGAGTTTACCCAGAGAGCACAGGTTGATGTCAGGAGTGTGTACAAGTAACTTACTGTACTAAAGTACTTTTGAAGTGCTTCTCTTGACTAATATCTTTTCATGCCACCTTATACTGTACTGTACACAATATCAGAGGGAAATATTGTCATTTTTTAGCACTAGATTTATCATTTAACTGATTAATTATATATTTGTAAGTCACTTTGTAGGTTCAAATTTTTTATTTTTTTTGAGACAAATTTTGAATGCAGGACTTTCGCGTGAATACGTTCTCTACCACTGCATATTACATGTTATACAGTATATAACATCATACTTAGGTGGAGTTTATTGGTTAAAAAATATACAACAAAATCAAATAAACGATGAACTACTTGAGGAATATGATTTAAACGCCCACTGACTCCTCATTGAAGAGATGAAAACATAAGATCACTGTAACTTTCCTCAAAGTCATACATGAAACAAGCACTAATGTAATTTCCGCCATGTTTTCACAAAGATTTTCTTTTGTTGGAGCTCTTTAAATTTCTCTTCTTGTTCCGTCGTTACACACCTTTTACAGTTTAATGGTACTGACTGACTGAAAATTAGCACCACCTACTGTTTACAACAATGAACCAACTATTATCTGCATAACAGTTATGGCTAGAGATGTGCATTAATTAGCATTTTCTTCAGTTATAAATTTGAATGGAAACTTAACAATAAAACCCCTCTAATTTAGCACAGAATCAGTTATTTCCCTAAGGAGTTGGTGGAGACCAAAAATGGAGCTAAAAGAGAGTGAATATTGGATCAATGTCATTTTCACAGCTTCTTTCTGCTGCCCCCTAGTGGCAAAAAAGTCAGTTATTGCTGGTTTAATTGCTCAGATAGCCAGGAAAAATGAAACCTCTGTTAACAAAGACTAAAGTGAGTAAATAAAACTGAAATTGTAAAAATTGCCGTATGGAGAAAAATAGGATTTAAAAAATGATGGGAACATGTGGAAATGTCTTTACTCTCTGGATGGTAGTTTTGCGTTTACTGTGATGCAGAAAAGACAGAGTGGACACTGTCTATGAGATGAAGAGGTCAAAATGTGCTCTTGCTTCATAAAGCCTGGACTGATTGAGTGCTCAGTACTGACAGGTCTGCAGGTCAGGGTCATGGTTAAGGACATTGGCAGAGCTGTTTGAAAAGTATATTTGCTTAGCTTTCTTTTGTATTTTCTTCCTCTTGAAAGCCGAGAGCAAATGCTCAGCTGCTCGCCAAGCGGTTGATCAAACAGTCTGACCTGAGCACACGTGAGTGCAGGTGAATGGAAAGTTATTCTTATGGTTTACAACAAAGAGTGGAGGCCTTAATGGTGCAATATACAAACTATTTACCATTAATATTAGGTCATGGAAAATACTCCTTACTGGCTGGCAGGTGTCCTTCATTTTGTATATCAGTGCACCTCAAACATTATATGAGTTGGCAGGTTAATTGCAGTTTTAATCTGTGTCAAACATGGATTAATGTGGAGGTAACAATAGCAACAATACAGATGCTTCATACAGGGCTGTTCTTTACCACAGTAATGGCAGCTTGTCTGCTTTCATCTAAAACATGAATTTGATGTCAAACTGTTCCTTTAAATAATCTTTTTGTTGATGTTGCAGACAGAGTCTCCAAATATTTCCATAGTGCTACATTCAAACTGATGTAGACAAATATATATAATAACATCATATTTCAAGTGTACAGCGATGGAAATGACACAACCATGAAGGCAGTTCATTTTCACTCCATTAACTACACAGCTGCACCATACAGGATTCAATCACGTATCAAAATAAAAGCCTCATGAGCACCATTTCAAAGAAGGCCTTGTCAGAAATGATGTTTGTGGGATTTTGTTTCTTTTCCTATCGTCTGATGTTGCTTTCAGCTGAATGGTATCAATCTTTTTTACTAAGCCTTGGCGAGAAACCATTCATCCATGCATCTATCCATCCTGCAGTGCGATCTTTTAAATGTTTTTGTTATTAGGACTTTACTCTTCACTGTCCGAACTGTTAAATCCCTTAACTGATGTGATAATCTATTCGTCAGGCAGCACCTGTCTTGAGTTGACAAAGTCTGTTCGGAGCTTCACCGCCAACGCGTTTCACACCATGTGTCATCTTTCACACAATCAAAGTGAACATAAGCTCAGCGGTGTCACACTTTGTTTTGCTGCTTTATTTTCAAGCGGAGCAGAACATGACCCTCAACAAAAACTCGGCCAAGAATAAACAACATTTCAGTTACTTATCATGACCAGAGACAGATTGGGGAGTGATTAGTGATTAAATATCTTAACCTCTGCCCCAGAAAGGCAACAATATGGATTCACGGCAGCTGTGGCACTGACAAGCAAAAGGAGTGATGGGAATATTTGGAAGTTTGAATAGACCACCACATTGGTAGGGTGTGTATATGGTAGATGATTGGGGAGTGACTGCCTGAATTAGCTTGCAAGCGTCGCTCCATTACTGTACAGAGATTTAGATTCTTGTCAATCAGGGAGGCATCTGATTGGTCCCAAATTCATTAGGAGTGCATACCAAAGATGTGAAGATGATGTGTTTAGTTTTGGAAGGCTTGGAAACAGAAAGTCATGGAATGCTTGGTGGAAAAACACCTCAAGATGTTTGGAGCAACCAAGTAAAAAAGGGTCACAGCAAATATTGATTTGATTTAGTTTTTTTTTATGTTTGTTGCACTTTGTATCAAATTCATTGATTAATAAGTTGCATCACTGCCTCGTGATTGTATGCCTCTGATAACCAATCCAGATGCAGTTAATTGGTGCATCATAGTGACCTTGATCATTGACCTTTAACCACCAAAATTAAGTCAATTCATCCTTGAGTCCAAGTGAATATTTGTGCCAAAATTGAAGAAATTCCCTTGAGACATTACTGAGATATTGTGTAAATGATATAGAGCAGTGAAAAGCAACATATTGTCGCAATTGAGAAGCTGAAAATGGGATTTTTTGCTTGAAAAATGACTTCAATCTAACAATTAATCAGTATAGTTGCTGGTGAGTTTTCCGCCAGTAGACTTAAAAGATTAACTGACCACTTGTTGCAGAAGTTTCTCAGTCAAACCACCAACAGTTGTTCCCATAACAACATGCATTTCTATGTGTGCATGTGTGATCACTCATTTTATATCATTGTGAGAAATTCTTGTCTAAACATGTAAAAAATAAAAGTTGTTTGTGCAGTTTGTGTGTATTGTGTGCATGACGCTGCCAAGGGTCACAGGTGCCCCCAAATCTGCCACAGCCATTATTCAGAATGAATCAGCGGTCCTTGAATAAATCAGGGACTCGTGACTCGGCATTTTGATCAATGAATATTTAACGACGGTGCTGTTATTTTTTTTTTTTTTAACCTCCTCCCAAACTCTGCTGGAAGCCTGTTGTCTTGAGGGTGCTGCTGCTTTTATGAGGCTTAAGGGGAGTGAAGAAGGCTCGTCCCCGGGGCTCAGTGATTCAGAGCAACTTAATAAACCCAGAGAATTCACACACTGCCTGGCATCCAATTCTGGCTTTAGTCTTAAGCTTTGTTGACCTTTTTATGTCTTATTCAGGTCCTCTGTATGAGGTAGCTGCCAATCTCAAGGGCTGAAGGGAGAAAAAAACATCAGAGCACGATAAAAAAAAATCCTGTGCAGCTATCAGATTTTTCTTTCTCCAGCTACATTTTCAAAAGAAGATAACAAAAGCCCCTTTCAGACATACACCTCTTAACATAAATGTGAAGGCAATTTAAAACGTCAATCTCAACTCTGAGTCACTTTTACTGAAAAGTCATGATGGCAATCCGACTGGTAGCACTTTCACCACAACGCAAGTCTGAACTTCTCATTGCAGTTTTGCGAGCTCAGTAAAGCTATGTCTTGTTGTTATGAGTCTCCTTATACTTGACATTGACTGATTTATAGACGTGTTGTCAGTTCAACTTATCCTCTCAGAAAATAACTTGTTAGTTTCAGTGTTTTTCAAGCTACCTTTCGATTTCGTTATCAGACCAAATTCCTGTGTGTAGGTTCCCCTCCTTCCAAGCCTCTGAGCTGTCAGGGCTTGGACATGGGACCTGTGGAGGTGTCCTGTTCTTTCTGGCACCAGGACATTGATAGCAGATCTTTTGGGTCCTGTTGGTTGCCGGGTGGGGGCCTCCATAGATCTGGCTTGTTTGGATCATCCCACAGATGCTGGATCAGATTGGGATCTAGGGTTTCGGAGGCCTGGTCAACACCTTGGGCTCTTTGTTGCATTCCTTAAGTCATTTCTGTGGGTTTGTCCTGTTGGGGGAGGCCCTTGCCATTGGGGAGTGTCATTGCTATGGTGGGGACTTGGTCTACAACAATGTTTAGGTGGGTGGTACTGAAGGACTCAAGGTTTCCCGACAGAACATTGTATTGTAACGAGAAGATCAGTGTTATTCCCTTGACCTGTGAGTGGTTTTAATGTGGCTGAAAAAATGCTAATGGACGATTCTATATCAGGAAACATGGCTGAATAATAAAAATGTGTAAAAGTTGTCACTTTAACAGCTCAGTGAAGCCAGCTACAGTCACATATTTTATGTCTGAGAAGGGAAAAAGAGAAAAAACACATCTGTTTAAGTGTAGCTACGTGTGGTTAATACAGCTTTTCCTAAACGCTGCTTTACAGATTGGGAGATCTGCCTGATTCTATGTCTTTTTGACCTTGGTAAAAGCTATTTAGCCTGAAATTATGCTCTAGATTGTGCTGATTAACTTCCCACCTGCGGTGACTGTGAGTGTGTGTGTTGGTGGGTTTAAATTTGTGTCTGGTTCACTTTGTGGATGAACAGATGATGCCATAATGTTGCTATCAGTGTGCGAATACATTATTATTATTTCAACAGAATGACATGTTGAATCATATCTTAATCTTTTATTTTTATATCCTGTTTTTTTTCCACTATTCTCAGTGTCAGATGTACAGCAAAAATAAAATGCTGTATAAAGATGCAGCAGAAGTGGTTTCACACTGAGAAGGCATGATGTTGTTTTGCTCCTCTGAGCTGAACAGAACAAATCAGGTCAGCTGGTAATCACACTCATACTGTCATAAACGCAGTGGGGAACATTTTTTTTCCAAGAAAAAAACAAAAAAGTCTTTTCTCCCACAAGCTGGGGAGAAAAAAAAGAAAAAAGGATGCAGTTCTCACAAGACATGACGGCTCAGGAGTCCTCATGTATACATGATCGATAACAAATTAATTTTAATGCAGTGTTCTAGTAAAACATGAATATTAATACTTGTTGGGACAAAAATGTGCACTGTAATAACACTGATTCTGTGTTAAAAAGACACATTTAGGTGTGTCATCCAGACTCCATTGACAAAAGCAGACATTTTACCGAGCAGAACACATGGAGCTGCTGGAATACCACTGCCTCCATGTGTTAGTTTGTTAGTGTTACTGTGTGACTTTCAGTGGTGGAAGAAGTATTCAGATACTTTATTTAAGCAAAAGTAACACCCAATAACACCAACAAACTAACAGATAGAGGTAGCAGTAGATTAGCAACTCACATGTTCTGTTGGCTAAAATTACTGTTTTTGTCAATGGAGTCTGGCGGCTTTAAACAGAGCTCTAAAATTGATTTTTCTGTTCTGCCTTTGGAGGCAAAGTACAGAGTTTGTGATTATTGTCATACTTTGTTTATTATATTGTAAATTAACTTTATGTGATAAGATTAAACTTAATTAATCCCAGGAGGTAAATTTATCATCACAGCATCAACAGGAGAAGAGCAGAGGGGAAGATAGGAAAAGGATACAGATAGAGCTGCAAGGATTAGTTGATCAGCAACTATTTTGGTAATCAGGTACTCATTTAAAGTCATTTTTCAAGCAAAAACAACAAAAATATAATAGCTACAGTTTCTTAAATGTGAAAATTTGCAGCTTTTCTTGGTCTTAAATTATAGAAATGTTAATATTTTGTGGTTTTGGACAGTCGATCAGGCAAAAAGATGACATGTTATTCAGGTACAGAATATTGTGATGGTTATTTCTGGTGTTTTACAGACCAAAAAAATATATTGATTAATCAGGAAAATAACAAATAACAATAAAATATACAGTAGCTGCAAAAAGACGAAAACTTATCTGCTCATTAGAAATTGTCTACATGCCTTTAACTATAAATAAATATTTCATGTCACAGTTTATTATAATATATGCATGCCTACACGCATGCTCCCTGTATTCATGCCCACACACACACATTATGTTACGGTGCCGGTTTATTAATTCTCTATGACAGCGAGGTGGATTTCTCTCATATGGAAATGTGCATTAGTCTGTCTCTCTCAATTAAGCACATGTTCATTTAGAAATGGGCTTTATTGAAAGAGACAAGCTAATAACTTCAGATCTGCATTTCCTTTTATTTTTCATGAAGCAATAGGCATTAAAGTATTTATAAAGGGAGAATAAGTTCAACATTAGCTCTTAAAAACACTTTAATAACTGCAAGTTCCCTACTCTGTCTATCAGAAAATATAAGAAACCTTACATTAAAATCATAGTTTTAAAACCTCTTATTTGTCTGTTTAATCAATAGTTTTATTATTAGTAAATAAATTTGTAATGCTAATTAACACTATGAGATGCAAAATGACTACTAAGAGAAACAACCAACAGACACAAAGAGACAAAAACAACTAAAGCAAAACTGACTAAAAAGAGAGACAAAACAAACACAACCCCCACAGAGACACAAAACGACTAAAAAGATGCAAAATAACTAAAACAGGCGCAGATCACAAAAATATGTAAAATGACAACCAACAGACACAAAACAACATGAAAAGAGACTCAGCTGCAAAGATGTGAATGCAAAATGATGACCAATAGATACCAAAACAACAACAACAACAAAAAAACACAGAGACAACACAGCAACAGAATGATTAAAATAGACACAAAACATCCTTAAAATATGCAAACTTACCATAAAGATGCAAAATGACTAAACATTAACTTACCACACTGAATAAATAATGTAACTATGAATAAGAGTCAGAATGCTTAAAATGAGTCCTAACACATTTTTACTAATTTTACAAAACATGCCACCCCCCCACCACCTATACATCGGTGCCCCATCCTGCCCCCCTTCACCTCAATCGACAAAAGTTTCTAAATCCGCCCCTGGCTGTAGTTCAGAGCATTTAATGGATGCTTTGTTTCCATTCTCGGTTTTGTTGTTAAAAACACCTACATTCACTCTGTAAGAACAGGTGAAGTTAGACAGTCACAACATCATTATTCACTTCAGCTGCTGCTGTTTCACAGTCTTTGTCGGCAAAAGTCTGTCGGATTAAATCATCCGTCAATATAAATTAAACAACCTACATCTACTCTTAACAACTCACCTTAATGCTGAGACTTTTTCAACCCGCGATCCCTCCCGAGCCCGATTTCGTCCTGTGATATTTAGGATTTACTGGTGAGAGAAAGGCGAGCAGAGCGGCCACACTTCGTCTGTTCCCCGTCAGGATGTGTTTTTATCTTCATCCTGAGCCTCAGTTACAGTCCGCTCCGGCTCCGGTTTCCCTCCGTGGGTGTCTGTCGGTGAGTTTTGCCTCCGTCTGTTCCAGGACTGGCTGATGCACTGAAAGTCACCAGCTCTGCATTATAACAGTAGCGCAGGTCGCGCAGTCTCTTGCTTGTAACTAGGTAACAGCTCTGCCTGCTGCACAGAGTCAAGTAGGAGGTGTCAAAATCCTATGGTGTGTGTGTGTGCGCGCGAGTGAGTGTCAGCAGCAAAACGCGCACGGGTACAGGCAGGTGACAAATTACAGGAAAAACCTGGCGCGAGGCTTAATAAGGCACTTTATGTTGGGTTTTAGTTTCATTTATTCATTTATGAGGTTCTAGTGGCGATTGAGAGGTTCTCTGGATCATTTAGGATGATGTGTGGTTGATGGGATGGTTCTAGAGGTCCATTGGGTTGTTCTAGAAGGTTTAAGTGGTTATTAAAGAGGTTCTACAGAGGGTTTTAGTAGTAATCAAGAAGGTTCTAGTGCTCCTTTCTGAGGTTATGGAAATCCTTTACGAGGTACTAGTGGTCATTGAGGGAGGTTCTATGGACATTCTAGAGGTCCATTGGATTGTTCTAGGGCTTGTTTAGACAATTTAAGTGGTTTTAAAGACATTCTACAGATGGTGTTAGGAGATATTAGCAGTAATCGGTTTTAGAAGTTATTAAAAAGGTTATAGAGATCTTTTAGAAGGTTATAAAGGTTCTAGCAGTTATTGAGGAGTTTCTCATGATCATTTTAGTCTGATGGGAATGTTCTAGAGGTCCATTGGATTGTTCTAGGTCTTGTTTAGATGATTTAAGTGGTTGTTGAAGAGGTTCTAGGAGCTTTTAGTGGTAATCAAGAAAGTTCTAGTGGTCTTTTAGGAGGTTATGGAGAAATTCTAGTGGCTAATGAGGAGGTTTTCTGGATCACTGTAGTTAATAGGAAGGTTTTAGAGGTCCTTTAGATTGTTCTCTGGGTTGTTTAGAAAGTTTAAGTGCTGTTTGAAGAGGCATTCAGATGGTTTTAGGAGATTTTAGTGGACATCAAGAGGGCTCTGGTGGTCTGAGGTTATTTGGAAGATTATAGTCACTGGGGAGGTTCTGTGGATGAGTTTTAGAATGAATGAGTGAAAAGTTTCTCATTTTAGTGCCACCATCTACTCAGTCTGTGTAATTACTTGTTGCTTGTGGAATAGGGAATATCTGAGAGAAAAACAAGATTTCAAATGTGATAACAAGCAGTCGAACATTTCCTCTATCTGCAGGGAGTTTTGTGTAAAGTGAAAGATAACAGTTTAAATGTTATTAAGCAGTTTCACTCAGATTTTGGGATAATTTTCAAAAGTCTTTCCTCTGACAAATCACTCCTTTTTGCTAAAGCCTGTCTCTGTCTCATTTAATTGTGACATTAAGATGAACCAAATAAAAAAGTTTTCTGTTCAAGCAGCCATGAGGATAACCCTTCAAAATCAGATAATTTCATATGGTTGTTATCTAATGTCCTTGTGCAATATTTTGAAGTCTACTCTGTGTTGTCACAACTGATTCTTCATAATTTGGCTCTTGAGAAAGCAATAAAAAAAGCAATAAAGATATAATATGTGCATCAAATGCTCACCATATGGCTGACATTCTAGGTTACATTATTTTTAACACCGGTGATAAATGAGAGAAGACATGTTTTATTGAAGATATTTTAAAGTCTCTGTGAATGTCGGAGTATTTTACAGCCCCACATATACAGAGGGTGCAGCTTTGTTGCTATAGTGCTGGTTGATTAGTGCCATGGGTCTCGTAAAGCAGATGTGTCTTCAGCATTTTTCATTCAGATGTATGGGTTGAGCAACAGTGGTGTAACAGATCAATAGACTGCTATGTGCCAATGTAGCCCCCACTCTCACACACTATTATCACTTCTCCCATGTCTTAACAAACCAACATTATTCAGCTCTAAAGGATTATTCTTCCTCCAAGGCTGCAATGCGGAGGCCTTCGCTGTCATTAAAATGGCCATGACAACTGGGATGATGAGTCCATCTGTTGCTGCAGCAGTTTGTGTGTGTGTGGTCAATCAGATAAAGATAAATTCCACACCTCACGTGAAATACACATTACACTTTTTTTTAATCACAGGATTATTGAATGTGTGAATCCTGAATTAGGATGGTCAACAGTCAGTAAACTGGATGTTCAGACAATTCAGATGCGGGACAAATTAAAAGGAAAAAAGTGTGTTCTTCCAAAGGACATTTCTTCACTTGGTGTTTTGCTGATGACGGTGGAGCATTCAAAGGACCTCGACAACCTTCTTACTGACCACTAAAACCTCCAAATCCACATGTAGAACATTCTCAGTGCCCATTAGAACCTCTAAAACGACCAGCAGAACCTTCTTAATGACCTCTAAAAACACCTAAACAAGCCATAGTGGAGGGATTACCAGCTTTCTTCCAAAGGACATTCCCCTATTTTTGTGCTTTGCTAATGGTGGTGGGGTGCTTAACCATCTGGAGGACCCTTTAAACCCCATTGAGGCCCTTGAGAAACCTCCCGAAGGACTACTAGAACCTTGTATAGGACCACTAAAACCTCCAAAAGACACCTACACCTTTGTTAATGACCAGAACCTCCTAAAGGCCCACAAGAAACCCTCCAATGGACCTCTGGGACCTCATTAAGAACCACTAAAACCTCCAAGACTCCTTGAATCTTCTAAATGACCTCTACATCTTTCTTACCAACTGCTAAAACATCCAAAACTACATGTAGAACATCAGGTATGCCTTGTAATAGCACGAAAACCCTGAGCCTCAGACAGATCACCTCACACATTTATATACCCCAGAACAAGCTCAAGTCAATGGAACACAGTCGTTTTTAATGTTATCAGTTACTCCTGTGCTTTTCCTGCTAATGACAGGCCAAATTGTGTTGCTGAGTAAAAGCTCTTTAAGAAACTGTTTGCCTACACTTTCACCATATCAACTTTATTAGGTGATAATATGTCAGACTTGTGTTCACAGCTTGTTGCCACTGAATCACATGACTGGTTTTCATGTATTTTACACATCAGTCTGCTTTTAAATCTGAACCAACGGCTACAAGACACTGACTGAAATGAGGTGTAGATGCTGCATAATTTTCAGTCTGAATGAAAATAAATAGAAACCAGAGCCCAAAACACATCTAAAAATCCAACACTTTACATCATAATTTGAATAAAAATGAGGGTACGCCTGCACACAGTCTCACTTACTGCTTGCAATATTTACTAATTCATGATGTTTTACAGGTTGGTGTGTTTGACCTTAAATGTTGTAAATTTATTTAACTATTCCAGCAGTGAGTGAGAACGTGTGTGGGAGTGTCCTCATTTTTATTCAAATTGAGCTTTCCTCCAACACACCTAACACATATTCACAAGTAATTTTTATCATGAATTTAAAAATGATCAACGACAATGAAAGGTAAACATGAATTGCAGTTTTTACGAGACACAATGTCATGATTTTACTATCAAATATTTCATTTTTGTTTTAGTGGAGCACAAATGCACCAGAGAACTGAACAAACAGGTCACCAAAGGTAATACAATACATCTCTTGTTATCAGTAGTTATCTTTGTGTCACTGGTTACTCCCAATTGAGGAAGGAAGAAAGAGAGGCCCATAAATACAAGCATTACTTCAATCCATCAGTCAGATTCTATTTGCATAGCACTTTTTGTACAGAACAATGTAACACAAAGTGCTTTACAATAACCCTCACCACTGCATCCATGCACAAAGCAATAAATTACTATGTTAAAAATATAGGAGTCAATAAAAACAGGAACTGAGGAAATATTGAATAAACACTAATAAAACTAATAATCATGCTAATAAATCAATTTGTGATGAGGAAACATTAGAGGCAGGATAAAAATTAAAGACATTTAAGAATTGACTGTGAAAAAAGATTAAAAAATGCAAAAAAAAAAAAAAAAAAAATGGAGATGTATGAATAACCACTGCATTGTCTTATGACATTTATCAAGCAAATACACATACAAACCCAGTGTAAATAAATCACACATAGGAAATTAAGAAGAACTAAATTAGATAAAACTAATAAACCACACACATAAAGTCAGGGGAAGAGAAACATAAAAGGTTGTAATATCTATATTTCTATGTAGTAAACATTTTGACTGTGTATACTCCAGGAACTCAGTAGAACCTCAGCTGTAAACTAGTCCTTCTGAGCAAAATCAGGGTTGTCCATGTTATTATTCAGGCCTGGAGCCATCTGTAGATAACATTCCTATACCTTCAGTATTACACTATCTTTATCATATAATGAACCACCCATGTGTGGAGTGGGTGCGGTACAGTGCCTCAGGGAATGGACTCCTACGGCGTCTGAAAGGTCATGAACAGCGCCCACGTCCTTCCTGCCTGCCCTCATCGTTTCAAATAACATCGCTGTGAATTGCAAGCTGTTTCCCTATAGGACAAAAATATAAAAATATAACATGAGTCAATGAAACTGTCAAATCAAAACATCCTCTGAATGTCTTTTTAGCCCACTAATGGAGATGTCAGATTATTTGTGTCCACCTTGGGTTCATCACCAGATGTAATGTTTGTGTAATTAAATTGCTATATTAAAAAAATTGATAAAAAAGAATGCTAATTAGTGCGACAAAGCGTCAGTCTCAGAGTGGGAGAGGCTCTTTGACTTTTAGCTATTTAACCCTTTGTTAAAGCTCTGCAAGACTCTGATGATGAGTCAGGCGTGAATGATGAGGTGTGGGCGAATGCTGAGCCAAAACATAAAGAGGATCTTCTTAATGAGATGCCTGTTAGCTGTCTGATGGGCTTCAAGGCCTCGGAAATCTTTGGGATGTCAGAATACTTCTTTCACCACTATAGCTTTGACACAGCAAAAAGAGGCAATGGAGTGAGATAGAAAGTTCCTCAGTTTAAAGGTTGACCTCAGTTCAACCTGTTGAGGTCTGTCTAAACAAGACATTGAAGCCTCATCAACTTCAGGACGGTGTATCTGGACCTCTGACCTCTCTATGAGTGGGGGGGCTGACAGAGAAGATCAGCAGATGTCTCTTACCATGTGGCCAGATCAATGAACCTGTCAGTGATGAGATTCAATAAGTAAATGATTTTGGATCTCCAGGCTCTCGACTTGATGCAAAGCTGAAAAGCTCTTGCAGCACTATACAAGACAGTCAATCAATCGAAACTGAAAGATGCAGGATCAGCTTGTCAGATGTATACTGTGTAATTTGACTTAACTGTGTGTTTACTTTCAGCACAGGCTCAGTGACTCATGTAGAGCATTGGATGGACACATTTGATGTTGGATGCTCAGTGCCTTCGTTTTCAGAGAATAACAGAAACATGGGAGAAAAGATGATCCTTTTTTGTATAGTGGAAGTGAAATCTCTGAATTTCTGTTTGGTTTCTCTTCTCCATCTGGACTTTAATGTATTTCTCCCCCTTGTTTATGACACTGATGAAACTATATAGATTAGAGGCAACAAATAAAGTCAAACTGAAAACTAATGTGTTAGGAAATATACTCTATAATAATTCCGCAGTTTTCAGTTAGCGGTACTGTTTAGAATGAGTGGGAAATAACCAATTATGCGAAGCTCACGTTTGTTTGTTTCATGCTGTCAGTTTCCATCATGGACTTTGGAGAGCCTAGAAAGAGTTGTGGCCTCTCTGGAGGCTGTGAAAGCAATAGCTGTTATTGGTTTGTGGAGCTGTTTCTAAATAAGCTAAACAAACAGTTCCCATGTTCTTTGTAATGAAGAAACAGGTCACACAGTGCAGCTGTGACTCACTGATGTTGTTTTAACAAGTTTTGAACAACAGTAAGGCTCTGTGACACAGACTGATGAGCTAGATAAGATTTTGGATGCACAAACAACACTACATTCGTTGTTACCTTGTCCTTTAAGAGGACATGTATGATTTTTTGTCATAGCTGTTATGATGTCTAGTGTGTGTTATGGATCATTATGGATAGAAAAGTCCCAGAAACAAATTGCTCCAACCTTCTCTGAACTCTTTGTTTCCAGTTTTAGCTCTAATTCCCCGTCAAAGTGACATCAGATTGCCTGTGAATGCGAATGCCCCGTTAGCCTTTGTTGCTGAGGGTGTTGCTTCAGTGGATTGTTGGTGTTGTCCACTCACGTATTTTGGATTTGAGCTTGATCAAGCATGGATATATTTGAAAGGTTCAAAGTGACTTTTTCAGACAGAGGCTGAACTGAAGGAATGCATAAAGGGCCAGTTTGAGAAGAATGTTTGCCGTTGCGATTTCTGGCCCTCGGTTCCTGTACTCCTGCCAGTCTTTTCCAGAAGATTCCCTTCACTTGAACTTTATCGGAGTTGTTTGCCTTACAGACTGATTACCTGGTTTGATGTCTTGTCTGTCATTTTTTTTCTAGTCTGAGCTCCATGTTATATGAACTTGATTGTGTTTGTAGTCAGGCTTGTGGGTTTAAGCCTGTTTCCAGAGGTTACACTAATACCACTGATATTGTAAGTCAGAACCAAGATTTCATACGACCTGGAGAAGTCATATGTTTGGGGCTATCACAGTAGAAAAAAATAAAACTTAAATTACTTCAAGAAAAGATCAAACTCACAAACTTTGGTTAAGAAACCGACCAAACTTCACTCCAATATTTCATTCGGCCAAACCGCTCTATCTGAAGTGTCTCAGTGGAGATTAGACTCTCATCTTTCTTCCAGACAGACTTTGTGATTTGGATTGATTATACAACCATCTTGCGTAGTGCAGGTTTTAAAAAAAAATTATTATGAAAACAGATGGTTCCACCTTCAAGCTTTAACCACAAAACCAACAGGGAAAACAATCAATCTTTCAGTCTACCTTCATGATTTCACCGATTGTCTCCTGCAACAGACATTAATCAGATATTTGTATCATAGTAGAAGAATTGTTGTACCATCTGTATGTACTGTAGACTGTGCTGTATAGTGCAGAAGCAGCATGGCTCTAGAGGTAGCAATAGGTGTTTTTCAGACCAAACAGTTCTGAGAGGAATTTCTCCGATGAGAACTACAAACCTTTTGGCTTCTTTTGTCTTTTTGTCAGAATCTGGCACTTCACACAGTTCACACAGTGAACAGGAAGTCTATTCTATGAAAAGAGAAGATTATTTTTCATTTAAATGTCTGGTTGAGCTCAGGAATAAAAACGTCAAATGATATTTTAGTTGCTTTTGTGATTTGATATGAATCAAAGTGATTGTGTTAAATCACCATGTGCTAATCATATATGAAATCGTATCGTAGCAGACTGATATTGGCAAACATCGAGTCATATAATATTGTATCATGACGAAACTCGTGATTTACAACCCTATTGCCTAAATAGAGAGATCTGCTAGCTTGGCTGTACATTGTTAATTGTGTTTGGAAATTGATAAGCTGATCAGGAACCAATATTTAAGTGAATACGTTTGTTAGAATCAGAAATCAGGACACCTTTCTACTTGACGGATTCATGCGTCTAGTTAGACGCAGTCATACTCATTTTAGTTACAGTGTTTTTTCCATTAGTCTGTCAGTCACATCACAAATCACAGCTCCTGCTTTATGCTCACACATGAAAACAAAATCAAAGCTGCATCTTGTGTGTTTGTGTATTCAGGTGTGGCGGCTGCTCATGCTGAGTGCTTATCACTCATTCCTCTAAATCAAAAAGTAAAGCAGTTTCCCATGCTCCTTTTATCTGCTTTGACTGGAACCAGCTGCTACTCCGATTAGATAAGTGCTTTCCTTTTCATGCTGTCACCTTCACAGCACCACTGCTTAGTTTCAATTAATTCCCAGTCTTCATGTTAGTTTTTTCTTCTGGGCAGAGCCTTTGCTCTTTTGGCATCTCACTGGGGGTTCGAAATGTCAAAAACACAAATGAAGTTCAACAAAGACAAGGTAGATCAAGCAGATTATTCTGTATCTTGTAATTGAATCTTGGGTTGTATCTTCATTTCTATCTGTTGATTTGGAGCATGAAAGCAGGTTTGCATGCATTCATATTGAACTTCACTACATTGTTTTTTTTATGTTTACATTTTCCCTTATGATCTGATGTTATAAACTCCCATTAATCAATATTTCCACATGTGTAAAGCCATTAAAAGATGATCACAGCTGGACTTATTAAATAGTTGAAACATTCTTGCAATACGTTTTGAAGCAGCAGCATCTGTCCCTCAGTTTCTTCACAAATTAGCTCATGAATCGCTTTATAAATGAGCAGCACTGTGTTTGGTTGCGTGTTTTGCTCAGATATGGAAACACTTCCTCGTTTGCTGCCAGCACCGGAGCAGCCAGAAACTCTCTGCGGACCCCGACCCTTTCTGCTCAGCCTTGGAGCGTGTTCACAGGCCAGGCGTGTGCATTAATTATGTCCAGTTGTGGCCAAAATGAGGTTCTCCTTTGATTGTGGTGATGTTTCAGCCTGTTTTACCATGAGGGATTGCGTCAGCCTCTCCTCGACCCAAACTGTCATTCATATTGAGAGAAGTGTTGAGGGATATATTCGTCTATGCTCCGGCTGCTCACGACTGAATTAGCAATGCAAAAGATGGAATAATTACCCTTCTTTGACCCACAAGTAAGCAGACCATGAAGGACCACTTTGGTTTGCATGTTAACCCCGCAAAAAGTGACAAAGTGAAATGGAAATACTTCTTCTCCACTACATTTTGCCTGACAGCTTTAGTTACAAGTTAAAAGATAAAAATATAAAAGATAAAAATATTATAAGATAATATCATAAGATGTGTTTGTTATGTGTTAAACCACCCAACAGTATGTGAAAGTAGAGCTAACTGGATTAGTCATTAATCAATTAACTGGCAGAAAATTAATTGGCAGCTATCTTTACAATCATTGAAGTAATTTCTCATGTAAAAATATGAAAAATTGAATGGTTCTAGTCTCTCAAATTGCTTCTGTTGCTGTAACAAACACACCAAACTCTGTTTCAAGTTTTTGATATTTCCGTCAGTTCCCTGGCTGGATGTCAGAGATGAACGCTGGTTTTTAATTACTTCTGGGTCTTTTTAACTGATCTACAGTTCGACTTTACTCTTGAACTTGCTGGACCTGATTCCAACAGTTTAAGCTGCTGACTATCACTCAGGTAGAGGGAGATCGTACCTGAAAAACCAAAGAACAGGTGTTCAGGGAGCAGAGTGGGAGTAACACTTGAGTATTAGTATGCATTAGTAATTACTTACTTACTTACTTAACGTATTTGGCTGTTTTTACTCAAGTAAAAATGAGTTCTTCTTCCACCAGAGATTTTAAAGACAGTGTTGGTACCAGCTAAATGGCCTTCAAACCTCAAACCCTTTTTTCTCACCTGCATAGTTTCTGTTCCCTCTATGACGCATCACTGAATATCAGCACAAACATCTGCTATAAATGGAAAAAATAATGTTTTTATTTCAGTGTCTAAAACTGATCACATCCTGACCCTGAGAAGGTACTGTTTGTCCTTTCAGACGGTTGTATTTTCACTCAGTGCTGCAGCACTTTAACAGTGGATCAAAACACTCGAGGCTCCTTGTTTTCTCTCTTATCTCTGAAGCAAAAGCACAATGATGTTTCCAAAAAAAGGAATACATTAATGAAATGATGTTTAAGAGTGTTACGGCTTTGATGTATGAGAGAGAGATGCGAGCGAGTGTGTATAAGCGTATGAACTTACTGAACTTTAGTGGCTGTCCTCCAATCTTTCACCCAGTGACAGTTGTGTCATTAGGACTCTGCAAAGCACTCACCGTTTTATTACTGAAATGAATTTGAACTCGGGCACATCCACGCTCTGAGCTGATGGTAATATACAGAGGTAAATGTCTCTCTCTTCATGTTCATAGTCACATTTAAGGGGGGCTTTCACTTTAGGGACCCAGGAATTTGCAGGACTTGGAAGACAGAGATTTAAAAAAGAATGGTCAAAATTGATGGAGTGAAGCCTGATCTTCTAGTCCATAATATGGGTCAAGCTACAGAATTATTGGATCCTATATTTGCTATGATTTTCAAACTCCATGTCCCCAGTTTGTAGTCTCAAGATAACTAATAAGATCAGGGTTATTTTCTCAGACTCCTCCAGAGTCACAGAAGACTTTACACAACAATTTTCACTGGCTGAGTTATACTAATTGTGACTGGTGAACTGACCTTTATGTGTAAAAGCAATGAATTTGAGCTTAGGTAAACTATTATTTTTGTATTTCTTTGATATTATTCATCAAACTGTCCAAAGTGAAGGACATAGAAGCGCTGTTCAAAGGCCAAAAAAAGAGACATTTTTATAATTATTGTCAAGTGGTGACTCATTTAATTCAAATGAAACATGCTCCTGATCTGGTTTAGAGAATAAAACTTATGTGAGTATGTGGTTTCATTGTGGTTCAAGCAAGGCTGTGATCATTCGCATGTTAGATCCATGCATTTCACCACGCTCAGAAGAGTCTTAGTTCTGGCTGAAATATTCCTGATGATCTTGACATAATTTACTACCTGTGAAGTTATTGAAATTCCGCACAAATAAAGCAGCAAACAGTCATAATTGAGGAGCTATGGGTCATTAAGAAGTCCCCTCTGGAAAAGAGTGATTTGTAGCCTTCAACAGAGCAGAAGCTGCACAGTGATTGTGTTCAGTCCATGGAATCCAGAGAACACAAATGTGTCAAGTTTATTTCTGTGTAAGTGCCGTGAAACCTTGACTAAATGAAAGCCTCTGTCTGCTAAAGAACATTCACTTCAAGGTTTAGGATTCGTCTTTCTTTAAGGAGCTGATAAATAAAAGGTGGTGAGTGATCACACTTTTCACTGTGATGTTTTCATAACGACCTTAAAGGAACATTGATTGTTTTGTTTGACGTTTTATCATGTGGCCTTGGTCACTAAATGGCCGCCCTTACTGCAGAAAAACATTGCTAACCTGTCAGTGGATAAGAAATAAAAATATATTAATTGAATTGAATATCACTTAGTGGGGACGCAGGAACTCTGTTTATGTTGCTGTTATTTACGATGCCTGTTTACGGCGAAGATTGGATGACAAAGGATCAAATTGTGGTCAAGATATTAATTAAATATAGGAATGGCAGTGTTGATCAGTCCGCCACTTTAGTACAGACTGGAATATCTCAATTAATAGATTGATGGTCCGCAGAGGATGAATCCTACTGACTTTGGTGATCCCCTGACTTTTCCTCTCGTGCCACTATGTGGATAATATTTTTAGATTTTTGTGAAACATCTAGATCTTGATCACTACTGGATGTATTCCTATGGACGTTGGGATGGCCGTCATTGTCCCCAGAGGATGAATCCTGCTGACTGTGGTGATCCCCTGACTTCTCTATTGGCACTATGTGGTTGATATTTTTGGGCTCTAGTGAAATGTCTAGATCTAGACCATTACTGGATGTGTTTCCATGGACTTTGGTGTAGACATTCATGGTCTCCAGAGGACAAAACATAGTGAATTTGGTGACTTTTCCTCTTCTGCCACCATGAAGTCAAAGTGTCCACTTCTTAACATGCACTCCATGGATCGGCACAAACAGTTGTACAAAGATTCGTGTCCCATAGGATGAAGCCCTGCATTGGTAATTCTGTGATTTTTTTTCTCTATTGCCACAGTGTAGCTGATATTTTTATTAGAGTTTTAGTGAAATATGTAGATCTAGACCACTACTGAATGTATTTCCATGCACTTTGGTATCAACATTTATGATCCCCAGAGAATGAATTCTAATGGTGAGCCCTTTGCTCCAAGTGCTGCCATGAAGTTTTTGTTTTTAAATGAAATGTCTCAACAATTACTGGATAGGATGCCTTGAACTTTGGTCTAGGCGTTCGTGTTCCCGTTAAGATGAATTGTAATCACTTTGGTGGCATTAATAACATTAATATCAGCAAACCTAACTAACCATGACCACAACCAGAGACTTTTTCTTTAATATTTCTTGTTTGAAAGTCGACAGAGCTCAGTTAAATGACATAAAGAGGTTTCTTTCAGTCTGTGAGTCCTGTATTGAAGGACTAGAGGACCATTTACCTTTCTGTGCCCATGATTATAGAAAAATACTTAAGATTTGACAGAAGTTTTCAGAGTTTTAAGCTAAATTCTCACATTCTGTCTCTCTCACCAATTCATCATCAGATTAGGGCTGACAAGAGTTGACCATGGCTGATGGTTGACCACAGAGGCCCACTGATGGCTCAGTGGTGGCGCAGTGTCAATTCATGGTCAGCCTGGTGTGTCAGAGTCTTTGTAATCAGCCTTGGTGGCTTTAGCTTGTTTGTACCACCTGGGCACTAACCAGTTTTCCTTCCCTTTGTTAGATTTGTATTTTGCTGCCAAGGGAGAGAGAGGGTAGCAAGTGATCTGTCCAAAACGTGTCACTGGGTGATTTCCATGTACCTTCTGTGAGCTTTTACTTGCTTTAATTATTATCCAGTTGTATCTATTTCAGTTGGCCACTTTCAGAAATATATACAGTGCCAAAGTTATGCAGCAAAAGAGCAATCGAGGGCAGTTTGTTCCTCTCAAGCCTTACCACACTGTGGAGCAAACACAAGCGCTCCCCAGGGAGTGAGTCGATGTTGTTGTCGCTATTCCCATCAGCAGGTAACCAGGCATCAGCTCAACCAATCAAGTGACTTATTCAAGATATAAGCATCCCATCCACCTGGGTTCACCTTATATGACCTCCCTCTACAGGCTGCTCTGTTTGGAGATATTGGCAGTGTATTAGAAAGAGAGCCTACCTTTGAAATGAAAGTGAACTACTTATATGAAGTCAGATTAAAGGTCTTAGATTATATTTGACAGGAATCTCCTGTGTTGAACCTGCTTGCTTTACAGTTAATTTGAGGGCTTAAGGCTTTCTGAGAGTTTGTACTCCAGCTCTTCATCTGTTGTTAACACTCAAGCATACTAGTGAGAATGTGTGTTCACGGCTAAATTAGCAGCTTTGTACAAAGTTCATCTGAGAGGGAAATGAATGTGTGCACAAAGGGAGCTCAGAAACATGTCAGCTTGTGATGTGCATGTAGAGTTCAAACAAGGAATTTAAGATTTAAAAATACTGTAGAAGGGGCAAGGACTTTTCTTTATACTTTATTATGCCTACACAAAAAATGAACTCACCAAAGGTTTGCTCTAACAAGGGAGCTGAGGCTGACTTTATTTTAAGGAAAAGCAGTTGCCTGCAATATTTATGCTCTTAAACAGATGGTATATTATAGTTTCTGTCCATTAGTTGTTAGGACATTCTTATTATATTACCTCTCTTTTTACTGTAGCTGCTTGTTCATTGATGAATTAATTGATGGTGCTTCACGCTGGTGTCAATGTTTGTGGTTTCTGTCTGTTCGGGTCTGTTCAGGTCAACCTTATTCTGGATCAGGTCTAATTATCCTCTCTCTTCTTTGAAAGTAAATTTAAGCTTTTTGAAACAATTACCTAATAATAATCTATTGACTGTAGAAATAGTTAGCGGAAAGTATTAACAGCTGAAACAGGTGGCTATTATTTGAAATAACTAGTTAAAAGTAATGTATTAACATTAGAGTTAGCTAAAAGTACTGACTAAAACAGTTTGCTGTCCGTTTAAACAGTAACGTGTTAACAGTAGACTTAGCGAAAAGTATTAGCAGCTGAAATAGTTAGCTGTTGGTTGAAACAGCCCGCTAAAAGTAAAGTATTAACAATTCAAACAGATAAAAGTAATGTATTAACAGTGGAAATAATTAGCTAAAAGGCTAGTCAATGATACCCAAGACTGTAATGGATAAATGAATAACACTTGAATTCTAAGGTTGAGAACTTTGCTGAATACGGATCATTTCCGTGCAACAAAGGTTTCAAAACGTCAGGTTTAATGGTGGTATGACTAAAACTTGCTTGTTGCTTTTTGTTTAATGTATAATAATCAAAAAGAACACTGAAAATACAGCAGGGAGTTCTGTGGAGGCAGGGCGAGCCATAACAATGTTAGAGATGGAAAGTCCCAGCGAACAAAACAGTTTTGTGTTGACGAGCTGTTACTTCCTAACACTGTAAGAGTGTGTGCATGTCAAGACGCATTCATATCCGAATCCTGTCACCTCCTGCACGCTGCCTACACTCCCCCGGCTGTAAATAGATCTGCATTACCTGAAGGTCTCTAATATGACAAGGCTGCATTTGCATTATGGACGTCAGGTTACTATGGCAACTGAACGAAACACCCAGACCTTGGAAAGGGGGGAGACTGTCGAGTAAGAGTGTAGCAAACTGAAAGTTTCACATAGAGGAAATGCAGGCGTAGGCAGGTGGGACGGAGAAAATGTCGGGGGGGGAGGCAGGTTTGCTATTGTTGAAGCCTAATGACAAATCAAAACACTCGGTACACTTGTTTGTGCAAGTGGAGGCACAAATTGGGATGGATGGCACCTCAATAATTACCAATATCAAGGACAATTTTCCCTCTCCTCCATCTCACCATGCACCTGCGATTTATGTGGCGGGCTCACAGCTAATGCCTCTTCCTTGTGACTTGCCGAGGCTGCTGCTGTGTGGGACTGTCAACACAACAGCTGCTGAAGCCCACTTTGGAGGCAATTACGCCTGCTCTGACTGATGTAAGGCTCATGGAGAGTAGAGCAGCATACTAATCAATTTAAGTGTCTTAAACTTTGAGTGCTCCCAACACTTCCATCACACTTAGGAAAGCCAGACCGGCTTTATGTGGATGGGGATGTCGTGGACAGGTTATGAGACAACGAGCTAAAAAGGCCCCCAATCCCTTATAGAAGCAAGACAGCCAGGCTGACAGTGCAGTCGAAGTTTTGTGTCTTTCTTATTTTGTCTCTCTATTGATTTGTGTCTCCTTTTATTGCATCTCTCTGTGGTTGATTTTGTATCTCCTAATGATTGTTTTGTGTCTCTTTGTGGACATTAGTGGCTGTTGTGTCTTTTTGGTTTATATGTGTCTCTTTGAGGTTGTTTGGCGTCTCTTAATGGCTGTTTTGTGTCTCTTTGTGGACATTTTGTGTCTTTTTGGTACATTTGTGTCTCTTAATGGTCATTTTGTGGCTTTTTGGTTTATTTTTGCCTCTTGGTGGTCATGTTGTGTCTCTTAGCAGTTGATTTGCATCTCTTTATTTATGTGTCTCTCTCGTTTGTTGTTGCTGTCGTTTTGCATCCCTTGTGATTGTTTGAAATGTTATCTAGCCCAGGAAACCCCCTGGCCCTTTGAACCTCTGGACCTCTGTACTCAGCAGACGTGTTCAGTAATTAATTTGTAGACAATGTTTTAACGGAACTGTCTTATCACAAACTATCCTCCTATATTTGGAATCGTGTGAACAATGCATTCCTCATTATGGATAAAAGAATATAATGATAGAAGCTGTTACAAAAGGATCAAAGCATCGCAGACAAAAAAGGCTGCAGCTGGAAGATTACCTTGTCTTTTAACAAATAGTCCTGATGATTGACAGTGGGAGGAATGGGCCTAATTCGACATGGGTGAACTCAGAACAATCTAGCTGAGAACACATTGTCAGGCTTATTTGTCCTGGTTGGTCTATTCATGTCTCTACTGAAATAGTTTTGTGAGCAGAGTCACATTTTGTTCCAGACTGTGCTGCTGCAACACAAAAGCTTATAGAGTTATAGAGATGATTTTCCTCCACTAAATTAGAAAGTATCTGCTAAAACTTGGACTAGGAACCAAAAATATGTATTAATATAACAGATAAATGTTTTCACACATACAGAGATCTCTTTAAATTAGGTGTTAATAATGTATTTTAGAGTGTAATACGTAAATACAGTAAGTGACCATGACACAGTCGGTTACACAATATACTCACACCCTGCTCAAAGTGCAAAACTGGTTTAAAATACACACTGATCTTGACTCATGAAGTTTAAAATATATCTGACTTATCGCACAGAACTGAACACCCCCACACACATTTGATGACTTACATTGTCAAAAATATATTTAAAGTATTTATTGTTTGTTAAACTTTTCTTTCTGAACCAAAGTGAATTTTTTGACACACAGATTTAAAGTAGTTCAAGCTGGTATTGTGGATATGAATCCAAAACTAACGATAACCTTCTGCCCTTACAACAGGTTATATAAATAAATAAAGCAGATATTTGAGCTAAATAAAGGTTGAAGACCAGAAGTTGACTTTTGACTTCAGTGGTTACAAATCAGAAGACAATGAGTCATTCAGACATTCACAATTCCCTACACAACAATAGTTTACTCATTAATGAGCAGTAAATTGAGATTTGAGATACTAAATATATCATCATCAGTTTGTGTCGTCAGTGACAGCTGCTGAGTTGCACAATGTTCGTTTTCTATAGATCAAAAACAAAAAAAGGACACCACTGGTTTTCACTTATAGTTCTTATGTGTTTCACTCCTACAAATATATAATAATAATAATACTAATAGACATGATTTGTTCTTGAAGGGTTAATATCAACATTGTCTGAGGTGTAAAGTAAATGTAAAACCCCACTAGGTGGGGCCTCATGTTCAGAAATGAAAGACATCCTGTTCAGGTTTTATTTCCTTCCTGTTGAAGACTGACACCACTTCTTTAAAAACAAATGACACTAATTGTATTTAGTCTTTGTATTGAGGATACAGCACCAGGCAGTATATTTACTAGTACAAATTTTGAGGCATCAGTACTTGTACCTGAGTATTTTGTGTATTACTGTACATATGATCAGTTATATGTAGTGTTATCAACACTATCAGAAATTTTTAAAACTAGCTTCACTTGAAAAGGCTGCTTACGTGTTTCAGTAATGCATCTGTGGTGTAAGGTAACTAAAAACACCACAAATGGGAGATTTTTTTACTTCTACTTCATGACATTTCATTGTGAAATATTGTACTTTTTACCCCTACAGTTATTTGACTTTTGTAGTTACTGGTTACTCTACCAATAAAGATGTTTACATACAAAATGAAGTTTGGACTATAAAAGGATTGTGAAGCTGTCACTTTGAACTCAAAACAAACAAACAATAAACAATCCAGAAAAGCATTAGTTGCAGTCATATGTAATAGCTTAAACATTACATTCTCCTATAAAAAACAACTACAACAATAAAATGCTGCTAAGGTGATAATAATGTAATGATATAACAGTAGTAGTAAGAGTAATAGTAGTCTGCACTGAGTACTTTTAATATTTGAAGTACATTTTGCTGATTATACTCCCATACTTTTACTTTAGTGTTATGTTCATTACAGGAGTGGAGTAATGGAGTACTTTTACCTGAGTAAAAAACTTGAGTACTCCTTCCCTCACTGATAATAATGCGATAATTAGTAAAATAACACTGACAGGAGCTAATCTGCATGATTAGTACTTTTACTTTTGATACTTAAAGTACATTTTGTTGCTAATACTTCCATACTTTTTGTATTTTTCTTGTAGTAATTTAAGTATGCTACTTTTACTTATGTAAAGGATCTGAATATCCCTTCTGGTACTGGTACCAAGTATATTTAGCACAAGTCTAATCACCAGTTTTGTTGATTAAATTTTAGTTTAGTGACGTCAGTATGACATTAGGAACAGCAGCACCTGTTACTGTTGTTGAATGAGTATTTATAGTAATAGATGTAATATTGTGTAATAATATTAGCAGCGGTGTCAGGATATCCATGAGATTTCTGTTTCATAAATAAATGTCCCCACACACAGTCCACATGTCAACATTTCTGCTGCTCACATCATCTGAGATGTTGCAATAAGAGGTTGTTGAGTGAACTCGGAGTGTCGTCGGTGTCAGAATGGCAACGCCGGCCCTTTTTTCACTCTGACACACATTGTTTCCTGTGCAGCCGCTCAGTCGCTCTGCACACATCAACAACATGGCTATACGCAGAAAAGACAGCTTCCTCTGGGGGAAAGGTACGTTTTTATTATTATTATGATGATTATTGTTTACATTATTATGGAAAACTGGTGCTTAAACACAAATATCAGGGTTCGTTTTGGATGATTTAGAGTATTTGTAGTAGAATAATAAAATAATAAATAGAACTCACTTAAAGTGCTGCTGATTTACATTTTGTGAGTTAAACTGTGGGTTAAAGTATTAAACTACAAGCTAACACATACTTGACAGGTCTGTTTTTTGATTTTTATATCTTTCGAGGCCTAATAATGGAACAGCCAACAACGATAACTTGACTTTCATGATTATTATGTTGTAAATCCTTATCACACTTATCCCACTTATCACACAAATAGCCCCTGAATGCCTAGAACCCACTAATAAATCAACGTCATTCATTAAAAAAAAGAGAGAGAAACGGCTATTTTCAGTACTTTTCCTCCTCTCATTCATTGACCACTTCTCTAACCAGTGAAGGATAAAGCTGTGGTGCATTCTGGTCCATGAGAGCGAGCGTAGGCATCAGGGAGGTTGTTAAAGAGAGTCCACGGTGCTTGAATGTCTACTGACTGCAAATATATGCCACCATGCCTGTAACTGTAAATGTAACTGTCCAGATGTTGACGCTCTTTGTTGCCCCCTCACCAGCGCCACCGAAACTGACCCCAGCAGAGAGGAGGCCGAGTGAAACGATCAAGATTCATCAGTTCGAGCTGCTGGATGACATTCAGGTACCACAGTGAATATCTCTCTCCAAGGTCTTACATTAAAATCCCTCATTATTCTTCTCTGTGCACCCACTCCTGGCTGCCTCAGCAGAGATTTGTCACAGCAACACAAAGGCATTTCACTCTCTTAACTTTTAATTGAGATGTGAAAGATTTGAAGGTTATTAAGAACGGAGGACAAGTGGTCATGGCCGTAAAGCCTACAGCATGAGTGTACTGTTGTCTGTCATGTAATAAAAAACCTTGGTGTAATGCTAACAACACTGCTCTTATTTTCAACTCCCCTCTCACAGAAGCTGAGGCTGGAGATCAATCACGTCAAGCCAGAAATCCACAGCCCTGAGTCGAAGGAGCAGAAGTGAGCATGAGCAATTTTTTTTTTACTATGAATCAGCACAGCCTCTTCCTCTTACTTAAGTGACACTGATACAGTTCGGACTCCCACAGCACATACGTAATGCAGAGTTTGACAAAGTCATGCAATTGGCTTTGTTGTAATTTTTATTTGCCTGAGTCAGAAGTCAGAAGTTTCCATTAAGTGCTGCTTCTGCAGTTTAAAGCATCCTTGAAACTGCAACTCAAACTGTTAGACCTGACGTTTTTAGACCTTTAGCAAAGTTTCGTCAGGTCTAGGCATAAGCCTACCTCCACAGCCCTGTCAGATGAATTCAAGTACTGCCATTTATCCCTTATTTTCAACTCTATTTCATCTGTTGATCCAATCGCCTACTTTTAACTAATTAAACTGTTTAACCATTACTTTTATGCCTCAACTGTCATCCATTAGCCTTTTCGCTAACTATTTACACTGTTAATAAGGTGACTTTTAGCTAACAATTTCAAATGGTTAGCCTGTCTTAACTGTTGTCCATTAATACCTTACTTTTAGCTAACTGTTTAAACTGTCAGCTAACTGTTTCAGCTGCTAATACTTTCAGCTAACTCTACTGTTAACGCATTACTTTTATCTATTTCAACTGTTTAGCCATCAAATGTCTTTACTGTTATTCATTACTTTTAGCCAACTATTAATAAAATTAATTCAAGTTATAGCTAACTGTTTCAGCTGTTAATACTTTTAGCTAACTATTTTTACTGTTAAACATCACTTTCAGCTAATTATTTCAAATGACAGCTAAATGTTTCAGCTACTAATACTTTTAGCTACCTATTTCTGCCCTTAATACATTACTTTTTGCTCATTGCCTCAACCAGCAGTTAACTGTTGCTGCTAATACTTTTAACTAAAAGTTTCAACTGTTAATACATTACTTTTAGCTAATTGTTTCAGTTGATAGCTAACTATTTTGGCTGTTATGCTTTTAGCTAACAATTTCTGCTGTTAATACTTTTAGCTAACTGTTTCAGTTGGTTATCCATTACTTGTAACCTTTTCAACTTTTCTGCTGGGTTGCTAAGTATAATTTTTGACAACTCCACCTTCTGGTAATGAATACCCCTGATTGATTATCAGTGTATATTATTCAGTGTATCATGTTTATGGAGGACGAGGTGTGATTATGTCGAGTGGGCTGAATCTCGTGGTGTAGCGAAACACAGTTACTGAGCGTTGCGAGAATTTAGAGAAAATGGTCTTGCAACATTTTTGGGAACCCGTGCATGTGGCTGTACATATTTGGACTTCCTGTTGCTTTTGTCGCTTTTAGACAGTGATAATTATATGTGAGTGGTAAGACATTGCATTGCGCTTACTGCTTTGCTGGCACCATAACCACAGTTTCTCAGTATTGCTAACCAAAACCTCCAACACCCAGCACTTGATAAAATACATCCTCATTAATCACTGAGAAAATGTTTTTTACATTTTATTTCAGTTGGATTTTTTTTGTAATTCTTGACGAATTTAATAGTTGATCTTTATCAAGTCAAAATACTAATACATTTCTAGATTACACTTAATTTATGTGAGAATTAGTTGTTTTTCTTTATCGTAGTGTTAGTAATTCAGTAAATTGTGTTTTAAACTGTTGAGTGGGTAAAATAATTAATGTGAAGGTTTTGAGTTTGAAATTTCTTTATGATTGCATATTATGCACATTCAATAGACCCACTCAGCAAGACTCAATATTTATACAGTTAATACTGTGTAAAAGTCCAGACATATGTAAAGAATACCAATTTCACATTAGACAAAACTTAATACTTGTAGTGTAGTAAACATAAGAGGAAGTCTAGTCCAAGAACAGAGTTCAACACAAACGAAGAGACAAGATTTTATTTCAGTTCTCTCTGTTTGCCATTATGTTTGTTATTGGCAAAGTTATTAACAGATCATTTGAGTAAGTCTCTATATACTTGTTTTTAATGAGCATTTTTGACTTTTTTTGTCTTTTGTTGCAGTAAAAATGTTGTTAGGAACAGAAGATTCTTACGTGGGAAAAAGAAATTCAACATGGACCCCAAAACAGTGAGTTTATATGAAGTTTTTTTTTTGTGTGTGTGTGTTTCGAAGCAGAGAAAGAGGATTTAATGCTCATAGATTCGGCTGATTTCTTGTTCTGAAGGTTTTCAACATGTGGGAGTGTCGTAAAGCTTTAGTGGTTGGAAAGTTTCTCTTTTAGCGGCTTTTTGTCGAGCTTAATGAAAACCAATGCTGCATGCTGAATAGTGAGTGTTTCTAGCCTCAGTGGGCCATCAAACAAAATCTTTAATTTGATCACTCATGCACAAGTTGAAGTTTCACAGAGATATTTCTAAGTGTGTTTGATTGTGACAGGTTTTTTAATTCAACAGTTAATATAGACCTCTGTTATTCTGGTCCACCTGAGTCACAGTAAAGGTACAGTAGGTGAAACAGGACTTTCACTTGCTTCAGCTCCTCCTGATTTAGAGGTCAACAGCAAGACGACGACAAAGATAACTTCACACAGAGTCAGATGTATGTTTGAGCGACATATGTATATGTGTTTATGTACAGAAGTGCAAAGAGTGCACGGTGCACAGACGCAGAGGATGAGCAATAGCTAGAAAAACCACATCCTGTTCCCTGAAGTGGAGGCAGAAGCGCCACTTCACCACAGCGACCTCCATCTTTTCGATCTTTCCTGTCTGCGTCCTCAGTTTAAAAAAAATAAAAAGACAGAGTCCCTCGGCCTGCGACCGGTCTACACTCAGGCCTGAGGACACGGTGTGAGTGGGCGGACGAGAAGCTTTTAAGACTTCTTCGGGGGTGAAGGGTGTTTTTAACTGGAATTGATTTGAAGAACCACTTAGCAGGAGCACACACTCAGTATAGAAGGGTCGTATTTTGAAGTTTTGGCTCCGAACACCCATCGAGATTAAGAGATAACGGCATGAAATATTCATTCAACTTTTCTCATCTTCTTCTCTGGTGATTAATGACAGAGGTGACTCAAAAGGAGAAGAAGAAAACTTTCTTGATGTGTGATATGACTGGTTAAATACAATTTAACATGAAAGCTCGCTGTGGCTGTTATTTCCTCTAAGTTTGAAACATATATAAAACCAGCTGAATATTTCACTTTAAAGATTCTTATCTATTTCAGCAGAAATGTGCCAGATCACACCCTTTTTTATAGCAATATATAACAATCACTCTACATGACATTAAATACACATTTCTGTGTATAAGTATGAACTTCCCATCATCATCCTCCTCTTTTTCCTGCAGGGCATCAATTACCTGGTTGAAAATAACTTGCTGGAATGGCGAGCAGAGTCGGTGGCCGAGTTTCTTTACAAAGAGGAGGGACTGAACAAGACCGCCATTGGAAATTATCTGGGAGAAAGGTACAATACTCACACGAGAACATCTACCTGACCAGTTATTAATATGTGCTAATGACTTTTAAAACACTGCAGCAGCTTATTAAATATGACAAATTGCTGAGGATCAAACAACCTTTTAGCTCTAACTTGAGCAAAATACTGTTAACATTTTATTAATTCTGTAACATACCACTAACAGGGGCCTTTTTTCCACCAAATTAGTACCTTTACTCTTGATAATGTTGCTGAAAATACTTCTGTAGTTCTACTTAAATCAAGACTTTTACCTCTAATGGAGCATTTTTACACTGTTGTAGTCCAAAAAACCTGATGACTGATTGAATTTCACAACTTATAAATGTAATAATGTCACATTTACACTAGTATTCTTACTGTACCTATATCAACTGCTAGACGAACCCTACGAGTTAATAAATGTCTACAGTTTTAAATGTTAATTCTGGTCCAGATGTCCTGCAGCCCGTTTCCCAGAGTATAAGTGGTCAAACAGTCTATTGAAGAGGTCTCCCTGATGAATTAAGGAGCTTAAATTAAACATGCAGTGGCTGTAGAGGCTGTGAGACCAGATCTGTCACAGCTGTTGGTCAGAAATACTTGGAGATTTTTAAGCACAATCATAGATCAGAGCTATAAAGTAACTTTTAATGTGAATTCAGAGAGCGTTTTTAAGAGCGCAAACCAGGAGGCTGAGATGCCGACACGTACTTAAAATGGTTGAAAGCATCTTATCGTTGTAACAGCTTGGGACCAAATCTTGAGGGTAAAGAGCAAAAAGAAGCTATCCAAAACTGTAAGCGTTGCTGTAAAGGTGATCTGCAGGTCACAAAAAACAGGTCTGCAATATATTTGACAGGAAAACTAAACACTAAATTACAGATACCTAACACTCACTTCACTCAGCATTCAAGCTGACGATTCAGGGCCTGAAGGACAAGTTTGATCATATACAAGAAGTCTTTTATTCCCTATGCTACATGCACTGAATACAGAATTACAGGGAACACTAGTAATTATATAATGTAACTGCTGCTCGGGAGAAGACAAAGTAGAATCTAATCAGTCAAACTGATCCATTTCTGAATAATAGGACTGTTGTCTTTCCATGACCAACCTTGAGTTTTCAGTTAGGTGATTTCCATTATTTTCTTGATTTCTCACACAGGGATGAAATGCACCTGGAGATACTGAAAGCCTTTGTGGACCTGCATGAATTCTCAGACCTGAATCTGGTGCAGGCGCTGAGGTTTGTATCACAGAGTAACGTTTTGTGGTTAAAGTTTTATCTTTAGTCTTGTTTTTCTGTAAAAATGTGAAAAATCATCCTTCTTGCTTGACATCAACTGTGTTGTGTTCCTTTTTTTTTTTTTTTTTTTAACACCTCCTTCGTCTTGCAGGCAGTTTCTGTGGAGCTTTCGTCTCCCGGGAGAAGCTCAGAAGATTGACAGGATGATGGAGGCGTTTGCAACTCGCTACTGCGACTGTAACCCAGAAGTCTTCCAATCCACAGGTGCGAACACAACAGGCTTTGTCTTGCCTGATTCACTCTCTCACACAGTCCAATTAAACAGCTTTAAGATTTGTAGATTTAAAAAAACACCCTCTGGGAGACAAGTTATCTGCTGTTGAGAAGAATCAATTTAGTATCTTTTTATAGTAGCATTTTATCTCTCACATATTGTTCAATTTAAGTCTTTTTACTGAGGCAGCATTCACAGAAAACTATTATTTTTAATGGGTGTGATTTATGCAGCTGAGGCAGTGAAAATAATGCACAGCTGAGGAAAACTCACTGTGGTTTTCTGTATCTCTGATAGACACCTGCTACATCCTGTCTTTTGCCATCATCATGCTCAACACAAGTCTCCACAACCCCAACGTGAAAGACAAACCCAGCCTGCAGCGATTCATCTCCATGAACAGAGGCATCAACAATGGGGAAGACCTGCCCGACGAGCTGCTCACGGTCAGCAGCTCCATGTTTTACCAACTTTTTACTCTTTATTTGTTTTTGTTACTTGTTGCTGTTTTTACAGGTACTGAAATAAGTTTGTAAGACGTCACTGTTTTTGGGTAAAATTCAATATTTCAGAAGTATTTATCAAAAGGTAGAACTCACACCAAACCCAAAGTATGACATTTATCAAATTTAGGGGAATTTTACTTTCTTTATCTTCAGATTTGGGGATTTTGTTATCTCTATTCGTTTTATGCCTCTGACTGAGGCAGTTCTTCAATGAGTACATTTATTTTTGTCACTATTACTGCTTCAAGCTGTTAAATCTTGACTTGAAATAACAATTAAGGGCTTTTTTCTTAAGTTAGTTTTGTATTTACTGAACCAAATTAATCAGTTCTTCTTCCACCATTGTCAAAATCAGAAAAATAAAATACTTTTAAAGGCTAACAAAGTCTACATTTGATTCCAGAAACTGTATGCGAGCATCCGCAACGAGCCGTTTAAAATCCCAGAGGACGACGGGAACGACCTCACTCTGACGTTTTTTAATCCGGACAGAGAGGGTTGGCTCCTTAAAATGGGTGAGATGATTATGATTGTACTACACAGGACAGCTGATTGGCTTCCAGGTGAGATTACGACAGGGTTAAAGTCTTTGTTTGTCTTCCTTGAAGGTGGCCGTGTTAAAACCTGGAAGAGAAGGTGGTTTATTTTGACAGACAGCTGCCTGTACTACTTTGAATACACCACAGTAAGTTCCTGTCTCTCTGCTGCTTGAAGAAAAAAAACCTGCTTCCGACGACAGAATATGCAAATGTCAAACATCCTTCCTGTGGTTGAAAGGTTGAGTCTGTCTTTAATATCCGTCTCCTCCTCCAGGATAAAGATCCGATTGGGATTATTCCTCTGGAGAACCTGTGTGTCAGGAAGCTGCAAGACTCGAGCAAATCGGTAGAGTTTTGTTTACTTTATCTATCACAGTGTATGAAGGAGTGTTGAGCTTCCACACATTTTTTGCTGCCACAGAAATTAATGAATCATAGAGCAGCTGCCAGATTTGTAACACAAGTGCTCAAAACAGTGAGTCACAGGGCTATCAGAAGACTATTTAAACAAACAGACAGCATATGCTCACACAGTGATGGTGCTACATGTGTCTGTGTTTGAGCAGTATTGTCTGGAGTTATATAACCCCCGAGGACAAAAGATCAAGGCCTGCAAGACGGAGAACAAAGGCCGCGTGGTGCAAGGTAAACACCAGTCCTATAAGCTCAGCGCCGCCACCGCAGAAGAACGGGACAACTGGATAGAAGCGATCAGGTGAGAGCTGCTGATGCTGTGGAGAACACGTTGGAAGACACGTGCCTCAGAGTTAGTGCTCATCAAGGCTTAACAAGGCTGGAAAACATGATCAGAAGGAGTTAGAACCAGCAACAAAGATGATCAGTTGAATCTAAAACTGCAAGGTTAGGTGCCAGACTGTTTCTTGGCTGGGACTGGTAATGTCCTGGAGTCTGAGCTGGTTTCAGCTCAGAGCCAAGAAATAGTCCAACGGTGCTGGTGGTCTGATTTGTTTACCTTAAAATGGAGCCAAGTCCCCCTGTTTGTTTCCCCCTGTTTCCACTCTTTATGCTAAGCTAGGCTAACCAGCTGCAGCCTTATATTGAACAAATGGATATGAGAGTGGTATCGATTTTCTCATCTGACTCTCATGCTTGAATTTATGCAAACTCAAGTAGGTTTTCTGTGGGTCTGTTTCTAAGATCTTGACAAATAGCTATGTTTGTGGGTGGGAAGCCAGTGAGGGATCACATCATCTCATCTCATCATCTTTCAATTTCAAACTTTTAATCTTCTTTCCTAGGGCGAGCATTACCAAAGACCCTTTTTATGACTTGGTGTCTCTACGAAAGAGGAAGGTCATCAGCAACACGTCCTCATAAAACTGAAACAACAGACGTCAGCGGAAACAGCATGTGGATTTGGTCCCTGCACGTTTTTATGGATAAGTCATACCATGCATTTATGTCAGAGACTGTTCAGAAGAAACAGAAACAAAACTTAATCGCACAGCATTTCACATAAATGTAAAAACTGGGAAGTGACACTTCTGGAAGCTATTTGTGGCTCCCAGTGTAAAGTCTTCACATTACTTCTGCAAACTGCATGCACTACTGCTCCAACTTCAGGGGCTGACGACTCCTACTGATGCATATCTGCTGCAGAGGAAGGCTTAAGGGCCCCACCACAGTCAGAAGGGGATAGGTAGTTGAAATATCAGTATCATGGATGGATTACTGAACAGGCCGACTGGGTGCAGAACCAGAGACCCTCCAACAAAACCTATGTATGAAGTGACTTAAGATTACTCCCCTGAAAGTAAAATGACAACAAAATAAGTCAAAATATGCTCAAAAACAATGATACAAGAGACATGAAACTACAGAGAACCATAAATGAATTCAAAATGACCACAAAAATAACCACAAAGTGATGCAGAACTGTTTTATAGGGCTGCAAAATGACCACAGAGAAACAAAATAACTACAAAGGGACAGAAAGTGTTCATAAAATGACACACGTTCACATAATGAGTATGAAGTGACGCAAAACAACTATAATTTGATTCAAAATGACCAAAGAGAGACAAAACCAATATAATGACCATAAAGAAACACAAACTGACCACAGAATGCCAGAGTGATAGGAAACAAAGTAATGCAAAACAGCTACAAAATTAAATAAAATGACCAATGACAAAGAGAGACAAAATAACTTCTGAGACACAAAACAACCACAAAATGATCACAATGATGCACAACTGCGACAAATTGACAAAATGACCCAAAACAACTACAGAGATACAAAGTGCAGAGACAAAAAACAACTACAAAAAGACATGAAATGACCACAAAGAGAGACAAAATAACTACTGAGACACGAAGCAAGAACAATGTAATGCAAAAATAATAATTCAAAAAAAAAAAAAGAGGTACAAAACAACCAGTGACCAACGACGAGTGTTACTAAGCAACTACAAATTGACACAACAGAACTACAAAGAGATACAAACTGTTGTCTTGGTATAGGAGGAGTTGGAGGTCTTTCACATGTTTGTATCCAGGAGCCTGATGTCTCATAATCCATCTATGACTGTAGGATATTCAGATACAAACAGCAGCTATTTATTGACATCATCTGTCTGAAAATCAAAGTCTAGATCTTTCTGACTGGATCAGTGGGGTAAGATCAAGTAGCACTTTGTTAAACCTGCTCTGGGTATTTTTATTTTGACTTTTAGGGAAAGAGAGTTTTTACACTTTTCTTCACTTTGTGACAAAATACAAATCCAGTCCTTTTCTTTCTTGTAAATATAATTTTTTGTTCCTATTAAACATATAAATAGAGTGAAAAGGTACAAAAAAAGCAACAAAAAATTGTGTCTTAAATTAACTAGAAACTGTACAGTGTATTTTATTTAGATATTTTTTATTGAACATATGTAGTCTAATTTCAGTGTTTGTTAATTATTGAGTGTATAACTTAATGACTGCGGGAATCAAACTATTAGGTGTACAATAAACAGCTTTATTCTGAATGTTCGTGTGTCTGTTTCTCCAGCAGATGGCGCTACAGCATCACTACATGCCACTTCTTTTTTTTTCCCATGAGGCAGTTTGTGTCCAGATACTTCCACTGTGACAAATTCTTGAAGTTGTTATCACATTATTACAGTAATGATGACGTGAAGTACTGAGAAATCCTGTGTTATCTTGTTATTTTCAGTTTTATAATTATCAGATTGTGAGTGTGTTTGATGCATTGAGGCTTTTTCCTGTGCAGTTCCTGTCTTTTGAGTGTGTGTGACGCTGTGATACAGAGCTGTGGTTTCCTGGCAGCAGGTATACATCACAGATAAACACAAAAAACAAACATATGTGCCTTTTTTTTGGCAACATACAGTCTCTCAGTGTGTTCTTCAAACATGGGAAGGTTTGACCTGATTCACTTCTCGACTCCTGACACTAGCTTTACCTTGTCATTGTTTGGCATCCACAGACCTCACTGTTGTATGAGCAGAATAATAATAACTTATTTCCTCTCTGCTGACTTTATTACCCAGTTGCTGTAAACCATTGACTGTGACTGAGGTGACTAATGGTAGAAATGACTGTAAATGAGTGGTAAAATGCCAAATAAAGAAATATTTTGTGTTTTATTTTGTTTTGAGCCATGTATTACCAAATACAGACAGTATTTCTTTTGTTTGCTTTTCTGCAGTTGTTTCAGAAAGTATTCAGACCCCTGTACTTTTTCCACTTTTTGTTGTGTCATGGATTTAATTATAAATGGGTCAAATTCCCATAATGACAAAGTGAAATTGTTTTGAAATCTCATTTACAAAAGTATTCAGACCCTTTGCTGTGGGTCCAAACTGGTCACAGGGCTTCCACCTGTGACAACCTAAATTGATTGGACAGTTTAGAAAGGAGGACCGCCAGGACAAAAATCAAACCGTGAAGTCTGAGGAACTCTCTGTAGGCCTCTTCGATAAGACTGTGGCAAAGTCAGGGGTCTAAAACTGTTTCTAAAGTTTCTTTGAGTGTTCCCACAAGCAGTGATGGTGACATGGAAGTCCAGGAAGGACCAGGTCTGGCCAAACTGAGAGGTGACAGAGGAGACCAAGGACCTGACTCCATGTTCAGAGGTAAGTGCCACAAAACTGAATCATCTGAAAACTTCATATCAAAGCTACCAGCAGAATAACTGTAAAATTACAGTTTATTAAGCTCACATTTCTCTATACTGAGTTCACTTTTTCAAAACTCTGGATCGTTGTTTTGACACAAAATGCATTCAGTGACAACACCTTTTAAAGGTTTTCTCGTTAAAAGTCAACATTCTGTTGTGAAAAAAAAAAAAACAAAACTTGTAAATTGTATAGTTTAATTGTATCTGTATTCTGCTATATCTATACCTTAAGGATAATGTATAAACCCCTGATTGGGCCTTACAGCACTGAGCACCCGTTTTCAGTCCTTGATGACCTCTATCAAAGACTGGAGCCAGGTGAAGAAAGGGGAGAACAGGTGAGGCTGAACTATAAGACAATGCTATCATTCTCTCTTCTCTCCCAGTTAAAAACTGGTTTACAGCCCATCCCAAAGATGGTGTCACTTTTCCCTCCACCTTACTCCCCATTCCTCAACCCCCACAGAGGAATTCCTCTCCTCATGGAGGTGGAAAGTTTGGACAGATGTTTAGAATGTTAAAATACTGAACATCTTTTTCATTTCTGTTCGTTTTTGAAATACAAAACTATTTTTTTGGTCTTACCTGCCCGCATTTACTTATTTTTACCTGTGCCCATACCTCAGATTTTATGTAGAAGAAAAACATACCTATCACAGCTTTATCGCAAGTTTGCGACCCATTGCAGAACTATGTACCAGAAATGATCTTGAACTACCTAAATGTGTTTTGTTTGCATTAGTGCATTTTGGACGTGAGGTTACCTCTTGTGCTGAGCTGCAAGTTGGTAAAGCTAAAGGTGAAATCTGTTATGAGAAATGTGAGTTAAGAATTGTAAAAAAAAAAAAACAAACAAACAAAAAAACACCTGACAACACACGACAATATTATGCAGTATTTAAAATAATAATACCTTCTAATTCAAGATCCTTTCAGTTATGAGCTCTTAATCCAACTTTCCTGGATCTGTAAACTTCTACATCATACAATCCTAAATTCGTAATTTAGGTTTGTACCAAACACGAACAGACCAGGAGCAATTTATGCTGAGCATCGTAAAACTAGTGAAAAGAGATGATAAGAGATTTATCTTTTTGGGAAATGTGTTTGCACACAATCATATTTATTTACACTGAATTTTACTTGACATTTAATCACACAGACCTGTTTTTTTTCATGTTTTCACATCTTTTATTCAATTCTTGCTACAAAACTGATCATTTGTGTCTCAAGTGGTTCTTAAGGATTCACATTTTAATCTCCTCCAGTTTCACCTGGATTTAAAAAAACAACAACAAAAAAAACAAAACAAAACCCCAAAGTGCAAATGTACAAAGTCCCTCGTACAGCACAAACAGGCATGGACTGTGTCGACACTACATTATTCACAGCCTGTACAACACACTCTGATGAACACTTCCTCTGTTACCAAGGGTCCTTTGTAAGGTGAAACTAGGGGACAACGGCACAACTGATCACTTTTCCTGTCTCCGTAGCAACCAGTGGCGTGACGTAATCCCACCCACGCCACTTGGGGGTCAGGTCAGTTTACTGTGTGGCGTTCAGGTTCAAGCATACAAGTGTAAAATATAAAAAAAGAAACTGTGGAATAATTGAATACAAAAAGCCTAGAAAAACAAAATAATGGCATTGGAATCTCCCTCCATCAGCACTTTGGCTAAAGGCTTGAGTTGACATTTTTTTCATCACATGATTGGTTAAACATCTCTTTGGTCGTGACTCCCTTGAAGCACAGCGAAAGGACTTTCACCCAAACTGAAGCAGTGTCAGAGGCCAGAGACACAGGACTGCACTCAGTTGTTGTAAGGTAACATCACCTGGTTGAAGTAAGGTGATACTGTGACTCAGCTGCTGCATAATGTTTAACCACCAGATCCTCCAGCTGCTCTTTATAACCCTATTAACAGACTTGTGTTTTTGATCTCATGACTGGATGCAGTTCTTCTTTTGATGCCGCCGCCGGCTTTTGAGTCCTGTGCAAACAATCAAACAAAAAAAAAAAAAAATCATTAAGAAATAACAACTTTAATCAGTAAGGTGAAGAAATTATATCACAATAGTGGTTGAACCTGGAATAACTGTTTTTTTTGGTCACTTCACAGCAATGGAAACAAGATGTGACCACAGCACTGATATATCACCAACCTATTAGCAAACAGTGTCGTATTTACACATCCAGGAGCTACAGAGCAGAGTCATGTTTGTGTTCCCCTGACAAATATTAAGCCCTGTTTGCACACCAATAGTTTTTATATAAAAAGGTAAACCTTTGTCACAGTTTGACCTTTCATTGACAGGACAACAGTGTTTCAGGGGCTTGAAAACACAAACTTTTTAAACTGAGTTCGAGGGTGTCATCTTTTAAAAACGCCACCCTTACTGTCACTGTGTAAACTGCCAGTAACCAGTTCTTGTGAAAACCTTGACGACACTGCTACACCACTATTGAGCTGTGTTTGTGCTGCAGACTCAAGTTACATCGCCACCTACGTACATCTACATACGTACTACTGCAGATCAATGTGAACAAAGATTGCTTTCATAACGTGGTCGTGTGAGCGCAGAACTTTTTTAAAATGCAAAGGAAAAACTTTAAATTTTTAGCAAACCTGTTGACTTGCAAATAGGACTTAAATCCAATAGAGGGACTATTGGATGAAGTCCTTAGCTCTGTCCTTTAGCACTCCTGAGAGGAATATACAGCTTTTTAGCCACTAAATGCCCCACTATAATCGCCAACTATGTACAATAGCTTGTTTGAAGGTTTTTCTCTAAAATCAGCTGCCAAAAAAGACACAAATATTCCACTAATATTCTGAATATGCCAATATTTGAAATTATTATTATTATTATTATAAAAATATAATTCAGATATTTGATCACGTACCATCTTCGTCTCCTGTGTTGATGGTCTGCAGAGACATACTCCTCTGAACAAGCTTTGAGGGCTTCTTGAATTTGGTTTTCAATGGACCTGGTTTCTCAATGATCTCAAACGATTCCATCCAGCTCAGTTCCTGCAACGCCATTGGTTTCTGACACTTTCCAGTTGGGCGATGGGCTCTGAGGAGTGACCACACCTTCCTCTATAGTCTCTGTGCTCTGATTGCCTCCTCTGCCTTTTAAGAAGTGCCTGAAGGAGCTGCGCTGTTTCCTTGCTCCAGGTGACTTCTTTGAACCTCCCTTCCCATCCTCATCCTCCTCCTCTGCAGGTGAACGAGGACTCTGCGGGGGGACTCGGTCCACCTTTTCCTTGCTGTTTTTGTTGGCATTGAGGTAGGGTGCTCTGCAGGCCATTCCTCTGGTTCAGCCCACTGACCAGTGAGTCCCTCGCAGTTGACAGGTCCTGTAGAGAACCTGTGAGGCCCATACTGTTCCCGAAAACCAGAGAGTACTTCGGATTGTGGTATTTATGAGCAGGCACCTTCAGATCGATCTGTCTGGAGTCCCCAACTGATACTTGAAAGCGAGACATAGAGACAGGCGGAGGCAAGATTTGCTCCACCTTTGGCTTCCTGATGGGCGTAGCAATAGGCGGCTTGGTGATGTTGAACTCCCTGTAGAGGTCCACCTGTTCAGACACGGCGTATATCTCCCTGAAGTCATTGTCAAAGAAGTCCACGATTTGTCCCGACATTACCGTGATCGTGTTCCTGTCCATTCGTGACGAACTCCAGGTGAAACTGGAAGAAAAAAGAACAGCGTAAATCAAACAAAAACAAATACTTTTAAAGGAGCAGTTTGGCATTTTTGGTAACCTCACTGCGTGGCTGTCCATTGGATTACATCACGGTGGTTGTGCACACCGTTCTTGTTCAATACTGCTCAGATTCACAAGAATTTGTCCCTGTCAATCATTTACAACCTTTCCAACCAACAAAAACATGGGAAAATAAGTCCCAGGTTCAAAAACACCTGAGTTATCCTCCTAAATAATGTCCCCAACTACTATTTGAGAATTTATAGAACACATTAGTGAAGTGTAGAAGTGCACGTTTCTCGTCTCTATGCTAAGCTAAGCTAACCAGCAGCTTCATATTAAAGAGTGGCATCAGTCTTTTCATTTAACTTTCGGCAAGAAAGAATAAAATATTCCCTACATTTTGAACTATTCTTTTAAGAAGTCTTTATGCTATACTATAAAGCACCACCTTTGTTATCGTCAAGCCAGATGAATGATCATTTCTGAAGAGTTCTGCTGAGGTGTTGGTATGGGTATGATGGGTCAAATGATAAAGTCTAACTTTTGAATCGTAAATGCACCAAATTCGTAAATTCGTAGTACTTCATTTACACTTTTAGATTAAGCCCAGTTAGCAAAATAAGCTGATCACTGATGACCATCACTGGTGACCACAGCACTCTTAATGTGTAGTCCTTTAAACCATTTTGTAATATGGCAGCAAGAGTGTTTTTATAAGCTCTGAAAGGTTAATCGTACATGTCTTCGTGTAAACATCAAGTCATAAGGCAGCATCACACCAGTCACAACATAACTGCTCATTTCACCTAACACGAATCAGTCGTTCCAGTTTTGACTTTACTGAATCACTAATGTGCTCATAAGGTGAAGTGAAAATTACTGATGTGGTCATTAATGTGGTTTACCAGTGGACTCAGAGCTGACAGATGTAAGTCGTCTGCAGATAAAACAGATGATGTGTGGACAGATGAGTCACCTGTATTCAGAGGCTGTATCTGCAAACAGGAGCTCAACTCTTTATTTTGTTTGTTGTATCCAAAACATTTAAATCAGATTAGTATTGCAAGGAGCCTGGGTCAAACATTTGTCAGTTTCGAGCAAGGATAGAGTTTTCTGTAACACCATAATTCAGTTATAAGCAGATATAAGAACATTTTAACTGTTTATTAATGTACAGTATGTGTCACCAATTTTAACTTCAACTTTTAAGACATATTTTAGATTATTACATATTGTCATTAATGTTAAACTGTGCTATGTAATTTATTTCTTTGTTCAATGTTTTATATAGATCAGAAGATAAGACCAGGTTTGTGACCCATCACAGTACATGAGAGACCAGCCAAACATGGAACCTGTCTGCCTTGACCCTTATTACATGACAAAGTAAGTCTGATAATTGACAGCCAAAAACTGATGAAAACCTTTAAGTACTCTGTGGATTTTTGGACAAACGTAACGGGAACCAATGTATATAAACAGAATCACAGCACTGATTTAATGTTACAAGGTTTGAAAACATGTCTCTCCATACATTTGATGGGAGTGTAACGGTTAACAGACGTAGGTGTTGTAATTATTTCTCTGAACCTGGTTAATCATTTTAAATAAGCACTTAGAAAGCTCTCTGCCTCAACCTAATAATCTCACACAGGTTTTACACGTCCTCTTCAATCAACCATCATAATGGATGACAAGTTGATTTGACTGATTTATTGATCAATTTATCAAACAATTTTCTGCTGCTTATACGGGTCTATGTTGTGTTTAATGATTAATTAATTAGAATATTGGGAATAATTGTTATATACTCTGGGAAGTGCTGACAAATGTATATAAATATTAATAAATGCATGCACTTGTCTTAAAGTCTAGTGATTCCTGTCTCACCTGTGAATGGATTAATGTGTTAAAGTTATTGCTAGATATTCACATGCTCACCTGTAAGACCCAAACATGACTTTCTCTCCGATCCACCAGCATGTATTTGGAGCATAATGAGCCAGGCAGTTTTCCAAAGGACAGGGCCAGCCCTGCACCTCTCACCATCCGCACACGGAGATTCTGCAAAGAAACACCCTGCTTAGTTACACACTTCACCTGGCGAAGCATCACACTGGTAAGCCTGAGTAAACTCATTCAGCCACGGCTATCAAAGGTCTCTTACTGTATCATCGCATGACTGGTTGATCTAAGGTGACGCCAAATCAAACTGCCCCGTCAACATAAAGTCAACTTTCTCAAGGCATAAAAGGTAAAACCCTTTATCCACATATGTTTACTTAAAGGGAAGAGAGAGGGAACAGAAAGAAAGAAAAGGAGACTTAAATATTGAGTAGAAACACTGGGAGGTGGCTTTGCTCTGCCGTCAACCCCGGTGTGGAGGCGAAGCATCGAGTTACAGTCTTTGGACCTGTTCTCAGGATCTATGAATGTTCATTTGTAAGAAGTAAGAGTAACAGAGCCCAGTGCTCTGAAAAGGCCTTTCACAGCCTTATCAACTGACACCACTATTGCCAGGTATTCCAGTGCTCCAGTTAAACTAGACTGGAGCTACAAAACTCTGCATACAGCAGATAAGGCTGGGTATTGTGTCCTTGAGGAGATAGGATGACAGTCTGGCTCAGTGAACTGCTGTTCGCTCTTAATCTAGATCAGTACTTAGTGTCATTTCTAAGGCTCTGCAACTCAGAAGAGAGTATTAAATGTTAATTCATAAAAGTAAAATATTTAACCGTTAGATGTATAGCTGGGTCATAATGGACCCAACTGTTTTACTTAATGGACAAACTATTTTTTCCCAATATTGCTGCATTTCATATTCCACATATTCAAAAATCTAATGTTTGATAGCCCCCCCACTGAAAATCTCTATTCACCTCATTTACTTTTTAAGAAAATAAAATCCATTATTACCCCTGCTTTCCATAAGTGGGTCAAAACTTACATGTATGTGTGAGATTAATTTAATTATTCACACTGCCATTTATTTCAGCTAACTATACCAAGTTGTTATCTGTTATCTGTTAGCTAGCAACCCCTAGCGTTTCTCCATTATCTGTTAGCTAACTTGTGTTTATCCACTACTTGTTAGCTAGCTATCCCAAATGATCATCCATTAGCCATTACCTTCCTAGTGTTTATCCATGATCTGTTAGCTAGCAACCCCTAGCGTTTCTCCATTATCTGTTAACTAAGCAGTGTTTATCCATTCTTCGTTAGCTAACTATTCAAAGTGTTGCTTCATTATCTATTAGCTAACTAGCCCAAGTGTTGCTTCATCATCTGTTATCACAATTTTAACTCCATTACTTTTAGCTAACTTTAGCTGTTTATCCATTAGAGTAGCAAAATGTTTCAACCATTAATCCATTACTTTAAGCTAACATTACATATTCCAACATTTTATCCATTATCTGTTAGTTAAAAAACTGTTTTAACCGTTTATCTATTGCTTTCAACCATTTCAGCCATTTATATCCATAACTTTTGTTACCTATTTGGGTAACAAAACTATTTACTTAAGCCATTAGTTGTCATCTTTTAACATGGCTACAGCTCTGGCCATATTGTCTCTTTCTTAGAGAGCATGACACATGATTCATTCAGTGTTTAATCCATTGTAATTGCTGCAGTCACTGTCATTGTCAGCTACAGGAGTTAGAGCAGTGATCCACTGCTGCTTTCCTTCAAACTTCCCATGTTAATTTGCTCTTTGGGTATTGTATAACAGAGCCTGCTCCCTCTGTAGTGCTCTGTCATGCTCTCCATTGTTTGCTGAGCTCAGTCCTCACCCGCAGATGCACTGCATTAATCTGCAGGCGAGCACACATATCCAGGAAGTGGGGCACTCCGCTGGCCTCCAGCACAGCGTAGACAGCCACCCCACGCCGTGACGAGGCATCCAGCAGATCCTGAAGGATCTGTAGGTCTGTCAGGAGGTCCATGACTATGGCAACCACCTGGGAAACACAGGGAGGGATAGTTTAAATGCAGCCAAGCAGAAAAACAGCAGTAGTGACAGACTTGAGCAACTTTAACTTTACTTGAGTAATTGGATTTCATGCTACTTTATATTTCTACCCACTACAATTCAGAGGTAAATACTGTGCTAAACCACAGATTTTGTTATTTTACAGATTAAAATTTAACATCCACAGTATATGATTAACTTATTAAATGGGGTGCATTGTTATTTAACTGAATTTTTCATTACTTCTAGCTACCTGTTTCAACTGTCATGTAACTGTTAGTTAATTATTTCAGTTGTTCAAAAGTTCTAGCAGTCAATTTCAACCATTTACCCATTATTTTTCATAAACTATTTAAACTATCTCTAATTTTCTCACATTTTTCAACTATTCTGCTGACTTTTTTGCTTCCTTCCTGTCATATTGTTTTGCAGATAACACATTGTGATACTTTCAGTGTGATTTGCTACATTGCAAAGCCATTGTGAAAGTTTATTTGCATAAAAACATGATAAAGTGTAACTGTAGTTACACTGTGGTTTCCAGGCTAAATTGCAAAAAAAAAAAAAAAAAAAAAAAAAAAAGTCTGCATTGGTTTAGCAAGAAAATCACATTAAAAAAAATGTGAATCACATAAATACAATAGAACAATAGTAGTAATACCAGTAGTCAGTCTTTACCTGAATTCAAATGTTATTGAAAAGAAATTGAAATATAGACAGTATTTCTATTATTTTCCATTATTATAGCTACGAGTGTTACAACTGACTAAACGTTTATTTATTTTTGAATTAAAATTAAAATGTATATTTTCAAATTAGTTGAGCTATTTAAAAAGAATGGACAGCAGGACTGTGAAACACTTAAAATTAGCTATGTGCATAAGTAGTAGATAAGTCGCAAAAATGCGATAAAGTGCAAACAAAAGCTACGTTCATTCAGAACCTTTTAACTCTCATTTGTTTGTTTTTCTGGTCGGCGAATGTAACTGACCTGTGTGCATATGATTGAGTTCAAATTGATTTTTCTGAGAAAAGAATATGCAGATCCACCTGCTACAACATTATGACTAATAACATTTTATTGGCACGCCCACTGCTAGTAAACACAATGACGCCAACTGTCATTACTGTTATGATACAAAACGTAAGCACATTATTTATCAAGGAAATAACAGTTGTTTCAGTGGAACTTGCTTTTCCAGGTGATTTAAAAAGGCTACTCAAGACAATTTGAACACAGTCCAGCTCTGGCAAGGATTAACATGCAGTGGTAATATTTAAACAGAAGTGTTCAGGACCATTACATAACAATACAGGATCTAAGCTAGAGAGAAAGATATAGTGCACCTTTACAACTCTATATTTTACTAAACAAATATGATGAGTAGGTGCAGTGGAGTGTTTACAGCCAGTTTAATTCAGAATGATCATGTGAGAATTTTTTCATTTCCTTATTACAGCTGTGGCGAACAAGTTTGGGCCTGATCCAACAGCATCCAAACAAGTTTATCTGGCAGACGGCTTCACAACCATGTGACAGCCCATTGGTACAGTTTTAAAATGACGTGGATCATTAAAAGGGTGTGTCAGGCTTAATGAAATGTATGTCAATAATTACTCACTAAACCAACTGTTAGATTGCGTGAAAAAACATCTGTCAAATTTCAAAACTTGGCTCTGTCTCTTGATTCGAGATAATAATCTCTTATAGAGTAATTTTCTGCTGCCAGAATTTGCATACATCAACATGTGCGTGCCTTTCTGTAGGAATAAGAGCCACTACTTGAACTACAACAGGATGCATGAAATGCAGACGTGTTGTCTCAAGTATTTGGCAGGCTTTCAGGAAGAGATAATTTACTTCACCTAAAGGGGAGCAAGTTCAGCATGTGAGCAGTGAATTAAGCTGTCATGGCCCAGAGATCTGCAGCACGGCCACGTTAAGAGAGCTAAGATTAACCTGTCTCACAGTCTTTTATCTGTATGAATCCTTTTTGTCAGTTGCAGCTCTCCATCCAGACTATTTTTCTTCCCTAAACACATTAATTTCCCCCTGGCATAGGCTTGATAGTGTGTTTCACTTCAGTGTAAATCAACTTTTCTAAAACAACGACCTGAGCCACCTCAATAAAGACATTTAGTCATCTCTAACTTTCAGTTACCCTTCATTTTAAATGCCAATATAACCAAATACATAATGAAGCTGTTGTAATTAACTTAGATATATGATGATTTTGTCAGATGTCAGCAGCTTGGGAGCTTGGGATAAGTGCAAACTTAGCAACGTTATTGCTAGACTTGTTGACTTTAGCAACTATTTTGGCAGACTTTAATGGTTAACATGGTGTGTATAGGTTAGGATCAGCACTAATTTAGCAGTTTTATTGCTAGACACAATGACTTCAGCAACGTTTTTTTTTCTTTTTTTCTAAAAAGGGGCTAGCAACAAATTTGCCAACTTTGAGCAGACTTTGATGTTTAACGTGGTTTTTAAAGGCTGATTTAGCAATGTTATTGCTAGATGCAACAACTTTAGCAACATTTTTTTTCAAAGAAGAGGCTAGCAACAAATTAGACAACTTTTTGGACAGACTTCCCTTGAGGAGAGTAGCAAATATTCTCAAGTGAATGTGCTCCCATGAGGCTGTAGCTCAATGGATTGACTGACTGAATTTTGGAAAATTCTGTTAAAATTTATGCTACATTTTTAACATTTAAAGTATGATATAACCCCAGGTGTAGTCTGGATACAGTTACCAACCTCCTCATCTCAAAAAGAGAAACAGTACTTTTTGTGCCAGTTAAAACAAATCCTATCTTCTTAGCCTCTGGTCTTAAACATCAGCCTCTGGTCTTAAAAATCACAGATGAGCTTTTTTTGTGCATACCTGGGAGGTCAACCAATCAGAGGGATCAGAGGAGGCAGTGTGAATCTCCCAGTGGGTGAGGGAAAAATAAGAAGAGCCTTGTTAAAGTACCAAACCCTGTTAAAAGTCTCAGGGCTGCAGGACTGTGGGGGAGGCTGAACTAGTCTTTATCTTTCTGCTGCAAGTCCTGATGTGCAGCTGACATTTAGAGTGGCTCTGCCTTCAACGTCTGCACCACGTATGACTCAGCTTGTTAAAACTTGTAAACGACTCTTCCATTGATTTAGATTTTTATTATTGATGCCGTGGGCTGGGTTAGCCCTTCCCTGGAAAATTCTGCATGTGCAAGAAGTGATTAAAAAAAAAATAGATATATAGTAGTAGATAGATATATATTTTGTTATGTAATTACTGCAACTTAAATTAGTCATACAACATTCCTACATACATCTTTGGATTCAGGGTGGAGATAAAGAATGCCTGGGGATATTTCTATACCTGTAATTTACCTGTATATGACTGACCACATTATGTTCGTTAAATCCATGATAAGTATATGACTTTGGGATCTGGTGCAGTTATGTTTGGTCCTTTTCGTATCAATCCTCTAGAAGATAAGAACATTTTCAAGATTTACAGTCAGTTACCAGTTTATTAGATACACCTAGCTCAAAATAATGTTGTGATGCTGTGATAAATCCTCCTTCCTGAAGGCGATAATGTTCAGTTTTTGTTGACACTGTTGTAGAAAGGTGTCGATTTAAGTGTATTATCATGAAGGATGTGGTTTGCGGTGCTGCCAAACTGAACTGAAGTCATACAGAGAGGTGTTTCTCATATTTTGTCCATCATCTAGGGAAGGTTAAATAACAGAAGCACCTCTCTTTAAAGCCCTTCAGTGCTCTGGACTGTGCTTATGGAAATATTGGGTAATTTTATTTTCATTTCCACATAATTTTGCAGAGATAATTGGACTGAAGCTAACTCGTTGAAACCTGTCTGAGGCTTGTGCTCTTTGGTTCCAGGAGATACACACCAGGAGAAAGAAAACTGAGTCTTGTGGCAGATGCAGTTATCTGTTATCATCAATTATTTCCCAGAAATGTCTTGTTTATGTACAACCAGCTGTCCAAAACCCAAAAATACTCAGTTTATATGACAAAGAATCAAATAGTCACATTAGAGCTAGAGACATCTAATTTTGGGGCATTTTTGCATTTAAAAATGTCTAAAACAATTACTTGATTCTGAAAATAGTTTCTGATCAATTTCTTGTGAATCGACTAAGCAATTAATCAAGTAATTGTTGCAGGTCTAAAGAAAAGCTGCAAATATTCACATTTTTAAAAGCTGGAAATGGCAAATGTTTGGTATTTTTGGCTTGAAAACGAGTGAAATAGCATTTGATTATGGTTTGGAAATGAATCTAATTGGGCCACAGCCTCTGAATGAAGTTACATTTATTTTTTCTTGGTGTGAAGTCAGTCCAAGTGACAACAAAGAGATGCAAAACAAAAACACCAATTGACATCACTCAGTCTTTGTTATGTTTCTGCAGGTCTGGAGGAGTTTAATAATCTGTCTATGATAATGTCTATATTTAGTCTACCTGTGAAGAGATTTCAAATAAATCAAGTCTTCTTTGGATTAAAATAAATCCTTTTACGCCTGAGAGCGTTACCTTAAACATTTACACGTGTAGAGTGACAGTAATTGCTCCAGCCTCGGGGGTCTTTGTCTCTTTCACCAGGTACAGGTGAGTCTTGTAACAGTCTTGTGATCTCCTGTAGCCAATTATTTTTAATTTTTCACTAACTGTTATTCCGCTGTGGGCCAAGTAGGTCAAGGACTGTTTCTTCTCCATGAAACACAACAAACCAACTGATAAGTTTTATTACATGGCTGGTTGTTTTCTACAGTAGCTGTGTAATAAATGAGGTTTTCTAGGACAACCTGGAGGCGTCAGGTTGTCTTTTAAGGACAGTTTACACATAAACTCAGGCTTTGAGATTTGTTTCTAATCTGTAAATCTACCTGCCTTAATCAGATAGCAGATGAAATTCATCCAGGAAGGTTGTATTTCATCTGCTAACTCATTGCAGCAACGTTTGTTGTAAATTATGCTGTGTAAAGGTTCAAAAACCTTTATTATTTTCAGTGTTTGATCTATGAAATGTAAGTTAGGTCTAGTTTGGTCCTTAAATGTTTAGAATTATCTGAAATCTGCATCGATTCATAGTTAGAACCAGAAGCAAAGGCAGAATCAGGGAATTTTGGTTTAAAATGGACTTAAAATGTCAATTAATTATGACAAATTGTGGCAGATTGAAGTGGACTAAGCGGAAATAGTTTGGCTTTGTGAGTCGATTGAAAGTTGAATGTTTTCTGATTGAAAACATCAGTTGTAAAGGTAACCATCATTACTTAAACCACAGCAGCTGTGTTTTCGTTATTTAGTTGTTTGGGTGTAAATATGTGATTGGGAAATATTCACTGCAGGGTTCTGCATCGAAGTAGGGCTGCAACTAAGAATTATAATCATTATCAGTTGATCTCTTCGATGTAAGAGTCTATTTTGGGACGTTTCCTGCTTCACTGTGAAGAGTTTGAGGTGAAGAACTTCAATGATTCGTAGAACCTCCAACTGGTTTGATGTCTCTTTGCATGACTGTTGAACTTTAGTGAGGTCTGGGTCTCCATTTTTCAAATTTAGTTTGTGTGACACTGTAGACTGGTTTCCCATCAACATTTGCACTATTGCTATTTCGGTCTTTCCGTATATGATGGTGTAGCGATGAGCGATTCTTGTTGTTATTGGTGTAATTTGTTTCAATAAGCACAGAACTACTTAAGAATCCATTCAATTCAATTAATCTACAGATTATTGCCTCATTTAAAGGGTTTTGTCAATAAAATTTCCCAAAAAATGGTCAAAAATTTCCGGCATCCAAAAGTTATGCCCACTTTGTTTTTCATGACCAGCAGTCAAAGTTATTAGCTTTAACATCACATACAAAAAGAAAAGCAGAAAACTAAACACTTCAGAAGCTATAAACTCCAAATGTTTGACTTTTTGCTTAAAGAAAATGACAATCACCGCAGCTCTAGTCCAAGGAATATCACAAGTCTTTCTTTGTTATAAAACAGACTATATTAAGATTCATGCTGCAAAAATATAGATTTATTCCATTAAGTATAGGAAAATGAAACTTTCTGGACTTAAAATTACTTGAGCAAGGTTTATTTTAGCAGTGTGTATCCGATTACTTTTGTCTGTTAGTTGAGCGGCAACAGAAATTCCAAATATCTGATGGTTACAGCTTCTTACATGAGTCTTTTCTTTATTATATCTGATTAAAAACTTTGGATGTTGGACCTTCGATCAAATAAAACAATCTGAACACACCACCTTTGAGAATTAAAAGCTGTAAAAGTGATTAATCAATAACTAATGATAACAATCGTTTAATTACAGTTTTATGACAGTAAACATGAAGTTACCTTGTGAGATTCCTGTATCAGTCTCCTCACCACCTCCTTGATGTGCGGCCCGGGCTCTTTGGGCGGATGGGTGTACACGGACACCCGGGTCACCCCCTTGTAGATGCCGCTGCTGCCGGGCCAGCCGAGGTCCAGAGATGGGACCTCGGTGTCGGACATCTGGGGCCAGTAGGTGGAGTGGACGCCGGAGTCCGCGCTGGAGGACTCCTTGGACTTCTCGTGCTCCCCGGACTCGGAGTCGCTGTCCGTGTCGTACTCGTGGAAGGTTTTCCGGATGAACTTCACCTCCCTGGCGGAGAGGAAGTCCTTGATGTTGTCCTCTTTGAGCCGCATCTTGAAGGCGCCGTCCCCGTTCTTCAGGAGCTGCTCCAGGGCCGCGCGCTGCTCCTCGCTGTAGTAAAACTCCGGTCTGGACTCCGGGATCTTCTCGTTGACGTGTTCGTCGTCCATGCAGACCAGCTGAGACTCCGCCATGGTTAACGTTAAGGTTTCTTCCCACCCCCGTCCTGCAGATCGCTCCCGATGCACCGCTGCTCTCCAACACCGCTCTACCTGTGCGGACAGGTACGGCAGGTGTTGCCGCGTGGCCCAGGTAGAGGCAGGGGGGTGGAGTCCACTACTGTTTGGGACTCAACGTGTCAGAATAAAGCTGTTCAGATTGTTAGAGAACTTCCTCTTATTGAACTTTCAAAATAAAAGAGTTGGAAGTTGGTTTACTGATAATAGAGGTGAAAAAAGTACTGAGATTATTTATTTAAGTACTAATACTAATAAAGTACAACTACTAATAAAGTAAAAAGTCCTGCCTTACAGGACAGCTAAAATCTACTTAATATATCAAAAGTACTGAGAAAAAGGTAGAAAAACATCCTCTGTGAGTGTTATACGATTATATATTATGTAATTATATTACTATTACTAATTAATTAATGTATATGTAGCATTTTACTGCTGTAGCTGGCAAAAGTGGAGCTAATTCTTCACTGTCAAGACTGCAACTATTGATTATTTTCATACATATCTGTTCATAGGCTGTATATATCTTCAGAACCTTGATTTTTTTTTTGGATGTAAACTTGAAGAAAGAAAACTTCTGTCTTCTTTCTGATTGAACTTTGACCTGCTGACTTATTCTATTCTTTGCTCATACTGTTCACTAAGACGCTATATAAAATGTGATGACAGTGACAGGTTTATTTACAGCCCTGACAACTGATGTTTACAAATCCGACCCATGCTGTTTCCTGTTCCCTCCTGCTTTTGACCACACAGTACAAGCAATTTTTTGACTGCACCATTAGAAAATAACTGCACAGATCACTTATTTTATAAATATCAGGGTACTGTAGAAATATCAAAGTAATACCAACTACTATAGCTCTCCGGAAAATGCCATAAAGGATGATTAACAACAATCCTGAGCCCCACAGACCCACAGACACAGGAAGTCCCTGAAAAACATAGTCATTATGTGTGTGTGTGTGTGTTTATGTGTGTTTATATATATATATATATATATATATATATATATATATATATATATATATATAGGCAAATGATCCAGTCAGGCGACCACTGACCTTCACTGGCGTCCAGGTAATTAACGTTTCTTTCTTCTTATAAACATGTCATCAAAACAATTAGAAAAGGATTAGAAATTGACAAAGGTGTTTCTGTAGTCCTCTAACTGGATCATTTATCTAACATCTATTATTGTACATGTAGTGACCACTTTATTAGGTACAGCTGTACAGTCTAATGCGATCGAATGCAGCTGCTCTAGCTGTATGATGCCTTCAAAGTCCAGTTTTTGTTGACTTTAACTTCTATTTCTGAACTATTTTTCATATTCTTTATTTAAAAACTTTAATATAACAAGCAGATAACTGCAGAAACTAACACTTAAAGGAAATTATGAGGAAAGGTAGTTTAATTTGGGTTGTGCGTTCTTTTGACAACAGATATTTTTTTCCCCAGTTCTTGCTTAATAATCTTGCAAATCTTTTAGTTTAGGAGTTGATGACAAATGAATCGTTATGTCTGTTTTCTGTGAAGCTACAACTGATCTACAACAGCATTTAGCAGACACTAGTGCAGCTTTTATTTTCAAGGCCACCTTTCCTTACTTCTGCTTTGATTTCAGCTGCCATCAAGCAACTGGACAAACTTTAAGTTGTTGTGCCCGCCCTGCAGAAACCCCTTCAGGCTTCCATAGAAATAACAGAATAAAAGAATCTACTGCAGCTTTATAGGAAACGAAAAGGAGGATAAACTCAGCTCGTCCCATTCAGAGTTAGATTTAAACACCAAATCAGTGACAAAAATCATTTTATTTCCAAGTCAGTGAGCGCTGAGGAAATTACATGCCTGTGTGAAGCAGTTAGACTTCTGTTTTTTTTTAAAATACAAAACTTTCTCTTGTGGTATAAAATGTGACTACACTTACAGCATGAGCAGAAACAGAGTGGCCAGCGAGTATTTTGCAAATAAATACCTGCACGTCACAATACAGATGATTAAAAACATTCCTCAGTGCCATCTGCAGCAGTTCCTGTGCGCCAGTTTAACATGTGCAAGGTTTTAGGATGAAAACGAGTCCGATAAAACCTGAAAAAGCACCGCACGGAGTGGCAGTATATGTATGAATATAATCTGAAAACACTAACTGACTCACAGTCCTCTGGTGCCCCGGCAGTGCTGATGAAGTGCCGACATGTGGTTCAGAGGGGGAAAGGGGGGAGTCAGATGAGTCACGGGCTGCTCAATGTTTATGTTCAAAAACAACATATTCAGGAGCTGCTGCAACCTGCAGAGCGAGTCTGTGAATGTGCGTCGCCCGGGGTGTGTTCTCACAGCTGTATTGTGTAGTTGGCAGGAAACAGCCCGCTTCTCCCCCGCAGCCTCCCTCTCCACCACGAGGCGTCTGAGCGATCCAGCACCTCGATGATGTCTCCGACACAGAAGCCGAGCTCGTCGTCCTCCTCGGCGGTGAAGTCGTACAGGGCCTTCACCTGCACCGTGGACGACCTCTGTGGAACACATCAAACACCGATCAACACCTGAACCCAACATTTAAAAAAGACGATTAAAAAACATTTTAGTGGATGAAAAAAGTCTTAATTAACTTCATTTGTTCCCTCTAATTGTTAAATTGTCCCGTTTAAATACTTGATTCATGTTTTTTTCAAGTGTATACAGTGTATATTACCACACTGTATAGTCTAGTTTCTATCTTTAGTCTCGACCCTATTTTTATGTTATTCCATTTAGGTTTAAGTGTTATTTGTCTGTTTAGTTATTGTATATAATTCATCCTTTAATTGTTATATTATGTCCTAGGGACAGAAATGGCACCAATTTGGCTGGATGGCCCTTAAGATTGACTAAAAAGTACAAGTCAAATAAGCGAGGTAATGCAGAATGGGTATATTGAGAGAAAACAGCTCATTCGAGAGGATAACTTGTTAATTAGATACAAAACAAGGAAGAGGAATGAATTTTAGGACCTCAACTGCCCCACGTGATCCAAAAATCTGGAGGACTGCTTCAATGATGAAACGAGTCAAAAGACAGAGAAGTCCAGTTTAAAATGAGAGGATTTGGGGTTTATCTCCGTTTTATATCATTTATATCATTATACACTGATTACCAAAACTCAAAGTGAGAAATCTGGGAGGTTCTGGGAACTTATTCGCAGGAATTTTCACATTTCTTTTTACATTTTATGGATTGAAATTGAGATTTGTGCAGCCCTGTGCTTTGACTGTTTCAACCAAAATCTGAGAACAAACTTTGTTTGTTTTGTTCTCAGCAGATGAAATTGGACAGTCGGCTGACCTGAGGCAAAGGCATGGTTTCCGAAGTGCGACGGGAAGGATAAGCAGAGCTGATGGGGCTGTTCCTTCCTGTGTGACCGATGGTGTGGGCTCGCTCCTCCAGACCCGATCTCTTAGCCTGGAAAAGAAGGTACAACACACCACTTTATGTCTTTTTTCCAAAGTGAAACTGATGCCAGATATTATATTACAAATATGATGGTGTACGACCCCTGGGGTTACTTCTGCAGTTTCAAAGGGTTATATGGTAGCTCAACAAAATCCACTTATTGAGTCAGTTGTAACAGGCAGCATTATATATACGTTATATAAAGACAGTTTACCAGCTGGTTGTGAGGCTGGTCTGAAGCTCTGCGTGGTGTAGCAGCGATTGCTGCAGACGATTGATGATGTTCAGGCAAACTTCCCCTCTTTACCTGTAGGACGGAAACATATGAGAAGTAGATAACATCACCCTGTGACATCAAAATAGGTGCATCAGGAACTACAGTAGAGCAATAAACAAGGCAGCTGTCATTTCTATTTATATACTCTCAAATCAAATGTTCTTCATGTCTATAAACCGCTGCAGTGAAGTAACTGAAAACGGCGATAGGTGATAATTTTTGAATTTAATGCCCATATTGCAGTAAACAACAGCATATTTATAAGCATGACTTATTCCTGTAAAAACTACATAAAAATGGAATGTAACTAGATAGAGATTTGCTGTCATGTAACATTGACACCCACTGTTACATAGCTAGCCGAAGTGACTGACAAAGCTAACATTAGCTTGCTAATATATAAACCACATTTAGCCTGAGGACTATATAAGGTAATATGGAATATGGTTCCTGATCAAAAAGTTGTTTAATAACAATGTAAAATGAGAAAATTTAAATACACTTAACAAAAACAACAAACCTAATATAGTAAAGTGTGCTAATACCGTTAGCTTAGTTCTTAGTTCTAACTGTACCTACTTTAACTCTACCTTAACTGTATTAACAATGCTTATTCTGAAACACATATTTCTCCATGTGAAAATATGAATAAACCATACATTTGCATATGATTTATAGCTAAAGTTAACCTTCTGAAACATACAGCGTATCCTCTCCTACATCCTCCTCCTCAACTCAATTTGATATGCTTTCATTAATACATGTCCTCTGTCTGTCCTCCTCTGCCTTCTTGGTTTCATTTCCTTTTCTACTACTTCTCTTTTATGCGATCACTTGGGGGCATCTATATCTATGTATATATCTATGATTTCTATCTATGATTTTTACTTTACTGTTTGTTTCTTGTGGTTACTGAAGCTGTGAAAATGTGTAAAATTGTGAAAAATGGCCACTGCAACTTATTAAATACAGAGGATATGTGTTTGAATACCACGTTTTACAAAGTGGTTTACAAAAGTAGGGCTGCAACTTCAAATATTTTCATTATTAGTTAAGTCTGTTTGATTATGTTCTCAACTGTTTTGTCCATAAAATGCCAGAAAACTGTCAAAATATCTGTTATGATTTCACACAGCTTTTACTTTGTCCAAAACTACAAAATATTCAGTTTGCTGTCACGTAAGTCAAAGGAAAACAAGAAAATATTCACAATAAAGAAGCTGTAACCATTGAATATTTGGCATTTTTGCTTTTAAAAAAAGGCAGAAATCAGTTATCAAAATAACTGCCAATTACTTTTCTGTCAATCAACCAATTGACTGACTGACTCTACACAAAGGACAAAGAACGGCAGCAAGTCATCACATCAAAGAGGCTGGAACTACAGGCCTTAACAGTTAAGTAATTATCAACGTAGTTGTGTTTGATGGATTGATTAATGAAACTAATCGTTTCAGCCTTATAAAACAATTTGATTTGTTCAGATTTAACAGGCATGGCTTTAAACTGTTGCTGAATTTAACAAATCTGAATTCAGAAATAATGAACAAACCACACATGAAAGAAATAAAAAATAAAAGAACTTTAAATTCTCTCAATATGAGCTCAGAAAAGCCATTTTCTCATTTAAATGAAGAATACTGAGGGCCAACAGGGAACCTGGAGGCATGTGTTTTGTTTTATATCCAACAGCACAGGAACTATCGTGTATGACTTTATTCATGTACATATAAACTAACCTCAGCTCTATATATATATGCAACATATTGTCACCACATGAATTCCACTTCTCCTTCTACATTTTCACTCTTAAAAAGCTGGCTTAACTTCCCCAGTGTAAAATATTATGATTTCCTTCTTGTTTTAGTCTCATAAATATTATGATTTACTCAAATTTATCAGGCATGGCTTCAGACTGTTGCTGAATTCTGAATTCTGAATCAAACTATGCATGGAGGAGATACACGATTTTAAACTTAAATTTAAATTAATCGAAGTGTGAGCAGAAAATAATGTTTATAACTTTTACTGTAGTTAGTTTTAGAGCTCAAATAATAGCTAATGACAGGAACTGGTTTGACTCCTGACTCATTAGAGACAGTTTTAGAGGAAAGAACCAGACCTCAGTTTGAAGGTCATCCCCTATTTGGTGTTTTGTCTAAAGTGTTAATGACGTTAAGATGTTTCACAGAATGGTTCAGAAAGTATTTTGTGCCGACAGCTCTGAAACCTCTGACTGACATTTAACTTGTAAAGTCTAGTTTTAGGTGTTTTCTATTTGTCTTTTGTCACGTTTTGAGGTTTTATTTCATATTTATTGCCTGTATTATTGGTCATGTTTTTAGGTGCATCAGTTATGTTTTTAGTTAGTAATTGATTTTATTAATATATTGGAGGGTTTTTTGTGGCCAAGTGGGCTCCATATGTTGTCTTCTGTGAGCTGTGTATCTTTTGTAATTTCTCTGGATGCATATTAACTCCAGTAAACTCAAAACAAGATATTTGGAGAACTCACTCTGTGTTTTCGGAATTGTGATTAGACACATTTTAAAGACCAGATGAAATGCTGGAAAAAAATCTTAAATATCTGTACCATAATTATAAATACCAAATATACCAAAAATAAAAGGTTCAGATTCACTATTTTCTAACACTTGATCTAGATCTTTATCTGGGTCTGCACAAAACTGGAAAACTCATTGATCTCAACACCATAAATACATCAGATTTTTTCCATCAAACTGTCAAAAAAAGCTCTATCTTCTACTTCTGAACAATTGCTGAACCACAGAATAAACACATATATTAATGGTATATTTAAAAAATAACCCACCTCAAAGGTTACTGTGGTGTGGCCTTTTGGTGACATTAAGAAATCTAGTCTAAGCAGGTTTACTGCGCTGTTTTATACCAAACCAAAGCTACAGATGGCAGGAAAATCTCGTACCGACTGGGGCATGGCAGGACTTCGACTGGCCGAGCTGCCATCGTTGAGGTAGATCTCCCTGGTCTTGGAGATGGAGGCACTCTTGTAGAACTCCACCAGCTTGTTTAGGGAGGTGAACTTCTCTTGCCACAGGAAGTACTGACCTTTGTTGTCCCTCAACACTTTGAAGTGCTGGACATCACTCTCATGTCTGAAGGGAAAAGATGAAGAATCAGAGTTGAGGAAACTTTATTAGACAGGTTCATACCACCTGTTTTTATGGACATTTTCAAGCAAAAATATGTCCCAGTGTTAGAATACTAGCTCTTTCATAGCTTATCATGATTTTTCAAATATATTTGTCATGGCCTGATGGGGGGGTGGGGGGTGGGTATGGAGGGTCGGAACTGCTTGGGTGTAGAGATCTGATAGCAATGCCTGGGTGGTGCCTGTCATTTTACTTGCATGGCTGATGATCTGAAAAAGTTTTAATTTGATTTTTAACGATGAGAAAGTTGACGACTGACTCACTGAGTGACTCATCGCCAGGTGTTAAAATCGTCCTCCTCAAATTCAAACTCTTGAGTTTCCTCAACCTTCTTGTGCACAGAGTCGCTAAAGGATGGAGTTTTGCCTACTTTAATACCTGAACCTGCCCCACCACCTATTATTAATTGCACAGGTTCAAAGCCAACAAGTACTGACTCCCTGTTCCCTTCATTCCTGGATTCCTGGTTTCTTCAGCTGGATTGTCCTCTACTGGTCAATGTAGAAAACTACAACATCATTTCAGTAGAAAGCAATAATTCAAATCCTTAATGGACACAGATTCACTCTGATGTCTGGATATAATACAAACTGTGCAAAATTATGTTCCTATGCTCTGCAATAACCTATAAAAACACCAACAGTGATGCACTAATATGTGAGCAGCATTGTAATGTAGCTGGTCATTAATTTGAATGATTTTATAAACTGATGGTTGTTTTCAAGAGCATAGCACCGTGTTTTATTTAACTTAGAATGTGTTGTGTATGTAATGTGCATTGTAAGTAGTAAATATAGCTGCCAGATACATGTAGAGTAAGAAAGTACAAATGTGTAAATGTAGCATATAGGATTTAAGAAGTGGAAGTAAATGGAAATACCAGAAAAAAATCTTTTTTGAGCAAAAATGACATATATTTCTCAACAACTTCTCAAATAGGAGGACTTGATGCTTTTTCTTTGTCACACATGCTACTGAAATGATTATCTTTAGATTTTGGATGCTTGGTTAGACGTCACCCTCAGTCTGTGAGATATTATAACAGTCGTCTTTTTGGTACATTGCAGACGAAACAATTCACTGATTAATCAAAGACATATTCAGCAGGTTAATCAATCATGAAAATAGTTGCAACCCTGTATTCTGCTCTTGCTAGTGTTGGCGGAAGAAGGTCTTGACATTTCAAATGTTTGCAAAAAAAAAAAAAAAACTGTAAAAATGCGACATTAAAAAACAGATATTTGTTAAATGTCAGCTTGCAAACGGCTGTTGTAGCCAGATAAGAGACTTTCTATCACCAAGTCTTTGTGCAGATCATGTTATTGGATATTTTTAGCATGTTTAAGATCTACCCACAGGTTTTCAGTGATGTTCAGATCTGGGAGGGTTGGTGGAGTCTAGAGGCTTCAGTTTGTGTTTCTTCAAGTGGTTCATGGTGTCTGCTTCAGATCACTGTCCTGTTGTAGAACCCAGCCTCTTCTCAGTTTCCGTTCCTTGACTGACTGCAGGACATTTGCATCTAGAGTTTGCTGATATTTATAGTGTATTTACATGTGTGCAGTGTTTCCTGTGCCACACAACCACCGTTGCGCCTAAACATTTGGCAATGAGAGGTGTTTACGCCTTTGATTTTCCTTCTGTGACACATCTAAATGTCAGTAAATCAGCCTCTTCTTGACCCACAACAACTGAGAGCAAAGAGTTAAAATAAACTGCACAGTATGAGCTTTTTCCCTGGTGGTCTGAACAACTGCAGACACTTAAAGATAAACTTCACCTCATGTTGGAAACCTGCCACAACCTCTAAAATTCTGCTACCCTCTTCCTCTGCCCTGTTTACTCTACCGCTGCTTCTGCAGCTGTCTCCTGGTTGTAAATATGCGAAGTCTTGCAGAGTTTGCAGCACGTAAGGGAAGATAAAACACGACGAGACGATGAGTCAGAGTTCACTTATATGTATTGATGTGAGAAGAGGGGAAATATGGGTTTGCTCCTTCTGGTTAAACAAGGGCTCTTAAGGTAACGGATCTTTCTACAAATTTCAGTCACACTTAAACCACTAAATCTACATCTAGATTAGTAGTATTCTAAATCAGATATAATTGAAAATATTAAATTCATTGAATTCAGTGACAAAGACTTCCTTGAAACCACCACAAGTCTCTCTTAAATCAGAACTAGTCAAAGACATCAATGTCTTGTTTGTTTGCTTGTTACACAAACCAAATTTGAGGGAATTTTGAATGGATTTCAACATAATGTTCAATGAGTTTCAAGGAAAATCAGCCTGTATTAGAGTTTAATATGATGTGATCTCCAAATTGTAAGTTGAACTGTCCTTATAGATCAATATGTAGCATAAATAAAACCTGGTCAACATCGTACACCAGAAAGGTCTTGTCATCCCCTTTCAAACATTAAAAGTTGCGACTTGAGTTTCTTTAGCCTATATTGTTTACATTTTTAAAAATCAAATATGCTGAATTAACTGTCAGCAGTTTTTATTTGTTATATGCCAGTGGATGTTTTGACAACTATCACTAAAGTACTTTGACACTTAAGAAATCTTCTAGTCTAAAAATATCTCTATCATGTCTGTGTGTTCAGATTTGACTGAGTTATGACACAACACAAATTAACGGGAATCAGGCATTTTGGGTTTTCCAGTATCTTAACTGCCTCCATGAGTGCATCGCTGCTGCTGCTGCAACTGATGATCGTGCTGATAAGCATCCAATCTGCAATAACTTCCTGTTGCAATAACACCTGCATGCACCTGCCCCTTTCATAGTAGTCTATTTGCCTCACCTCTGTCCCTTCACACTTCACTTATGGTTTGGAAACCTCTGGAATATAGCCACCCTTTCTGTAGGTGGTACAAAAAGTAAATCTTTTTAACATGAACGATTGCTGGCAGCCACACCACATTGAACGTCAGAATGGCGGGCAAGTGGGTTTCCAAAGCTTGATGTGTTAACAAGCTAAACTAAGATGGTGGACATGGTATCAAGGGTATGCCTGCTGAATGTTAGCGTGGTAAAGTTAGTTTTTAAATTCTACCTCTTGTGTTTTCCCCCCAACAATCAATATGACTTTTTCACTCACTTGACAGAGATGGAGAAGTCTCCTGGGGAGCTCTGGGACCCTCGGATCACAAAGGCTCCGACATCTTTGTGCCGCAGAAACTCCTCTGCGGAGCTACGACTGGCATTCTCCTGAAACCATCTGTAGGTACAAAGAGAGAGGCTTTGACGCTCCTGCTTATCTGATGTAAACCTCACGCACACCTACAGAATCACATAGTTAAAGAAAATCTTTTTTTTAGCTTGTTAATCTTCTTGTTCTGGATCTCAGTCCTGAGACTGAACCAAATTGACAAATGGACAAAACATGAGTTTTCTCACCTTTTTAAAGTAATTTTATTGAAAAATCTCAGCTGTTGTCATTGATATAAGGATCTTAAAACGCTTTCAGTGATGAATATTTTCTCACAGTTGAAGAGTATTCAACCACATTCAACAATAATCCCAAATAAGGTGACAAACACATGTCCAGATCCTCTGTTTCTTAGTTAGAACGACAGTCTCTTACCTCGGAGTGTGCAATTCAAGGTAGTTTTGTGGTACGAATCCCTCTTGTCCGTTCATCTCAGCCTTATACCAGTCATCTTGTGGGCTTAAAATCTGATCAGGGATAGAAAACAACAAGACGTTGCACCACAGCAATTAAATATTTTGAAGCTGCAGTGAGCAAATCGTCATTTACCTTAAGTATATCGCCCTTTCTGAAGCTGAGCTCGTCGTCTGCTGTTGCAGAGAAATCATATGTTCCTCTTGCTTCCATCAGGACCGACCAAAGTGTCAGAAAAGTTTAGGAAAGGAGTGCAGCGATCGTACCGTCCACAGCAAGTGTTTCTACGCAAGGAGAAAGAAACACGAGGTTAGATTCAGCACTTTGTCCAGGCAAAAAAAATGCTACAATTTCCGTTCAAGCAGCACAGTGGTATAACGTGCATGTTAGACAAAATCTGATCTATGAGAGCAGAGATACTTCTCTCTCTCTCTCTCTCTCTCTCTCTCTCTCTCTCTCTGAGATGCTAAGGCGCTGATGAGATAGCAGCACTGTTTTTAGACTGATATTTGGCAGCAGTGGTTTGGGGTGGATCATAAATTCATCTTTAGGAAGTCACAACATAATCTCAAAATATACTTTTAAGACTGACGCGTTTACACAGTAGCCCTCTGATGTATGAACAGTGCATTGTGCAGCTTTTTTACTCATAAAATCAGTGAAACGGCCTCTTTAAAGAATGTTAACAGGATAATTTTGACTTCAAAGTGAACATTAGAAGCACTGCACTCTTAACTAAATTTTATTTGTAGAATTTAGAATCCTTAATGTAGATTAATGCAGTTCAAAGTATATTAAATGCAACTGACAAACAAAGACGATTAGAGCTGATGATTGTTGATTAACTGATTCATCAGCTATTTTGATAGTCAATTAAGTCAAAAATGGAAAAAACTGTTTTTTCAAATGTGAATATTTTCTGGTTTTCCCAGTCATCTGTTGTAGTAAATTGAGCACCTCTGGATCTGACAATTATTTTTTCAATTAACAGATTAATCACTCGCATGACATGTAAAATAAATAAATAGATAAATAAAAAGTGTGAAAAACGCTCATTACAACTTCCCTTAACTGCTTGGGTTGTCGACCAACTCCAAACCCAAAACATATTTCATTCACTTTCATATATGATGAAGACAAACAGCAAATTCTCATTAGTGAGCAGCAAATGTTTTGCATTTTTTCATTAAGAAAAAAAAATAGCTTGGTTAATTGACTAATCGTTGCAGCTCTAAGCAAAGTAAGACATTCAAATTAGCATTTGCCACTATTTTCAGATGTTCAGACCAAGCAATGAACTGAATAATCAACAAAACATTCAGCAGATTAATTAATAACAAACATAATCATTAGTTGCAGCCCTAAAGAGTAAAGACACAGAAACAGTGGTATATCAAAAACACAAATATAGAAGATTAAAGGATGAATAAGAATGGTAAAAGTGAGATAAAGTACATTAAAACGACACAATAAACACCAAGGTGCCCATTTAAATACATATAATGAAACATTTTCAGACTTCTGTTTGAAAGGGAACAAAATATAACTTCATATAAACATGAGACACAAACACCCACAATGTATGTTATCCATTCAACCACTAATACTTCAGTTCCTGGTAATTATACAGCATTTGATGCAACTGTCATATTGTAATCTTTTCATGTGAATGAAGGACATGATAGATGGGGAAAAAAGGAACTGGAAGAAACCATTTGTTGTCTATTTTTAAATTAGGAAGAGACCCACCACACACTTCCCTGTTTCCTACTGTTTACCTACAGAGACATGAACAGGACAGGAACACAGAGGTCAACATGTCATTAGTGAAAATCTAATTCTTCAATTAAAAGAATTAAACTCCTGAAACAGGGATCAAATGTCAAATTAAAGGTATAGTCAGGATTCAAATCCCATGATAACAGTTACTGAATATTGGGTGTTACTTTTGGTTACTTTCCCACAGACGTGAAATATACCTTCACTCTGTTTGTGGTTACAGAGTGACGGATGTGGTGAGTAAATCTTGAAAAAAAACCGACTCTACCTTCGCTTCGCTAATGCAGCTGTAGAGCGCTTTGCAAGATCACAACTTTTATCTTTGAACTCAAGAACTCAAGAGGAGATAGTGCTGTAAAATACACACTAGAATCCCTTTACCCCATGGGGCAAACACATATCCCTAAATAAACATAAAACACATCCTATATGCACACTTCTTAAAATAAACCTCCTGTAATTCCTGTTATGCCTTGATTTTATCTTTTTGAGGGTAGACGGCAGCCCTCTTCAACATACATCAAAATTCACTGAGGCATTAAAACCTTGAATCCCTTTAAACTAACCACATGATTTCCAACCAGGGGTGTTTAGTAGCTTCCTCTGCAGTTTCTAGTGGAGAGAGAAATAGTTTGTTAAAAGAAATGAGTTAGCTGAAGCCACTGGTAAACAGTCAAAAGCTAAACAGCTGAGAGTATGGATAAACAGCTAAGTTTAATGGTTACAGATAAACAATTGAAATAGCTAAAAGTTATGGATAAACACTTGAAGCAGTTTGTAATGGATAAAGGTTGAACTAGCTGGTTGAACGGTTAGAGGTAAAGGCTTGACAGTTAAAGTATTTAGTTAAAAGTAACGGATAAACAGCTGACATGTGAAAGTAATGGATAAATGGGTGAAATAGTTAGCTAAAAGTAATGGATAAACAGTTTAAATAGATAAAAGTATAAGTAAAGAATAGTTTAAACAGTTAGCTAAATGTACTGGAGAAACAGCTGAAAAAGTTAACTAAAAGATCCAAATAAAAGCTTGAGATAGCCAGTAGTAATGGATAATCGCATGAAACAGTTAGTAATGGATAAAAGGTTGAAATAATTAGTTGAAAGTTACAGATAAAGGCTTTAATTTAGTTAGCTAAAAGCAATAGATAAACTGAAAAAGCTAAAAGTAGTGGATAAATGGTTGATCCAGCTTCTGCCACTCCAGTGTTAGTATTTACTATGAATGCAAGTTTGATCAAACCGACCTTAACTCTGACATTTCAGTTGTGTAAAAATAACTGATCCGATAGTGTTAGATCTCATCCGGTTTAAAATCAATTAAGTGAACAAATTCGAATGAAGAGTAAGGCCGAGTGAGCTGAATTCTGATTCAGTTGTCTTTGTCCCTTATTGTCATTCAAGACACATTTCACCTTAATCTAGATATGAAAAGTTTAAAGGGATTTTAAGGTTTAAAAACTAAGAGACTCCATTTGTCTGCACTTTCAGAGCTGTAACCTCCCTCCTCCTCATTCCAGTCTCAACTGCTGACTGTGTGTTTGAATGAGGAAATAAATAAAGGGGAAATCAAGGATAATTTTAGTACACCAAGCTGTTCTTGCATGACTGAAGGGATTTTTTTGTTATCTGATCTTTAATATCTAACTCACACCTCCTCTGCTTAAGTCAACACTTAATTATTGATGTTACGTCAGTCCTTTGCCAGTTTCAACAACAAGAGGAATGTTTGAGAGGTGGGAAAGCAGGACGGGATGGTATTGTGCATTCATGGGCAGTAATTAGCCAAACTGTTTCATAATGAGTCCACCACATTAATGAAACCACTCTCAGTCAAAGTAATGGAAGTCGTGGGTGGTTTGGCTTGGCTCAGCAATCTCTTTGACTCCTGTTTAATGTTTAAAAATTTGCTAAAACTCCAGATTTAAAAGACAGGAAAATGCAGGTACAGATAGTATCCTATGAGCCTGTCCTCATTGAAATGATATGGAGGTTTTCTTGGTGCCATGTATTAACCTTTTCTTTAAAAAAATCAACAAAAACCTACATGTCAGATGGTGGAAGTGGCTTAGCTTAAGGTGGCATATTTGCATTTGAAGTAGCACTTATTGGCTTCTGTTACAGTGCAGGACAAAACCACAAAACTGCTGACAGCAAGCTGGTCAGCATTTCAGCAGTACGACAGAGGAGTGGTTTTCCTGAGCTTGTAGCCTACTTTGAAAGCCTCAGCCTCACTGTGCTTGCTTCATACGTGAAATATTATGTTTTTACTTTGCAGAGAATTAGGACACTGCATACTGTCTATATACTCTAGGAAAGGACTACAGCCAAACACTTTTTGTGTTTTTGCTTTAAATGACAATTTAATCATTGAAACAGCAACAGACGGCGAAGAAAATCACCTAATATTCACATTTAATGAGCTGAAATTTTTGCATTTTTTAGCTTAAAAATAACAATTCCACCCATTAACTGATTACCAGATTGAGGCTGATTAATGTGATTGAGGATGTAAGAAAGGTGGTAAGTGTATTTAGTAGAGTTTGAAGATATTCTTGGTTGACACAATCTGAGGAGATGTACAGGAAGTTCACACGAGCATGCAGTATTTTTTCAATGGTGATAGCAACCGACTGTAATTAATAGTTTCAGTTGTAAGAAGTGTTGCTTGCACTGTTGCATCTGTACTGTCTTAAACTGCCTGAACTATGAGAGGTTTCTCGTTTTGAACCTGTGTCATAAAATGACAGTGTGTGCATGACCATGCAGAAGCAGCTTAAACACTGTTTATTTGATTCATTTTTCTGGAACAATCACACAGTGAGAAGTCAAGGAAGTAGTTTGATCCTGTACTTGCTCAACAGAAGCAACACTATTTAACAACACGATTTAAAAATACTCCATTACAAGTGAAAGTCCTGCCTCCAAATACAGTAGTGTTATCAGTGAAATGTATGTACAGGATCACCGGTTAAAGTAAATCTGGGGGTCAGGCCCCTCCAAAGGGTCACAAGACAAATCTAAGGGGTCATGAGATGATTAATTGAGAAATGCAAAAAAACTAAGTTCTGATATAGAACTCTGTATTTATTCTTTGGAGCTTTACTCTAATTTCAGTATTTGACATTAAAATGTCTCTATTTTATGTGAAATATTGTTTAATTCATAATTAATAAGACGTCTGAAATGTGATAAGAGGCCACATTTATAGACATTTCTTTGTGTGTCTACAACTAATGATCACAATATTTTCATTACTGATTGATTTGCATATTATACTTTTGTAAAAGCACTGACGAAAATGCTGAGTTTCTCAGGGTCCAAAGTGACGTCCTCAAATCGCTTGTTGTGTCCGAATCATAAAGATATTTATTGGATACTGATGAACGACAAAGAAAAGCAAAATTCACACGTTTGAGAATCTGTTTGCTGATTATTTTTCATGCAGTATGTTTCTTTTTTAATGTAAAAACTAAATCAGATTAGTAACTACAACTGTCAGATAAATGTAGTGGAGAAAAAAGTACAGTATTTACTCCTGAAATGTAAAGAAGTACATGTGTAAAGCACAGTACTCTAGTAAATGTACTTAGTTACTTCACCACTGGGTCAGAATGAACTTGAGCTACTGTTGTTGTACTGTGGTTGTTGCTCTTATTCAGTTACGGTAAGTAACTAAGTATATTTACACAAGTACTGCACACTTTCATACATATCAGGAGTAAATACTGTACCTTTTACAGCAATAGTTACTATTTACTTATATTTTATATATAAAACATATGTATACTTATAAAATAAAATACATATCCACACAGGTGTCATGGCTGATTTGACCTGCTCATGTCAGACTTGTAGAAAGGCATGCTGGGATTTATTTGAGTGAAGAATGATAAATGCTAACAAGATATCCCTGAATTCCTCTAAAGATATACTGTTTTTTCTATTAATCATTAATTAGCGCAACGTAATCTTTCAGGAACTGACGGGCTCCAAAATTTATCACAGAATACTTTTCAGGTTTACACTTTGCTCTTAGTACTTACTTTTACTTAAATACAACTTAGAATGCAGGACGTTCACTTGTAACACTGTACTTTTACTCTGCAGGAGTGCTACTTTTACTTAAGTAAAATATCTCAGTACTTCTTCAGTCACTGCTTTCATTAACCAGCTGATACTAGATTACTTGTAATGCGTCACAAGCCACACAGTACATTGTTTAATATTTGTTTTAAAAGTATATTTTATGTTTTAAAAATAAACTTTGATACAAAAGTTTAATCTGAAAAGAATATTTCCCTCAGAATTGTAGTGGAGTAAAAGTAGAAAAGATTCAGTCTTAAACGCCACATAGAGCGACTACTGCTACCGTGTAGCGATTTGTCATTTAATCTATTAGTTCATTAACAGAAAATTAAATTCATTCATTTTAAGAGCAAAAACATAATGTTCTCTGTTTCAGTTCAAAAAGTCAGATTTTATGTTTTTATTCTGATTCATGACAGTAAATTGAGTTTCTTAAGTCAGTTTGGACAGATAAAGAAGTTAATTGAGAAAACAAATGTCACATTAATCAATAATTTAGCTGCAGAACTAACTGGGACCTTGTGGCTTGTGCAGGTCCACCCATCCCTCTCGTTAACCAGCTGACATTAGATGTTTTCTCCGACCACAGGGTGCAGAAGGGCGTCAAGCCTTGTCTGCAGAAGAGGCTGTCCTGACATGAGGTCCCTCAAAACAGGACATTGACCTCTAATCTCTAACACTGAGGTCTGAGCTCTCTAGTGACAGACATGCAGAGAGATCTCAACAGCCTCACACAAAAAATGAAATGTATTTATATCTATTCTGAAATAGTGAAACTGAAAAATTACCCCAGTCCCTCCCTCTCTCTCCCACCAACAACAGCCTTTAAAACCACTTCCCCAAAGTAAAGCGCGTTAAAACATGCAACTGAGGACAAACAGAGCAAAAAGATCTAGTAAATTAACACAGAAACAACAAATGAACTGCTCCAGAAATCAAGATTTTACCTGTCTTAACCTGTATTTGAGGATAACTACAGGACATAAATGCCCAGACTGAAGTGCAGCCTTAATTAACCAGTTATAGTTGATTCAAAAAGCTAAATTAACAGTTAGATGTGATGCTGGCTGTTGCAAAAGCAGCAGGTTTTTTTATAAGAATTCAATTTAATTAAAAAAAAATTACATGTTGTGGGAAATTACAGTAAATCTGTAACATGAGTATGGAGGGTAGAGAAGTGGGAATGGAAGGAAGGAGAAAGAGGAAGAGAGAAACGAGCCGTTGCTAAAATCATTCATTTTTTCAATGGAGTTTGGTGTGTGTGATTTCTATAAAGTCTCCACATATTAAAGCAGCTTACCTCTCCTCCTCTCCGGGAGCGGAGTTGAACTTGTTGGGTGAAGTTTATTCTAAGGCTGGCCTCTTCTCCCTCCGCAGCGTGAACACAGCAGCATATTTGTGAGTCCAGAAAATGTTCGCAAGAATAAAAAAAATAAAAGTCCTAGTTTTGGGGTTTGAATAAAGTTTTTCTTGCAGCTCTGTGAACTGGACAAAGTCGCGTGAAGACGGAAGATGTGCGAGCTCCGAGTCTCGGATCTGATGTTGATGCCTGAAGAGAAGAACCGCCTCTCTTCAAAGTATCAGCCGCACGAAGTAAGAAATGTCACTTCCGCCCGTGTTTTCAAAATAAAAGTGTTATAGTGTTTTATGGACAGTTTCCCAATCTGAATTTTAAAGGAATAGTTCCACATTTATTCTCTTTCTTATCGAGAGTTATGACAAGACTGATACCACTCTCACTCTAACAGGATGCAGAATAGTCTGAAAAATTAGTTTCTGACTCAGAAATTTGGCAAAAATGGCAGAGTTGTTAACGTCATAGTCGCAGAAACATTGTGGACCAAAGTACCTATTAACAAATAAGTATGCAGAAATCTGTTTCTATCATTTTAGACACTTTGATGGTTCGTTGGGAGGAGCAGTGGTCGTCCTGCAACACCAACAATGACAAAAGTTTCACCAGTGTAGGTAAGTGGATGTGTCTCCGCTCATTTGTCAGGTTTTTCCTTTGATTTGTCATCTGTCTATATGTTCAATCAGGAATGTTTAGCCTGGGGCATTCAAAATTAACAAAAACAGCTTTTGCACTTCCTTATTATTGTGTTGCAACGGCTCTAGGCCAATATCTGTCTGTTGAACTTTAACCTGAGCTGTATTGTGTCAGTGTTGACTATTGTCTTACTCGTGTTTCAGAATTTCCACAACTGTACATTAACAGTTTCTTATTGAAACCAGAGAAAAATACAGATTCTTTACAGATGCAGCAACTTTCTTTTTCATAATTATAGTTAAAAGTATAATGAAAGGACCAGTGTGTACCAGTGGTGAGAATGCAAATTGCAACCAATTGACTATCCGTCTGCCCACCCCTCTGTTTCCAAGCGTGTCTGAGAGTCCAAAATGGCGTCAACTGCCACATCTACGAGTCTGTGAAGAGCTTTGTTTTTACAGCTGTATTAAGATGTGATATTTAGTCAATCTGTAAAACTATAGGTAATAGCTGACATGTACTTTCTCCTTTCTTCCTCCTCGTCTTCTTCGTTTTCTGTCGATCAACATAAAAATGCCAGAGGTGCTCGGTTTCTCCATTCTGGGCTACCGTAGAAACATGGCGGTGCAACATGGCAGACCCATGTACGAGGACCACTCACTATATAGAAACAAGAAGGTCATTCTAAATGAACGAAAACACTATTATTAGTTTTAGGTGATTATATACTAATAAAAACATTCTTATGTATGATCTATTCAATTTCTGCCGATAGAACCATTAGTGTTTGTATGTTCTTCTCACCTTTCAGAATTAATTTTTTCACTTTCTTGATGGTTACGGTGGATTATTAAAGCATTAGTTTAAATACCTGTAAAACATCTTTTCTTAGCCTTCATCACTGCAGAGTTCAGCTCAGAGTCATTCTCTGCTTCATTTCCCAGTTTTTTCTTTTAGTTTGTAGAAATGTTTCATTCTGACTTTCTCTGGTTAACATGAGATAACTAACTAATAATAACTTTGTAGTTTTTATTAAACATCCTGAAGCACAAGTGTGCACAAATATGATAAGTTATAAGTCTTTTTTCATATATCAGATGTATTTCACCTCAGAGAATAAAATCCTGAGACTTTTTTTTTTTTTTAGACTTAAAGCCCCATATTACAGCCCTCCTCTTACTGTATGTCAGTGCTATGTGCATTTAAAACAAAAAACAACAAACTCATTAATAAGGTATTTTTATGAAAGAAACCTTGTGTTTCTCAAACATGCTTCAGTCTAACTTTGTAATTTCCTGCTGCGCCATCTGATACAAACAGCTCCTTTAACTTTTCAGATTTGGACTGTGATATAAATACGGTTGTAATACTTGTTACTTTTTTCTTCTTCTTTTTCTTTCATAATGGAAGCTACTTTTAAACAAGAGGAAACAGATGCTAAACTTACTTAAGCACAGTTAAAATGCCTTTAGAGTTGCAGACTTACTCACATAGTTATTTTGGTCTTTAGTGGACCATAAGAGTGATTTTTACACATTTTGCTGCAAAATATCAAAAGTCTAGTTTCTCTGTTAAAGCATTAAAATTGCCTCACAGAGATTTCAGTTAGTTTAATACTGAAGAGAACAAAAGGAGGTCTGGTCTTTTCATTTATCAGATTGTGGTGTAGGAGGTTTATTAACCTTTTAGAGCAGGAATGTGAACATCTGTGGTGATGCTCTAGAAAACAAAAACATGTTATCTATATATATTTATCTGTATTATCTAGCCAGATATTGACCATGTGATGTTCAACTTGGATGTTTATAGAAATCATGCTGCAAATAAATGTAGAACAGTTAAATGTTAAGGGTTTGTCTGAATGTGTATTTGTCTTGTAGTTGTAATTTATGTTGTTCATTTCTCATAGATTGCAGTGTGATCATAATACGTGTCAGTATTGACATTTAGTCACCAGTCAATGATGGATTATTTTTGTACATGACAGAAAATCTAATTACCTTGAGTGGCCTCATGGAATGTTGTTTAATGTCAATCAATATTGCTTTACTCAGTGATGATCAACCACTCTGAATGTTAATAAATGTCTGAATCGATGTCTTTTGATAGCAACAAACTCATGCAGGTTATGAATTATTAATAAAGCTGTTTATCTGTTTTTCTTATAAATACTCAAATAATGTTTTTTTGGTCTGATTGGGACCCAATTACTCAACTGTGTATATAAACTAATCAATGAACTTAAGGAAGAAGTATTTGGCCTTATGTTATTTTCATCCTGGTATGTTTTCTATATTTATTTTAATATTTTAAAGGTAGGCGTTCCATGTTCTGCTCCTTAACATCTATTTAATAGCTAGAAAATGGAATATTACAATGGGAAAACGACATTGCACATATATATATATATATATATATATATATATATATATATATATCCCCTCCACTGGAGCCGAACAATCTTACATGACTGTAGCATTTTCTTCTACCATTATTATCTGGTGGTTATTTTTAAGAGAAGATCCATTCCTTCCCGAAAGACATCTGTATCTGCGTTAGAGAAACTTCTCTTAGAGGGAAAACAGTCAGTTCAGTGTAAATAACCAAGTGGATACTGAGCTCCAGAGTCAAACAGCAGAAACAGGCTGTTTTGTAGAACAGTGTCAAGATGAGCGTCTGACCTGAATCTCGCTGTTTCCAAACCGCTCGCTCTGCACAGCAGCTGCAGGTGGAGCTCTCTCACATCCGCCTCTAACCCTGTTACTCAATACCACAAAAAACTCCACAACCTTGTGTGTGTGTGTAGCAGAGGGTTTGTAAATAAGTGCTGCAGGTGTTAATTGTGGCCAACAGTTAATGTATTAACTTACTTTTATTTTAATTATTTTAGTAATCTATTTACAGCACTTTAAGAGAGTTTAGCATGTGATTAATGGTGTGTAACACACTATAATGTGGTTATAAACATATATAAGTATTTATTCATAAGCATATATAAGTATTTATTGTGCTGTGAGTGTCCATACGTTGTGCAGGCTGGTGTATAAACAGATAATGAATGACAATTAAATACTGTGGAGCTGTTTTAGATGAATGACAGACCATAAAGATCTGTAACTGGGATAGAGTGCACTATTATTCTTGATCAGAGAGAGAGGGTGTTGTAGTATTTTCTTTGGCGCAATAAATATTTGATAATCTGTTAGTAAATTTTTGTATTCAACTAAATTATTAACTTTAGACGCATCAGTATATATCTGCTGCTACACACATGCTTATGCCCATCATAAATCCAAACATTGTACCTCTTAATGTGATCTGCCTGTTATTTAGTTGATGTAATTCAATATCTTTGCCACTAGATGGAGCTCTTGATGTACAGATGCACAAATTCACCTCAGTTAAGGGACTGGAGCTTCAAGGTGCATTATCTGTTACAGAATTGTACATAGTTTTCTAAGTGTGATTTTAAATGTTGACAGGCAGGACAATGTACACATCAATATGCAAACATTTACACTGTATATGGACCATATTTTTCTTGGTTTCTGCCAACTTATTTTAACAGAGGACATTTCAGAATTAATACTACAAGTAAAATTAAACATGAAAACACTCTGCCAGTATCTCCAATATGGATTTGTGGTTCTTTAGATTCATTAATTTAATAACAGAAAATATTAAACTATTTTAATGTGCATCTTGATCTGTTTCTGATTAGACAGTGTAGAACCTACCCTAACCCATATACATCCACTGGTCCATGAGAAAATGTTCCAAAATGGCTGTCTCATAATATTAGGAAATCCTTCAAAATACAACCTAAATAGAAACTTTCCTTGCCTAAGTCATGGCATAACTTTCCACCAAATTTCATTGAAACTTTTTACGATTTTGTGACATCTTGCCAACTGACCCTGGTCCCAAAGTTAAGGGGTTTTTTGTTAGATGTAAGCACAAGCTCAAGACATTTTCACGTTTATTCAACAACCTAAAATACAATAATAACTATCCTACTTGTGATTTTTCTTTTAAGCATTTACATTTCTTTAAAAAGGTGGTTGCTAATAAGTGGCTAAATGAGGCTGCAGAGGTTGTCAACGTCATGACGCAGCACACTTAAACCTAACTACTCTCCAGCCCACCTTTACAGCCTCATTGTGTTAATACTCACACTTTATCAAACTGTTACTAACTTTCTAAGAAGGCGGCTTCTGTAGAAGAGGTCAGCGCTAACTTAAATTACAAGTTGGAAGGTGATATTGACACTATGTGATTGTGGTGTAGTTCGTTCATGGCTTAACTTGCTATAGCTTTTTGATTGTGTTTAGGTTTCAAAAATAATAAAAGTGATGTTTAATTATGGAGATTATCTTGCTAAACAAAACCTTTATGTATCATACACTTTTGTGTGTCAATTTCTTTTTTATTTTATTTTTTTTGCAATAATCCTAAAGCCGACTTTTTCGGCTTTTTGTCGATGGAACCAGGGTGATGCTAACTTCGTAAGTCATCCCTGCAGTATTCCATCGCTGAAGGCAGCGAATGTATAGTTGTGACATCACAAAGTGGCGAAAGTCCTGACGGCTCGTGAAGAGGCACAGTTTCTGCCTTGTTTTACCAAAAACCGGGAACCTACAGTAACTGTGGGATCCGACAGCCTCGCGGGGACCAAAATGTTGGACGCCACGCGTGGTTAAGATTATGGTAAGAGGCTAAGGAATGACAGGACCCCACAAAGATAGATGCACAAGAATGTGTGTGTCAGAGAGCCAGGGTTGTCCCGCCTCTTCGCTGACCACGCGCGTGAAGCTGCAGTGACGTCAGCTGTAGTAGCTCGCGAGCAGAGCAGGTTCTCTTTCATTCAGTCCGCTCCCCGCTCCCTGACAGAGATAACGGACTTTACCGTTCTCTCCCCCCCCCCTTTTCTTTTTAAAACCATGGACCGGGAAGGTTTTTCCGCTTCTTCTCGGGTCAGGACCGGACTCACGGTGTGTGAACATGTCTCCTCTTCTTCCTTTTCCACGGAACAGTCACTTCAGTTTGGATTTTATCTCCGGGAAAACTGATTTTTGGAGTTTAAACCGAGCGACCGGCTTCTTCTTCTACTACTTGTTTGGGAATGTAACGTTAAATTAGCTCATCTCAAGCTCTAAAAACACTTTCAGTAACTTTCACACCCTTTGTTTAATGGATATAAAGACACAGTTGGAGTATTTACTTACCTTTTTGTGAGTTTTTAAAGGGTTTTTTCTCTGGAAGTGGAGGTTGGACTCTTCTCATCCCGACAAATTTCCATCACCTTTAAGCTAGCTAGCTGGCGGATAATGCTATTACCTGTTGCTCTCGGCTGTTTACATAGTTTTGTCGTGTTTATGTGAAGTTAAAAATAATAATGATTTCAGAGGAGAGAAGCAGCCACGTAAATAAACAAGCCCTGAACTTCCCTGTGGGTTTACTGATCCGCTCCCCGAAGAGGAGACTGGCCAAACTGGGGAGGAAACCCAGCAATGGATCTCTCCAGTAAGTCCTTATAATTATCTCTATTTTAACTTTTATATTTAATATTTATAAACACCATTTAATCACTGTGTTGTGGTTATAGCAGTGGTGAAATGTAACTAAAGTAGATTTACTCCACTTCTGTATTTAAGTGCAACTTTTACTCTCCAAAAGTAACTTTACATATTTAGATTTTACAAAAAAAATAAATAAATAAAATACGTGATTATGTTACAAAACATGATGCCCTGACTGTATATATAGTACAGCCACAATTAGAAGGCGTTAGTCAACTCAAGCCTCTCAAATGACAGGATTTAATGTTTTGTTGTTCAAATATGACAATAAACTTAGTATATTTGGGCTATAATAAGACTACAGATTTTAATACATTATCTTGAGCTGTGGTGAAACAATTGTTAAAAATTTTGTTGCAAACCTGGTTTATACACTCAAGGTTGACTTGAAATGAGGAGTTAAATTTGTTGATAAATGCTTAAATCTGCTTTAAACTGCATTACTGTCTGTTAAAATAAACATGTAGTAAATGCTAAATAGGGTAAGGTTGAAATAAAGTGTCACCAGCTTAGTTATGTAAATAACAATGATAATAATCGTTATTTGACCGCCTTTAATGTAAATTAGTAACTAAAAGTAGCTGCAATGATGTGCACCATAAATGCATGTATAGAAAAGTTAAGTTAAGTAAGTTTACATGGGTTTAGCCTCAGCTACGTTGTTTCTTAGGGTATTACCATGTTTTTCCTTGTCACAAATATTTTAGTGCAGAAAATACATATTTGAAGTTGAATAAAACACATGTGAGATGTATTATATATATTATAGAGAAGGATTATTACTTATAAACTATATAAACTATTATTTCTGTGGTTTAAGTTGACTGTGATGCTTTATAATAATCAGATTGATTTGTTGTTTTGATGGCTCCAGGTTCTCACATGGGAGACTTGGCTGCTTTTCCTTGTCTGACATTTTGATGAACTAACTACGTTTGGATTTGGGACTGTTGCTTGGGCAAAACAAGGCATTTGTTGGGTTTTGGAAGGTTTTTCACAGACATTTAGAGGCATTTTTCACTGTTTTCTGATGTCTTACTGACCAAACGATCAATTTCTTGATTGAACAATTGTGAGTTGCAGCTTTAAATAAGTGTTTACAGTCATATATTTGACTGTTTTTGAAAGACTGATCTGTTTGGATGTACAGAAATCACACAGAAGCAGGGTGGCTGATCATTTCATTGTACGGTACATTATCCTATCCTCTATTTCCTCTCAGGTCCAACACCTCGGACAGCACCGTCCGCTCCACAGAAAGCGTGGGTGTCCGGCAGCCAGCCAAGAGCAAAATCCGCCGCCACAACAACAGGCTCTCGACTGTTTTCAACCACAGCCCGAACCTGCGGGACAGTGGACGGCGGGGCCAGGCACAGGGCAGCGGGAGCCTGGCCGGAGACCTCCAGGCCACGGACGACCCGGCCGAGCTGTCCAGCCAGATGTCCATCCCCGGCATCCTGAAGATCTTTGGGAGCGACATCTGTCAGGGGACGAACTACAAGAGTGTGTTGGCCACCACTCAGTCCAACGCAAAGGAGCTGGTGAAGGAGGCACTGGACAGGTGAGCAATGAGATTTAAGTCTGGAAAAACTCTCAGATATGTCCTGGACCCAGGCATGGGACAATATGAAAATTTCATGTCACGATTATTCCGGCCAAAATAATTGCGATTAACAATATTACGATTATTACGATATGCTGAGATATATTAAACATATGATGACTTGGAGGTGAAGTATAAAAGTTATCCTAGTCTAAAACAGTGGGGTATCCTGACTGAATTTCTACCTTTCGTCATCCAGGTACTGTCTGGAAAAAGAGGATCCCAACGACTATGTCTTGTGCGACGTGATTGGCCAGACAGGCTCGGACAACCAGTGGAAGAGGGAGTGTTTTCGGGTGGTGGGTGACAGCGAGAAGCCCCTGATGCTGCAGTCGCTCTGGAAACCCAAGGAGGGCTTCTCCAGGCGTTTTGAAATCCAGCTGAGGTCAAGCGTTGAGGAGCAGAGTTTAAAGGACCGAGACACGGTCACGGCAGGTACGTGACTTCTAACAGCCCCGGGTTCCCTAGCATCCTTACGTCTGGGTAATCAATCACTCAGTCTCTGTTGTGGTGGCACAGGGAGCCTTTATCCTTGTTTCTTATTGCAGGCTATCAGCCCTCATTGTCCGGCTTATCACTGGCTAGAACAGGGGAGGGATGGCAGGCATGTGAGAGAGGTCAGGAGGAAACAAAAGCTGCACCGAGGGATAGAGGAGGTCAGCGTGGCCCCCCCCCAGTCTTATCTTTGTTTTATTGCGAGGGCCCAATCGTTCCTGTGAAGCACTGAGCCCAGAGCTGCCAGAAACTGGACGCTCGCAGTTGTGTTATTCTTTCTGTCAGAGCTCACTTCCTGCAGCCCTGTTGACTCTGGCACAAGTTTGTTGTGGTTCTCCGCTGCATTAGACCCAATTTACTGCTGCTGCACTGATACCGGCTTTTTAATAAATATTGTTCTTGGTACTGCTTATACGTCGCAGCTTCCTCCTGATCGCAGCTGCATGAAAACAATGGGATAAGAATTTGATGAGTTAATTCTACATTTAAACTGAGTATAGTGATTATTGGTTTACCTAAATGTTTAAACAGCTATTTGACTTATCTGCCGATAAACCCCACTATGGACACATTAGTGACAGTCATCTTCTCAAAACTCATGATTTATAGAAGGATTGCGTCTTTTTCTTGTAGCAAATTTTCTTTTTTAAATACATTTTTAAGAAAAGACAAAAAGCAGACATGACAGTATAGTTTTGACAGATACAGTCTGATTATTTCCATTGATAATAGAAATACTATATTCCAAGTTTTTAGAACCTCATGAATACCAATCAATTTTTAAATCGGTTCTGTACCACTTAAAGGTGCTATATTTAAGTTTTCGCTATTGCTACATAGCTAACATTAGCATTAGCAGCTGTTTGCTCACCAGTGTAGAAGAAATGTTGCAATTTCAGCATCAAACTTCATTCGTTTACACGTCAAGAGCTGTGGAAAGCAACGCCAATGTTTAGCTTCTATTTCTACCACTTCTTTTCTTCTACTGAAGTTAGCATGCTAAAAGTTAGCCCCAGCCTGCCCTATCTCCTACCACTTTGTGATAGTGTAGCTTTCAGTCTGCCAGTGGAATCATGAATACATCTGATCCAGAAGATGACTATTCATTATTTTAAAGGTGCTAAATGTATGTTTTTACTATCACAACATAGCTAACGTTAGCATTAGCGGTGTTTCAATTCAATTTTATTTATATAGCGCCGAATCACAACAAAAGTCATCTCAAGGCACCTTTGATATAGAGCAGGTCTAGATCGTACTCTTTCTGTCTCCAGCAGTGGAAAGCAATGCCAGTGTTTTGCTTCTATTTCTATTAGGTTAGTATGCTAACCAGCTAGCCCCAGCCTGTCACGTCTCATAACACCACTTTCTTCCCCAAGAGGGGGTAGTGAGTTGCTGTAGCCTCCAGTCTGTTCTCAGTCCAACATGAGTACTGTAGTGCTCCTCAATGCCACAACACCGGAAGCTCTTGGTACACAAACAGCTGCTAATGCTAACATTAGCTACGCAAAAAAAATTACCTTTAACAGTATTTTATCAATCTAAGTTTTAAAGCCTCCACTCTCCTCCTCGTCCTCCTCCTGCTGCTGCTGTCACTGACCGGGGGAGAGGAAACTGCCCTTTACCTCCACAGGGTTTTTTAGGCAGCGCGCCCGGCGTTGTCACTCTGGTGCTGAACAATGTGGAAAACACCCATTTCCACAGCTGATAAGAGTGGCAGAGCTGCGGGTGTGAAGCCGGGCTCTGTGGACATTCCATGGCAGCTTAATGGCTCCGAACGAGCTGAATACTGTTTGTGTTACGTCAGGTCGACCGGAGTGGCCGTTGGTATCAGATACTGTAGAGGTGGCCACATCTCACTTTCCCCCCTGCACATTTCCTCTCTTTCCTCTGGTTATGTTTCATTTGAGTCGGTGCCAGTGCAGTGAACTGTTAATGTTGGAGTCACTTTTGATTTACAAGAGTGATTTCAGGGGGAATTTTAGACTTTGTTCATTATTTTTTTGCTTATACATTTAGCTAAAAAAACATGTCATGAGCCTTATTTTCCCATGTTTTGGGTGTAAATCTACAGTCTAATCCTATCCCATGTCAAAGTACGTCCACTGAAGTGTTTGTTTTTGCCATTGACAGGCTCAGACTGTATGGATATGATTCCTACAGAGATAGACCGTTTTATTAAAGTGAAACATCCCCTTTGTTTAACCAGAAATGTCACTATATATCAATGCCAGACGCCTTTGACAAAAGTGGTAATTTTACAAAGCAGAGGAGAGGAGTTGCTGGAATACCGCTGCTTCAATCAGTTGGTTTGTTTGTGTTATTGTGTGGTACTTATGCTTATTTAAATGATCTGAATACTTCTTCCACCACTGAAAGTCACACAAAAACACAAACAAACTATACATAGATGGAGGCAGCGGTATTCCAGCAGCTCCCATTTTCTGCTCTGTAAAATCGCTGTTTTTGTCAATGGAGTCTGGTATTGATTTACAGCGATGTTGGTCTAAAAGAAAGGATCTTTCTCTTTAAGAAAATGGACCATCTCTGTAGGAATTTACTATAGATTGTTATGGACCCCACTCAGTCAGGTTATGGTTTTAACACACTGTCTTCTTGCTTACCCAGGCATCAATGCTCAAGCTCGTAAGCTCCAGAAAAGCCGCTCCAGAGTCGCCTCTCTGTTCGTGGACGGCAGCGGGGAGGACGTAGACGGACTTGGCATCTGGAGGAGTCTGAGCGAGATGGATCTGTCCGCCATGGGGAAGGAGGCCAGCCGGGCCCAACAGAGCGCGCTCAGAGAGGACCCCGAGGCTGAGGCCGACAAGGAGGTCTTGCGTCTCGGTATGGAGAAGGAGGAGACGGAAAGCAGCGACGACAACACCACCCAGTACTCCATTCACCCGCCCTTTGACTTCCCGTACTTCCTCCTGCTGCAGGGCTACAGCCACAGACAGGTAAGATACCGAGGATGGATGTTAGCGCCAAATTACCTGTTAGCTGGGTTAGTTCTAGCTTTTAAAGGTACTAATATAATATTCTGAATATGTGTGATTGGCAGATTAATTGGTGGCTGTGGTGGTGGTCACTGCTAAGAATTGTGTTATTTGTTTAAATCATCAAACAGACAATGAATCATTTTGTTTGTTTCTGGCTGCTAGCATTAGCGCTAGCAACATGGCTACCTGCTATCAGCCTGGCTACTGTCTGAAGCAAAAAAAAAAACAGCCATAAGAACCCTGAGTTGAATTAGAAACCCTGATCTCAGTGCTATGATAAAGGCTGATAAAACACCTGGTTGTATTAATAATTAGCACGTTTTGTTAACGACTCATCCAGCAGGATTAAAATCAACTGACAGTCGGGTTTGAGCCCTTTCAAGTCCTGGAGCTGTCTCCTAAGTTGGGACTGGCCATATGAACTACCAGGACAAATCCTGGTGGACTGTAAAAAATCCATAAAGTCGGTCCCGTCTTTGCCTCCTCCAACAACAGGCCTCTTTTTCTTTTGCCAGGTAGACTTTCTGCAGGTATAGCCATTTTCTCTACATGAGAAATGCTATCTATGGCTAACGGGGAAAACAAAAGTGGCATCCTCTTTCTGTTTCTGTTTTTACAAATGAAACACAATGAGTTGATTACTTTTGGACATTGTAAGCACTTGTGGAAAACCCTGAGTTGCGGAGATCGGCGGCGGCTAACACAGGCTTATAAGAGACAACAGGGTGTCAACAGCCTCCTGGGGTGAACGTCTCAGATTAAAAACCTCAAGGAGAAAATCCCAGAGTCAGAGAGGAGAGTTCACCTGTGCTATAACTCTCTGGATTTCTAAGAACAGACACGGGCACAAGAAGTGAAGAAGAAGTGACTCCTTCCTCGAAGCCGACGTCTGTCATTGTGTCCCAATGAAAGGACAAGGAAACCTGCTCAGGAACGTTCCAAACAAGGAGATAACCCTGATTAAAGACACACTGCGGAGAAGGATAAACCACCCAGAGGCTATTTTTAGAGTCCACTGTATAAACACAGTCGGTGGAGGTGGAGGTGGAAGGGGGCACTTTAACTGGTGTGCTGTAATCTACATACCAGAGTTTTAAAGTTGCGCCTCATTTGAAAACAGCCTAATTAACATCAGTTCGAATTGGTTGTTTACTCAGCTCAATTTTTAAACTTTTTTTTCTGCATTAAAAACCAGAGAGTTAGGCTGTGGCTGTGGCTGTGGCTTTCGGCCCGGCCTCGTTCCCAGGAACAGGAAACGCTTTCTCTCAGTGTTGTTTATGGAGATTGCTGACTGTGCAGGATGCTGGTAGCACCACCACCACAGCAGCGGCAGCAGCAGCAGCAGGCGTAATCTTCCCCTGCAACAATGCGTCAAACCCAGAGCCAGAGCAAAGGAACGAGGCGGGTCGGTGGTACATTGGCAGTCAGAGAACAGGAAGTGAGAGCTTCCATGTATCTAGGCCTTAGAGATTTGAGTGGTGCAACTAAATAAAATTAGGGATGGCGTTCTTATCAATTAATCTGCCAATTATTTTTGATGTTTGGCTTTGAAATGTAAAAAAATGTCAAATAATTTCATATAAAAGTCCAAAAATATTTTGTTTTACATTGATATATGACCAAGAAAAACAGGAATTAGAAAATATTTGACATTGTTTCACTACTCTTGCTTGAAAAACAGCTTTGATTGAATGACGTGATTAATCAATATTAAAATTCTTGGTAATTATTCTCGTTTCTGACTTGAAACAAGACAAATATCCAAAATATGTGAATTAAAGATTTACAATTATATTCAAGACAACTTCTGAAAACTCCTTGATTTGAACTTTAAACTTTAAAGAGTCTTGTAATAGTCTTTAGTTTATAAAAGAACTACAATTAGTGCCTCCACCGGCGGCTTTGTGAGGTCACAATGACCTTTGACCTTTGACCCTTTGACGTCCAAATTCTAGTCAGTTCATCCTTGAATCCAAATGAACGTTTGCACCAAATTTAAAGAAATTCCCTTACGGCGTTACTGAGATATCGCGTTCACGAGAATGGGATGGACAGCATGAAAACAAGATGGCCGACGTGGATAATCTTGATTTAAAAACCTGTTTCCTTGTTCGTCCGTGTGAGGGATGGGACTGATTTCGTTGTGAAACGTTTTGGAGACGACCCAGCAGAGTGCGTGTGAACACCAGCGGGATCAGCTGGTGTTAAAGCACAGGCTGCACTGAGGAGGCGGGACAGGAATGGAAGGGCTTAAGAGCGAGACGCCGCTGATGCCCGCGACCTCAGGGTCACCGCATTAAGGCTCATTAGTGAGGGTGATGATACGGTATCAACTGTGCCGGGCAGAGCCAAGCAGAGCAGACAGGCCTGTGGCAAGAGACATGACAGACTCTGTTTTATCTCCAACAAACGAAGGGAAATCTCACAGTAAACCAGCTGATGTTGGTCCAGTTTAACCACTTTATCACCATACAACATAAAAATCTCTGGTTTTTGGACAAAACAAGCATCTGGAAGACGTCGCCTGGGCTTTATGAATATTATTACATGAATATAATATTTTATAGAATATTTTATAGAGCTTCTCAGTTAAAGAATTTGCTGCTTTCTGCTCTCTTTTTTAGTTTTGGGGCATTGATCAGTCAAAATAAAGCTTTTAAATGGGGGAAAACAGGAAATTGTGACAGGCATTTTATGTTTTATTGTTGGTATTTTATTTTGTAGTAGTTTTTTTCAAAGCAAAGTTTAGCAAAGCAATTGACCTGCAGGGATCAATAATTTTTCTGATTATGCATTTTTCTCCAATTTCTGACATTTTCTTGACCAGGTAATCAATCGATTAAGCGAACAATCAATGGCAGACTAATAAGTTAAAAAAATTAGGATTCACAGTAGAGCTGCAAGTCATTCTGATAATCTATTAATTGTTGAAGTTATTTTTCGAGCAAAAATACCAAAATATTTGACGTTTCCAGCTTCTCACATCTGAGAATTTGTAAACTGAACATTTTCAGGTTTTGATGTGTTGGTCAAACAAAACAAGACATTTAATGGTGTCGCCTGGTTTTACAGACCAAACAATTATTTGACTAATTGAGGAAATAAGGGATAAATTAATCAATAATGACATTAATTGTTAATTCTAGGTTTTTAAATGTGAGGTTTTGCTCTTTTTGTGTTGTGTTTTAAGTGCATATATTGTTGTCTACATGTTGGAGACGTCTCCTGGACCATATTCAAAATGAAAATCATTGTCTTTTTGCAGGATTTTGTCATCTACCTGATGAGTGGGACGACCACCATCTTCGGCTGCTGCAGGGAGCACTGTAACGGCGAGGACGAGGAGAGGTTAAAGGTCGACATCCTGCTCTTCGCCCCTGATGTGTTGCCTCAGCACTGCTGCGTCAGACGCCTGGACTCTCAGAACCAGACGTCGACGGGGGAGCACAGAAAGACTCTGACGATGCTGAAGCCTCTGCACGGCGCTCCCGTCACCAGAAACGGTTTCCTCCTCAAAGAGGAGGTGGAACTGAACCCAGGGGACTTGGTGGGTTTGGGGAAACACTATCTGTTCATGTTTAAGGATCCCACCAGCACATCCGGATCCCTGCAGACCCCTCCCTGGATGACCAGACTCTGCCCGAACTCTGACACAAAACCATCGTCTTCTTGTTTATCGTGCGGCTCCTCCATCGGCGCGAAAAGGCCTCACAGGAAGCCGCCTTGCTGGAGGGACCTGGAGGGCACAGAGGCATCGCTGAGCTACGAGCTGGAGCAGGAGGAGAAAGTCCTGCGGCAAATCCTGGACTCAGCAGACCCGAGCGGGAACGAACCGAAGCTGACGCCGGCTTTCCTGCTGAGCCTCTGCGTCCAGCGCTCGGCCTCCACGTTCGAGCTCACGCACTTCAGGCAGCTGCTGCTCCAGATCGCCAGCCAGATCCAGCTCGTCATGTGGGTAAGGAACAACCCCCCCCCCTGCCGCCCCACCATCTGCTCTTTCTTCTCCACCATCAGATAATTCACCTTTTTGTTCCGAGCTGAATGTTTGCATGAAATGGATATTTTCTTAATGTGTTCACCCTCTCAGGAGAAGACAAAGGAACTTGCGGCGATCCAGCCAGAAACGTGAGTAGACAAACACCTGACAACACCTCAAGTTTTACCTGTAAAAGACAAATTAGAGTCTGGTTTACAGTGAAGTTTAACACACGCAGGTTTGTGTTTGAGTTTCCCTGTGTGGGAGGAGAAGCAGCTGAGATTTTTCTCATGAACACTGAGCTACATTTTGTCTGTCTCAGCAAGTTATCAAAGGTTGACGAACACAGGACTGTGTGGGCTTTAATATTAGTCATCATATAACGGGAACTGAAGGTTTTTTTGTGTCTGTTTTGACCTAAAAAGTTGATTTTTGAGATGGTTTCTTTACAAAGATTATTTTAACTATCGATTAATCGACCAATTATGTCCTTGGTTTGTCCACAGAATGTCAGAAAATGCTGGAAAATGCCAAAGTAGTCAGCCAAAGTATTTATTTATACTTCTTTATTCAAAAACCCAAAGATATTTCAGTTTACTTTCATACACATCAAAGAAAAACATCAAATCCTGGTGTTTGAGAAGCTGGAGCCAGCAAATGTTTGGCATGAAACAATGATTTGATTTAGATTTTTTATCAATCATTTAACTGATAAATAGTTAAAGAAACATGTCATCAAAAATCTCATTTTTTTGTTTGAGGAAACTTAAATGAAATCAGAATGAGAAGTGAATGAGAGACGAAAATTGAGTATGTTTAGAGGGTGTAAGGTTATTATTAATCATTTTAACTATCAAATAACCTTAATCAATCATTTTTTATCAGTTATTTTGTTATGAAATTTAAAAGAAAATGTGAAAAATGTCCAACAAAACTTTGTTTTACCAGTTTAATCATATAATCCTCACTCTGAGGAGATGAGAACAGTTTTCTAAACAGTATTTAGTCAAACTTGTTTCAGCACTAACCTCATTTTTTAACGTCTTTTCACACCAGGAGCTCCGGCGAGTCGCAGCCCGATCAGCTTCACCTCCTCAGCATGGAGGAGCTGATCCCAGGTCTGCAGCCGCTGGTGCTGTGGATGGCCAACTCCATTGAACTGCTGCACTTCATCCAGCACGAAGTCCCTCAGCTGCTGCCCTGGAGGCAGGACCAGGAGGACGAAGGTGGTTATCACATCTATCAGACCTGCAGTGTGTGTATGTCTATTATTATTATTATTATTGAGACTTTATATGTTTCTTCAGGTCTGTTGGACTCTGAGATATCAGCCACTCGGACAGCCTGTGAGGAAGCCATGACAGTCCTGGAGGAAGTCATCATGTTCACCTTTCAGCAGTCTGTCTACTATCTAACAAAGGTTGGCTACCACACATTAATCTACAGTACTGGCCCAGATGTAAGACTATACACTGCAAATAGTGAAATCTAAGTAAGTTTTTATTGAGAAATTAGAATTACCAGAATTATAAAGCTCTAACAAAAACTCAGTTCTCAAAAACAAGAAAAAAGAGGCAATATTCTAGGAAATATTCTTTAAAATAAGCAAAAATCTTTCTTTTGTTTTAAAAGTTTTGGTAGGTGAAATTATCTTGTTCTGGCAGATAATTTTGCTTATTTTAAGTATTATTCTCCCTGTTTTTGAGCTGAGCTGAGCTTTTCCTGTGTATATTTTTCTGGAAATTAGGTTTCAAAAACTGGGAGTAGTCTTATATTTGAGGACACAACAGTTTTGTGGTCCAAACATTGGATTCTATCCTCTACAAAGAGCGTTGCATTATGGGTCGTTTGTAGCTTTTTTGTTGCTATGCTAGCTAGTGTTTTCAGTCTGTTAAGCGAAATTATCTGCCAACAGAATAAGACACTTATCAACTTTTAAAACAAATATTTTTGCTTGTTTATTTCCCCTTTTTATAGCTTTTTTCCTTGTTTTTGAGAACTGAGTTCTAGTGGTGTATGTTTTTTTATTAGGATATTAGGTAGGTAGTAGGGTAGGGTAGTCTTATATTTTTGTGGATGCGACAGTTGTGTGGTCATAACATCGTGTTCTTTTTGAATGGAGAGAACACCAGTGTAGCGCTGTCTTTGGTTGTTTGTAGCCTTCATGTTGCTATGCTACCTCACATTTTCAGTCTGTTTATAGTGATTATTTCAGAGTCGGTCAACACTAAACATGTTACATTAGTGGCAGTTTAACATGTGGGAGTTGGTGAGGGATTGTGTAACGTGTTTAGCTGCCACAGAGGAAATAAGATGACGATGAGTTAAGATGAGTTTGTAGTGTCTCCTCACGTCGTTACTGCAGAAATGAAATGGGAAGAAAATCTGTCCAACAGCCAAGAATTGTGTTGTTATCGTCTTATAATCGGGCTGATAAGGTCTAAAGTCCACATGTACTTTGATATAATGACATGAACTTGTTTCACGTCCTTTTGACCTGTAAAATCTGAGCATCAGGTCACATGTGAAGCAGGAAATTGAACTGTGTAAACACCATTTTCTGTTTTCATTGAGCGTTTTCCAGACAGAAAACACAATAACAGAATGGAAACACTGACTCTCCATCAGGAAAAGCCTGTGAGATAGTGAGCGCGGTCTCTTTTCCACCGACTGGAATATAAACAGACACAATCTCGTCTCTCAAGGTTTCACTGGTTTGTTGAATAACAAAAAACTAAATGTCTGATTCTGTGAGAACCACTATATGAACAGCTGAAGGTTCTCAGCTTTTCAGTGAAATGTTGGAAGTCAGATTTATTTACAGAAAGCATTTGATTTAAAATACAATTAAATAAATTGAAGTTAAATTACTGTGACAAACAAAATCAAAACAATTTTATTGTTATATAAATGATCAAACCTGATTGTATAAACGTGGGTGTTCAGCCATGATTTAAGGTGTCAGTAGATGAGAAATAAGTGAAGGAGGGGGTCTGGATATAGAGTATGAACTGAGGACAGTATGGAGTCCAAAGTGTGCCATGAAAAGTTTCTATTAAAAAGAATAAAAATAAAAATAGATAAATGGCGTTATATAGAAGTAAATTAATTAAAATTTGTAAAAATAGACAGAAAAAATTAATTACTTTTTAATTAATGTATACACCGAATATAAATAAATATATATTTCTATATCATATATATAATTACATATATATCAAAATAAATAAATTAAAAATCTCATTAATTATTCTTTTCTCTTTTATTTGTCTTTATAGTTCCATTTTTTAAAACTTATTTTTTTCTTTTATTTATTCCTTTTACCAGTTTATTTCTTTTTATGGCGCTCCTATGCATAACACAGAGCTTTAAAACAAAATTTAAAAAAGAAAAATCAAGCAACTCATGGAGGACACAGGGCTACAGTAACTCTACAAAAATAGTTAAAGATGCAACATAAATACAGTTAAGATGCAGCTACTCATAAAGTTCAAAGAAAAATGGTTGAAAGAAACTAATAAAACCAAAATTTGTTAAAACATATCTTAAAAGTAAGCACCTTAGCTTCCCTCCCACAGGCTTTGGAAGTTTAAAACATTTTTTTAAAAAACATTCTTAAAAAACAGACACCAGTGGAAGTGCATATATAAAATGAAAATAAAAGGGGCTTATGATGGAGCCTTGTGGTACACCACATAAAAAAAGAAATGATGAAAAATAATCTTAACTGACAGCTTTATGCCAGTCTTACATCTGGATGACAACAGTCTGCTCTCCTGGTTTACAGCCCGACAGGACTCTCCCAGACTGGATTTACACAGCTTTCCCATGATAAAGTGACTCATTAAAACTGGTCTGGTTTAACTGCAGAGTCCAGCCGACGTCACCAAACAGCAGAGTCTGTAGAAACGCCACCACCCTGTATGGTGACCGCTTGAGGAAGGGAGGGAAGGAAGCAGGAACAGCCTGTGCTGTTGTTTTGAATTCTCATATTTCTGTTGCTTGTGCTGCAAAAATAACAGCTTAAACAGAAAAAAACATACTTTACTGAACAGTATGTGCTCTTCAGCTTAATAAGAGTTTCTTTTATGTGGCTTTTTCAGAAACACTTTGTGTTTATTTGTCACTCTCAGAGCTTGTTAGTCACTCAGCAGCAGCAGAAATATATGCTGTAATTACTCCCTTTAATTACAGACAGTATACTACAGTATATCTGCATGTGTTTGGTGGTGACTGTCCCTCTGTCAGATAGAAAAACAGGAGGAGGATTTGCAGCCATGAGCAGCAGTCTGTTTCCTGCAGAGGAAGACAAACTGTCAGAGAGACACCCAGCAGAGGGGGGGGGGGGACTGTTAATTTCCTGTAAAATGACTTAATGTGCCATTTTTGTACTTCTTCTTTTTCTTCTGGCTGTTTAAAAATGATGTATATGAGTAAAACTGGACCAGAGGACATTAAGGGATTGTTTTTGAACCTGGGCCTTGTTTTCACGTTTTTAGGTGTATAAGTGTCTGACAACATTATGGATAGGATTCCTGCAGAGATAGACCATTTATTAAAGAGTAAGATCCTTTTTATTTAAGCAGAAAAATCAATCAATAACACAAACAAACTAACAGATGTAAGCAGCTATATTTCAGCATGTTAAATTATTGTTTTTGTCAATGGAGTCTGGTAGTGATAAAATGGCTGTTTCTGAATTTTACATTTTAGTCAATAAGCTGATGAGATAGATGATTCTTTTTTTTAATTAACAAGTAAAATCCTTTTTGTTAAACCAGAAACATCACCATATATCACTACCAGACTCCATTGAGAAAAACAGAAATTTTACCAAGCAGAACACAGGAGTTGCTGGAATACCACTGCTTCAAGCTCTTAGTTTATTTGTGTTATTGTGTTACTTTCAGTGGTGGAAGAAGTATCCAGATACTTTATAGAAGTAAAAGTACCACACAATAACACAAACAAGCTAACAGAGCAAGGCAGCAGCACCTGTGTTCTGCTTGGTAAAATTCATGTTTTTGTCAATTAAGTCTGGTATTGATTGACACAGACATTTCTGGTTAAATAAACAGGATCTATTTCTTTAATAAAAGGTTGTATCTCTGTAGGAATCATATCCATAATGTTGTCAGACACTTAACAATCTGAATCAGTGGATGAACTTTGACGTGGACGATTGCCCATTGGGCTACATTGCAGCTGCTGTTCACCGTTCTCTCCCCATCAATCTTTTTCACTTTGAAACATGAAAATAATTTAAAAAGCAGCTGCAGATGTGATTTAAAAACTATATCCCTCCCTATAAACCCCCTCAGCCTCCTCCTGTCTCCCTGCAGTCTGTCTCCACGATAACATATCACTCAGCACCTGCAGATCTGCTGAGCCTCGCTGTAAACTATCAGCTGACCCCCCTCGCCTCAGGCTCGCAGGGTTATTGTCGTCTTTACAGCCTCTTTCAGTTTGTCTGAGGTCAGTGTGTTGATGTGTGTGAGTACCTATCAGGGTGATGTCATTCATGTTGAAACAATGGCAGAACTGTGTCAGACGAAGGAGTCGTGATAAGAGCTGGATCTGTCAGGGGGTGGTGTTCAGTGAAACAGCTGGCATGATGATTCTGCAGTGTTAGCAGAACTGTAGTTCCTCTTTTATATATATATATTTTAGAGAAATTTCTTATTTCTTTGTCAGGCACTTCACCTTTTTTTAAAACTATATCACTGCCAGACTCCATTGGCAAAAACAGTAATTTTAAGGAACAGAACACACAAGTTTTTGGAATACCGCTGCCTCAGTATGTTAGTTTGTTTGTGTTATTGTGTTACTTTCAGTGGTGGAAGAAGTGTTCAGATACTTTATAGAAGTGAAAATACCACACAATAACACATGCAAAGTAACAGATGGAGGCAGCAGCTCCTGTGTTCTGCTCAGTAAAATTCCTGTTTTTGTCAATGGAGTCTGGTACTGATGTATAGCAATGCTTCTAGATCTTATTATCTGGATATTTGGACTTAAAGTGTTACCAAGTGTTTCTGTTATTGTTTCCAGAAATATTGTTATATATTAATACCAGACTCTATTGACAAAAACAGGAATTTTACAGAACAGACAACAAGGGTTCTTGGAATACCACTGCCTCTATCTGTTAGTTTGTTTGTGTCACTGTGTGACTTTCAGTGTTGGAAGAAGTATTCAGATCCTTTATAGAAGTTAAAGTAGCACACAATAAACACAAACAAACTGCAGTGGTATTCCAGCAGCTCCTGTGTTCTGCTCTGTTTTGTCAATGGAGTCTGGTAGTGATATATAGCAACGTGTCTGAATAAACAAAAACAATCTTACTCTTTAATAAAAAGGTCTGTCTCTATTGGAATCCTATCCATAATGTTGTCAGACACTCAAAAAATAAAGTTTTTCAATGCCTAAACATGGCTGTGTGAAAACAAGGCAACAAAATTTACATGATAATGTAAATGATGTTAAAAAGGCATAAATTGTATGTCCTATATTCTAACTCTCTGTGTGAAACTATACTGTTTTTACACATGAACATTCAGCTTTTAGCATCTATAATGACTCAGTGCAGCTGCCCTTTGTGGTGCGAAACACAAGCTCTCCTGCAAAGTTTCCTGTGCACTCAGTGGATGCCTCCCTCACTCTGAGTCATTGTGTCTTTATGTTCTGTTCATAGCAACACTGAGCAAGACAGATGAGTACGTTACTGAACTTAACACAGTCAGAAATCATGTGCAAGCAAAGGAGAATTTCTCCTGTGAGCAGTAAAATATCCCCGTCTCTCTCCACAGAGTATGTACTCGGCGCTGCCCGGGCTCCTTGACGGGAACCCGTTCTCAGAGGGCGGCCAGCTGCGAGTGCCCGATGGACTCGGCGGCATCCTGGAGGTGCTGAAGGAGGCACTGAAGCTCCTCACAGCTTTCCAGGTGCATCCGGACATCTCGTTACAGCTCTGTGCCTACCTGTTCTTCTTCATCAATGCATCGCTGTTCAATGCCCTCATGGAGAGAGGTGAGGTCACATCAAGAAACCTGTTGGACCAGTTTTAGATGTTGTTTGTTGGTTGGTCGGTAGGTCTACCAGTTTGTCCACTACAGATAATATTCCTACAGATAGACCTTTGTATTAAAGAGTAAGATCCTTTTTGTTTAACCAGAAACATTGCTATATATCAATACCAAACTCCACTGACAAAAACAACGATTTTACCAAACAGAACACAGGAGTTCTTAGAATAATGCTGCCTCTGTTTCTTTGTGTCATTGTGTGACTTTCAGTGGTGGAAGAAGTAATTAGATCCTTTATATGCGTAAAAAATACCACACAACAACACAAACGTAACAGATGGAGGCAGATGGAGGTATTCCAAGAACTCATGTTGTCTGCTTAGTAAAATTCCTGTTTTTGTCAGTGGAGTCTGGTAGTGATAAATAGCAATGTTTCTGGTTAAACAAAAAGGATCTTACTCAAAATAAAAAGGTCTGTCTCTGTAGGAATCCTATCCATAATGTTGTCAGACACTTATAATAACAATCTGAGCTTGTCTATAGCAAAAACAAGCACTTTAGTGGATGTACATTGACATGGACGATTGCCCATTGGATTATATTGCAGTAGCTGTTAGTGATTCCAAAGATTTTCATCCTTATCAATCATTTACACCAAAAAACATGGGAAAATAAGGGCTACAGATGTCAAGACTAATCTAGCACCACTTTGTTGTTCAGGATCTGTTGCTGGGTTCTACCAGTGGTCCCGGGGCGTTCAGATCCGGGCCAACCTGGACCTGATGATGGACTGGATCCAGAGCATCGGACTGGGCGACCTGGCCACCGAGTTCTTCCAGAAGCTTTCGGCTGCCGTCAACCTGCTGGCCACACCCAAAGAAACCCTGCTGCAGGTCAGAGGAGACATTTAAATGTTTATGTTTTAGGTGCAAAACCTTCCATCTTTTGGAAATCTGAACTTAACTCAACCCTGATTCTGACTCGTCTGTCGAGGCATGTGATCAGTTTATGGTTTTAACAGCAGTGAGAACAGATGGACTTGTGCTACCAGAGTACAGTGACTCATTGATCAAATATGAGGAAATAACCCGCAGGAACAGATTAAGTAAATACACTAAAATGATCAAATTATAACGTCATGGCAGTAATAAAGGTTTGGCACTCACTTATCTAACTGAAAACCATCCATACCTGAGTGTATCCTGTTAGCCTGAGAGTAGGTAAGTAATAAATTATCAGCTGAAATCCTGTTTATGCTCATGTAAGCCAAGTGGAAAAACTAAGACCTCAAATGGCATTTTAATGTTCAAAGACAAAGAAATACAATGTATGCTCAGTAATAACATCAAACACTCCTGTGCATCACCAGAACAACAGGTTTATATTTGCTTTTACTTGTGTTTAATCTTTGTTGTGCTGCCAACTTGACGCTTAATCCTTCCTTTCTTAGTTACCTATTCAAATCTTGTTTAACCTTTGCACCTTTTCAGAAGGAAGCTGAGCTGTCACCCAGCTGGTTATTGAACACTGAGGGATTCAGGGTCATAGAGAGAAACTTAAGACATAAAAAACTGCTCTGGTATGACACTGGAAGAACAAAGGTAAAACAAAAAGGTGATTCACAGGTTTATGGCAGCTGGAAACATGATGCTGTTGGATGTTTTTGTGGTGAAGTAGCCATGTGCTCTGGCTATAAATAGAAAAAGCTGCTTACTTTATACAATCTATACATCTTAAATACAGTATAAACCTCAGAATAAACCTTTCACATCAAAGCTTGGCTGTACTTCTTAATCCTTTTTACTGTACAAGACAAATGCAGCGAGAGCCTATTAGCTCTTGGGTTTCACTGCTTCTTAATGGGTTTTTATTGAAACAACATGTTGATGTGGGGAACAGCTCAGTAAGGGAACATTGTAAACTGTAAACGAGAGAGACATTAGTTAAAGACAGGAAGACCGAATACGAACGGAGAGGTGGGTTGGTTCGTTTATGTCGACTTCAGGTTTCTTCTCTATCCATTAGTTTAGGCCAACTATTTCTATTTTTATCCATTACTCTTAATTGTTTTCAACCATCTATCCTTTACCTTTAGCTAACTAATTAAATGTACATTTTTGCTATCGCTACATAGCTAACGTTAGCATTAACAGCTGTTTACTTACCAGTCTAGAGGAAACGTCGCAAGTTACATCAACACTTGCCAAGAACTGTCTCTGGCAGAAATGCTGATGCTAATTTGTGTTATATTTCTGTCACTACGTTTTCTTTACTATGAACTTTAGCCACTGTTGTGGTTACGGTTGCTGTTTTCACCCCAGACTTCTCATCGTCCTAAAAATCAACAGATTTATCAAGAGTACAAATAGTTGCAGCCCAAGTGCTAACTATTTAAAGGTGATATGTGTTTCTCCTTGTTCTACATAGCTAATGTTAGCATTAGCAGCTGTTTACCAGTCTAAAAGAAACAAGTTCAGCATCAAACTCCGTTGCTTTAGCCAAGAGCTGTCGTCAGCGGAAATCCCGATGCTAACTCTTGTTTTGCTTGTATTTCTATCACTTTGTTTTCTTTGTTGTCAAATTTGTCAGGAGCAGGTGGTGGTGATAATGGTCATTTATCAAGAATTTTAGCCATTGTTGCATTTACTGTTCTGTTCTATCCAAGAGTATTTAACCTCTGTGGGTCGTTATCAAGGCCACTGGTTGCACTTATTTCAGTAGTAGTATTTCATCAGTGCTTCTGGCTGTTGTAACAACAAATCAGAGTCACCTGGGGCCTAATGTAAACAACACTTACGTATAGCACCTTTAAACTAATCCACTCGCTTGCTAACTGGTTTTAACACTCCTCCAGTTGTAGTAGACGTTCATGTGTTGGAACTGACTGAGTTTGATTTACTGAAGATTACTCCCATTTGTAATCATGTCTGGCTGTTTATTTTCATCCTCAACAGAAATATGTTTATATATTTTTAGACTTTTTTAGTTGCTGAGGTCTGTCTGGTTGGGAAATAATAATAGAAAATAAGGTTTCTGTGCTGTTGGAGCTGACCACAGAACTAATTTAAAGCTGAAATGTGTGTCAGAACATATTATATTTGGATGAACTGGGCATGTTAGGTATAGTTTTACACTCTGAGGTTAACACCTGTTTTTCCACTGTATGACTCTATACCACAACAGCTGTCGACAGCTCTGTCTTATCTGTCTGTTGGATTGGACGGTTGCTAGGAAGCTGGTGGTTTTTTACTTTTGTCCCTGCCCTGGCATATATGAGGTCACTTTGTGGCCGTGGCAGCAGAGGCACACACCCTTGACAGATTTTCTTTCTTCCATCTGGAGTTTTCTGGGCTCTTAAGAACTGAAGTGGCTCGCTGCTGGCACAGTTGTAAATTACACCAGAGGGATGTGGCCTGGCTTGTTTTGTCAGCAGTTGTGGAGAAGACAACATCTGAGAAGTTATTTTTAGGGGAGAATATAAGCATCCAAACATTAAATCTCAGACATAACAGAGACGTTTTTAAGTTTCTTCTGTTTATGAGCAGCATTTAAACTTCACCTTCTGCTGAGTTTAGGGCTGGGACTTGACAACATTTAACTCACAGGTTTTCCTACTGTGGCACCAGCATGTCTGGGCACAGTCCGACTTCCACCAATTCAACTGGAAACAGACTGAATGAGCTGCGTAATGTTTGTAAAGTTTGTCTTGTAATAATCACACGAACGTCGCTGCCAAGTGACTCACCTTGCTTCCTTATCCTTGAGCTACTTTTCCGTAGTCATCAAAAGATCAGATATCTCAGGTGTTTTTGTGAGGTAATAGTCATATTTCATGATAAGGACGTTCGCAGCAACCTGAGAGGGGAGATAATGAGGAGTTTACACTTCTCACGCTGCACAGGACCACGTGTTGATTAAATGAAATAACAAACACAGGATAAGGCTTTGAAGAAATATTTTCCCAAGAGGCTTTGTTACCACATCTGGCCTTGGGGTGACAGGGTACAAAGACCATTTACTAGATCATATAATTGGTTTAAAATGCTTTGAATGCAAATGAGAGAGTAGCAATGACTCTTTTTTTCTCAAGCATGTTGGGAAAATACTTCCCACCCTGTCATTCTCTCAACTACAAAGTGATTCTTTCGGGTTTTACAATCACCGCATTTTAAGTTTATGAATGGTTTTTTGTTTTTTGTTCGTTCAGGCATCCTGGTCATCTCTCAGGACAGAGTTTGCCGCCCTGAACCCAGCCCAGCTTCACCACATGCTGAGGGAGTATAACTCTGGGAAAGCCTGCCCCAGCGGGTGGACGCCATCGCCAGATGATGCTCAGGACGCCGTCAGGACAGGTGAGCAACACAGAGGTAGAACATTTTAAAGGTAAAATGAGGAGCTGATTAGTTGATTGACAGAAAAATAATCAAATATTTGATTTTGGACTTTTGGTTGGACAAAACAAGTAATTAAAAGATGTCATGGACCGTAGTTCTATATATTGTGACATTTATCAATTAATTGAAAAAAGAATTGCCTTATCAATCAGTTATGTAAGTAATTGACCATTCTGTCTCTCAGTATCTGCACTGCTGCTACAACAAATTAATTGTAGTCCAGAACATCCCAAACCCCGAAGTAGTGTCTTCAGACTGTTTTGAGTTATTCAACACTCATTTATTGTCATTTAAGACAAAGAAAAGCAGCAAATCACGTTTAAGAAGCTGGAGAAGCTTGAAAAGGGACAATTTTACAACAATACAATCATTTCTTTTAAATCAACTAATCAATTAATCGTTGCAGCTCTAGTCTGAAAAAATAAATGACCAGTACATCTGTCACCCTCAGTTCAGTTTGAATGGCTTATTGGTCTTTAAAGTGAATGTGCTTTTCAGGCAAAGTTGTGAATTTATCAGCATTTATTTGAAATATAAAAATAGGTGACAATAAGAAAAATCAGGGAGGCAAAATGCCTGTGAACACTGGATTATGAAACCACCCTCTTCCCTTTTTTCTGAGCTGTGGTTTCCTTCAGGACGGCCATGTTTACTGTAAACTGATGTAACCAGACTCCTCTTTCAGTGGGAACCAGAACAATGTATTGTGTAGTTTGCATGTTCTGACTTGACAGTCGACACGCTCAACTGCACAAGACTTCATCATAAATAACTGTGAACACAACAAGTTTAATAATATGATTTTAAAAAGAGGCTGAGACGCTCTGAAGAAAACGCAGGGTTCCCAAATATCAGCTAATGGTGTGTCAACATATTACATGTTCTACATTCTTAGTTGTTCAGTTGATGACCAGACCAAACTGTAAGATGTGTAACAATAATATTAATTTATATAGAACCTTTCAAAACAGTTAATTATTATAATGATTCATTATAGTAATAGTTATGCAAAAGCCATTCGGTAAAAGTGAATTTTTAGAAGTGATTTAAAGGCAGAAAGTGAAGTCCCTAGTGAAAGTTCTTCAGGTAAACTTGCAGAGGGTGGGAGAGGTGCAAAAATGAAATAATTGAAGAAATAATTAAAGCTTAATTCGTAATTATGAAATTTATTTATTGAGCTTTCAGGTTGTTTTTGGAAAGACTGAAACGCCTCAACAACAACAGCAAAATCTCTTTTCCTTCTTAAAGTAAGAGGCTCTAAACACAGCTCCCAAAACTGGGCCAGTGTTTTTAAGTTTATAAACTCTGGAGACTGTTCAGTTTTTAGGGGATAAAAATGTTGTTTCAGTCTGGACGGAGGAAAACACACAGAAAAAGATGTGTTTACAAATTTAACCAGCTTAGTTTGGACGTACTGTGAGTAATCCTGTCCCGTCAGTCTGTCTCCACCAATCAGCTTCAGTCCACGGTTACCTCCCAAATCCAGCCTCTCCCAGCGGGAGAGCCACCACCTCGTTCCCACCTTCGCCCACACTGACCCACACCCCGCTGCGAAAGAAACAGATCCAGCAACAGTCCTGTACTTTATTTACAGCTCTTAATTAGGTGTTAACCCCGATACAGCAGCTTTACTTGGAGGTTGAATTTCATTAGAAAGCTGTAGCGAAGGTCAGGTCATTTGTGATGGATAATAACCGGAGGGGGTGGCGATCTCTCTTCCTGCAGGCGACATCCTGGAGAGCTTCGACAACCACCCGCCGCTCATCCTGCCCAGCAGCACGTTTCACCTGGAGCTGGGTAAACCCATCGTGGAGCCGGCTCTGTTCGAGCAGCTCGTACGTCTGCAGGAGTTCATTCGCCAGCTCCCCTGCGGTGAAACCCGAGCCGAACCCGATGTGGAGGAACAGGTAACGAGCTCCCTGACCCCAGAGAGTCAAGAAACGGAACACTTTGATGTTTCTACATCTGTTGTTGATTGACTTTATATCCCCCAAACTCAGGCTCTCAATGGGACGACCACAGACAGCCAGTCTGCGACCTCACCCTCTGTCAGAGTCTACCCGGATCCGGACCATCAGGAGGTCTCCGACCCAGTTGCCTGCCCTTCCTCTGAGGCAGACCCGGACTGCTCCGCCCCCCAGGCCCGAGGATCTCACGGTGACCTGAGCAGCTGCGAGGCGGTCCTGACCCAGAAGCTGAAGAGCCTGGAGCTGCAGAACGCCCTCCCCGGACAGGCTGACATGGGCTACCACAAGAGCCTGGCGCTGGACCCGTCCTGCCTGCTCACACCACCCAACACCCCCCAGGGTATGGAGTTGGCCGAGCTGGAGGCCGATCTGCAGGAGGGCGCACGCCAACAAAAGAAAGGTAACTAGGAGATTGGTGCCAAAATCCAGCCCTAGTTTCAAGTAAGGTGTGAGATCAGAGCCAAAGTGGATGATCAACAGGCTGAGACATGTTGCTTATAAAAGTGAAGCACTCACCCACAGGCAGTGGAAGTGTAAGTGATGTATCACATCCACTTCTTTGGGAATAGGAGTTGTTGCTAACAGGCCTGTGAAATGGGAATGGGATTGACTTCCACAGAATAATTGCAGAATACAGTCAGTGGCCACCTGAAAAACTGGCCATTTTAAGTTTGATAAAGGGAGAACATGTGGCAGAGCTCTTGTACTGAATTGCATAGGTGTACCTAATAAAGTGGTCAGGCAGAGTATATTCCAGTGCTTGACTCATTTGAGAAAAGATTATTCATCAGATTTGATAATTATTAAGATGTTTCTCAAATGTGATCAACTCACTTGAGAAATGTGTTAATCTTAGCTCCTCAAATGTGAGGATTTGCAGCTTTTCTGTTTTACACAGTGGCCCACTGAAGGATACACATGCAGCATAAAAACTGGGTGTAAACATAAACACTGCAAATGCAGACACAACACAACCAAATATGGAAATGTGCCACAACCACAGGCGACAGCTAAACACCAAAACACACTGACGTTGAACTGTAATTGTCAGGACTGTAGTTTTCCACAGTATCATTGCATTGGATAAATTCACATTTTGACCTGATGATGAAAAGTCACAGGATCATTAGAGTTACTGGTGAATATCTGTTGCAAATTATTTGACAAACCATCCAACAGTTGTTGAGATATTTCACCCTGGAGCAACCAACACACCAAAGCTGCCACACCCAGCCTCCCCGCCCTGCTAGCATGGCCAAAAATCAACAGATTCATCCATAACGAAAATAGCTGCAGCCCAAGCATACCATTTAAAGGTGCTATACGTAAGTTGTTGCTGCCAGTACATAGCTAACGTTAGCATTAGCAGCTGTTTACTTACCAAGAGCTTCAGACATTGCTGTGTTTACAAAACAAGAGACTCACTATCATAAAGTGGTATTACGAGATGGGACAGGCCAGCTAGTTAGTTAGCATGCTAACTTCAGTAGAAGAGAAGAAGTGAACATGGTGTTGCTTTCACCTCTGGAGAAAACTCTTGGTGAGTAAAGGAATGAACTTTGACACAATGTTTCATCTAGACTGGTAAATAAACAGCTGTTGATGCTAACATTAGCCATGTAGCGATAGCAAAAACTTACATATAGCACCTTTAAAAAAGTAATTTTCAAAATAGATAATGCCACAAAGTGGCCCCACTCACAGCTGAAAAATATTAAAGGAATCCCAACAACAGCAGATGATAATTCAGAGCAAGAATGTTTTAAGAAATCCTGAAACGAAGAGGAAAACCACCGTGCCACCACACATGACGACAAACCAACACCATCTAAAAAAGGCCCATTCATGGCCTTACTTAGACACAGCAGGTTTTAATAACACACAGCTCGTCACTTAAGCTAAATCCTCGTCCTGTGTTTTCTAAAGTCTTGGAATGAGGTCAGCAGCACTCATTCCTCCCAAAACCTCATTTCCCCTCCTCTTACTGACTGAATCTATTAAGGAAAGTATTTAGTGACTTGACCTCGTGGACCTGCTGCATATTTGTCCCCGGCGGTTCCAGATCCACACATAAAGGTAACCCCCCCACACCTTGACATAAAAGAGGTGGGAGCGCACTTCATCTTTTACTGAGTCTGGAGGTCAGGAATTTCAAGTGGAAGGCCGTGCAGGGTGGATTCGCTGTGCAGAGGAAGGAGTGTTTCCTCTCCCACCCCTATTGTTTTTGGACGCCTCCGTCATTAGGTCATTTGTAGGAGTCATAGGGAGTCAGGGTGAGAGTCGACTACTTCAGAATTAAAGTAATATATAAACCAAAATTACACACCATGTTTGGCAATGCTTGTGGTAAAGAGTGTCTAAGCCTCAGGAGGGGTGTTTCCCATGACAGTAAGTGTACATCCATCAACATTTAAAAAAAAAAATGTGAGTTGGAACACAGTTAAACAGTTTAAATATTGAAAACAAGTTTTTACACTTGGCTGAGGTGGAATGGTTGTATAAGTTTTTTAGCATTCCTGCTTCCCGCATCCCAAAGTCAGTGGATTTTTTTGAATGGGCTTTGGGATGAGGGAACCAGAGGTGCTAATATGCTAACTTATAGAGTGGTGCATGGATGAGTCCTAAAATCAGGAAGTAAGTTAGCATTTTTAGCACTTCTGGTTCCCTTGTCAAAAAGTCAGTGGGTTTATGGTTAGATCCCTGAAACAAGGTCTGTGGTTTTAACACAAGCTCGAGACATTTTCACATTTTATCCTGCAACACAAAAAACATCAGTAATACCCCACTTATGATTTTTCTAAGCTTTTATGTCTCTAAAAGGCACTTGCTAACAAGTGGCTAAATGAGACGAAACCCAATCTACTCACCAGTCCACCTTTACAGCTTTGTTGTGTTTATATGCCCACTCTTGCAAACTATTAGAGATCAGAACTAAATTAAATTACAAGTTGGAAGCTTAGAGGTGGTGACACTGGCGTCATGTGATTGTGGTGTAGTTCGTTCATAGCCTAATATCAGCTTTTTACCTCTGGTGATTGTATTTAGTCTTAAAAAATAATTTGTGAAGATTATTTTGCTAAACAAAATATGTACGTAAAAAACTGGTGGGGCGGGGCTCAGCAAACGAACATCAAAGCAGACATTAAAGCCAGTAATGTCACAAGGAATGATGTCACCAGCATTCTGTGCTAACAACCAGGATTTGACAGTAAACCAAAACAGAATTCCGTAAACTTTCCAGAAACTTTTGTTTCCGGAGTTCTGTTTACTGGAAATTTTCTGCCCCTTTGCAACCCCTAACTGTAGTATCTAACTAGCCTGACTGATCCAGAAAACCCTCAGATCTCAACCATCAAAACCACTTTTCATCAAGAGTGATTGTGTTTGTATGTTAAGAAGCTCATTCTGTGTTAATGTGCCCCCTAACAGACCCACCCCCACATGTGGTTGTGTGCAGCTACAGAGGGTTTAAGCTGAAGGATTTCATTGATCTTAATCAGATGTCTTTACTCTCATTGGGTACTTGCTTTGTGTTTTCTCTGTTAATGCTTTTATCAAAAGTAATTTGCTTAAAGGGTTTTAGGATTGAAACAAAGCCATCTGGCACTATCTCTGTGTGTACAGTATATCTGTCCTAATCTGCAGTATACTCAGTAATACTTTCCCAATCTGCACATATTATGTAGAGTTGCAACAATTAGTCCATTAACTGATTAAATGATCAACGGCAAATGAATCCGCAATTATTTTGTTAATCTATTATTCCTTAAAGTCAAGCATTTGATGGTTCCATCTTCTCAAATGTGAGAATTTGCTTTTTCTTGCCTTACTTTATAGTAAATTGAATATTTTTAGGTTTTGGACTGTTGCTTCTGAAACACAGTGGTGCCTTCTTAGTCTCTCAGACATCGTGATGAATATTTTCCACTGATAATTGATGTTTTATAGAGTAAAGTATTCGTTAGCTTATCAGGCAAATAATTAGCACATTAATCAAAAGTGAAAAATTGTTAGTTACAGCCATAGAAGTATAACAGATCAGATAATTAATTAATGAATCTCCCATTTTAAACATTTCAGACATAATTTAATCTGTATTGAAATTAATGGACCAGTTCAGGAAAGTCCTGGATTTTTTTTACCCTGATGGGAACTCTGTTATATCATCTGAGTCATACCTCGGCCTGCAGTATACCTACCTCTGTGGTTTTGGCTAACAGCTAATGTTATTTTCAAAGTTTGGTAATCCTTTAATCTGGGTCCAAGAGTTACAGAGAGGTGGTGATGTCAGGAGAGAAAAGAGCAGTGGCCGATCCGTCATGGGAATTTACAGTTGGGTTGGTGCGTGGAATCTTAATCGGGGGGGGGGCATCATTGTTCAGGGCAGGTCCTGCGTGGGGGGCAGACAGGCTGCATGTTGGGAAAAGGCAGAGGGAAGCGAGGGTGGGGGGTGAGGAGGAGGTGGGAGGAGGGGGAGGAGGAGTGGCAGGGCTGGGAACAGGTTGTTTGGGAATGCTACTGTTGCTGTGTCCCTGGAAGTTACAGCACCGCGGCATGGCAACATGTCCACAGCCACCAGATCTGATTTCAGGCAGCTCAGTGGGTAATTTCAGTCTTTAGACAACACATTATCTAAAGTCCTGACACCACTAATACAATATCTTCAACTTTGGATTTTAGACTGTTGGTAGGACATTTGAAGACATCCAAAAATTCTCCAAAGTTCTCCAAAAATTAATACTGTGTATGGTTAATAATCCATGGCTCTTATTATTAATCCTAAGAGCAAAATTATGCCTAAACACACAGTATATCTAATACCACATTGTTTTGATGTGACCATGTGTTTCTCTGTCTTTGTTTAGCCGGTGGATGTGCTGAGAGGAAGACAGAAAATGTGGAAGAAGAAGAAAAAGAAGAGAGAGAGGAGGTGTTCACAGTGGAGCTTCATAGAGGACCTCACGGTCTCGGGTTGGCGCTTGTAGATGGAACGGTACGACGTCTTCTTCTATAATCTATTATCCATCACACTGTACATCCACTGAGTCTTTTCTCCTTTGTCACATTGATTTAATTGCAAGTAGAGGGTAGAAGAGTTTCACAGAGTTTCAGCTACTAGTGGATCAAAATGAATTTGAAAGGTCAACTCTCATGTGGATTGTTTCAGATCAGCAGATAAAGGGGTTTTATGTTTTCACACAATTTAATCCAGACAAGTAGCACAGAAAAACCTTCTGTAGCTGCTCAGATCTCACGCAAAAGACTAATCAGATCGGACTTTAAACTGCAGGGATTTAAACTCAACAGACTGAAACCACACAGTGAAACAACAATGTTCTAACAGACCAATCTCCTGGACAAGAGCCAGTATGGTACAGTGATACATTATATCTTGGTGGGAGGGCAGCTTATTAACAAAATCTTAATGACACAGTTTAAAAACTACATATACGATGGTTCCAGATAGAATAATATTTGCAGATATTTGTGGCTTCCTAAGCTGAAGCTGTTTTAGTTGACTGACAGAAACAATAACTATTTTGATAACTTTGTTCTAACTACTATAATGGAACTCAGAAATTCTGACTTCCAAGTACAACTGGAACGCATCGTAACACTATTGGCTAAAAAGGAATATTTCAGTTCCCACACTGGCCACCGTAGGTCAAGCCTCCATAGTTGACAATAATCTTTTATTTTCCCTGTATTATCTTGAAATAGAAAACACCACTGAGAATGAGTGGGATTTACGTGAAGTCAGTGGTTCCCGACTCTCCTGCTGCTCAGTGTCAGAAACTGAGAATGGGCGATCGCATCCTGGCTGTTAACGGCATCAGCTTGGTTGGTATGGAGTATAACGTGTAAGTATTATTAAAGTAAACACACGCCTTTGTTATTTTAGATCTCCTCTCTCTGTTGCTGAGTGTTAACAGCTTTTTGTCTCTCTCTGTGTTTTCATTTCAGTGGTAGAGAGCTGATTCGATCGTCGGGCGACTCGCTCAGACTTCTCGGTCGCCAAGATCGACTCAAAAACAAGCAGCAAGGGTTCGACTAAATGCTGAAGGCAAAAAAAAGTGCAACTGGGAATGGTGGAGGACGTGAGGTTCATCCTTCCTGCTGCATCCAAAGTCAGTATTTCTCACAGGAAGGATTCCCCCCCAACCAAAGGAAAAAACACTTGCTTTTTATTTCAGACTCATTGTGAAATAGAGCTGTTGTGTACGTGTGTGAAAAGCATTGAGACAATCGCAATTTGCTCACACCAAACACAGACTTGTGGGCATTTTGCCTGGCAGACAAATGGCGAAGACATTTTTAAAAGCTCACTTTGCTGTCCCAGCTTCTTTCTGACCTATAAACAAACTGCATCGGGCTCCGCTCCGCACTCATAAACCAATGAGGGTTTTTTGGCGGGGAGCAAAATAGCCCGTCTGTGGCAGTTTTGCAGTTTTTGCAGTCCTGAAACATCTATTTGACTGTGAGAACACAAGTTTTCTGTCTGAAGAGCTGCTGCGGGATCGTTCGTGTCTGGGATAAACTGGATTTATTTTGAAATTTATTTTTTAAAATGGCTATTTTAGAAGCTGTGAAAGAGTATTAAAAATATACCTCCCTCTTACCCAGTCATGTAGTCTGTGAAGCCCTATTTGGACTATTGGACATTAACTTAATTCACTTTTTATTTAACTGATCGTTCTAGATGGGTTTTTACCGTCAGGAAATTACAAGATATGGTCAGTAATAGACAAGAGCTTCTCTAGGGGGCGCTAGAGAGTGGAAGGGGCAGGATAAACGTCCATAAATCGACACATTTTTCCTTCAGTATCAGAGTAAACGGGTTATAGATCTGTACATCCACGGGTACGCTGCAAACAGGAGCTGCTAATAGCCAATTACGGCAACAATTACCTCCTCATGGATTTAACTTTTTCTGTCGTCATTTTGGTTCCCAAATGCCCAATAATTACGATTAGCACGGAGCTAAAATGTAGGACAAGCAGCTCTTTTTCCAATTACATGGAAAAAATTAATTCACCTAAAATACAAGGATGGGATTTAAATTACAGCAGGACCAGAGGGTTCACAAGAAAGTAAGTAATTATTACCAAGATGGAGGTGAAAAATTACTCACATACTCACTTCAGATTGGATTAAAATCACAGATCAATGTTAAAATTACCCAACCCCTAGAGAAATAAATCTAGTCCAAATGGGGCTTTAGTGACTCAAAAAAATGGTGACACAGTTTCATGCTTCTGGATTAATGATAGCATTAATATTCTTTTTAATATTCCCATGTTCCCAAACAAAACACTGGGAAAAGCTGGTTTATTACACTCTACTGGGAGATTTTAGTCTTGTTTTCAGAAAAAAAAAATAGATGTAAAACACTATGATTCAGCTTTACTTTGTACCAATCGCACATTTTCATGGTGGCCTTAAGAGCATTGCACAAAACGTAATGTTTAAAATTCCACTTTTGCACGAAACACTGTATAAGACTATACAACAGCAGGTAACAATAAATGTCCAGGTTAAACAACAGGAACCTTTACACATCTGGGAAACATCTTTTTTCATGTCTTTAAACTCAAGGCTATAATCTGTATTTTTATAACAATAGATTAAATGACTGTGTAATGTGAGAGGAGTCAATCATAGTAATGAAACTACAGAGTATTATCAGCTGCCCTCAGCTTTATGAAACTTTATAATGAGTTTCAACTCATTATAACTCATTATTTATCTGTCGAGACCACAACTTTACTGTTTTGGTTGATTCTCACAGCTCTCATAATGTCATTTTCTGCGAAAAAACTGTAAAAACCCACTGTACTCTACCTGCTCAGTACTTTACAGCAGGTAGACACAGTTGGTGAACATAGTGGAGCATTTAGTAGGTAAAGATAAAGATATTTCCCTCTGGAGGTGCTAAAAGAGAGGAAATATTTTACAAACCCGACTCCAAATAAATGGTAATGTTGCTCCATAGCTGCTGAATGTGTAAATAAGCAACTTAAAGATGATGATATGTCAGTGTTTTGTTGACATAACACCAAAAATACACTTTCATAGTAATAAAACAACACAGTCATGAGTTTGTATCATAGTTTCTGAAAAGTTTTGAAAATGGAAGATTTTCTTCATAAACGGAGAAACGTCTGTTATATAATGTTCATCTTCGTCTGTTGCACGTTTTAATGTCTGAGTAAAGAGACATTTACATTCTTCTACAGAATAGTCGTATTAATACTATTCCCCTCTGTCGGTAGTTTGGGCCCAAATCATAAAACATGTCAGAATTACTGATCTGAGCTTAAATGAAAAACAGCAGCAGATATTTTTAAGGTTTTTAACAATGTAAAACAACAAACTGCTGCAGCCCTGAGGTCTGAAGTCTGTGTTTTTATCCCAAATGTAAACAGTGTTAAAGTTCAAGTATATTGAAACACAAAAAGTATTCAATTTTTTAATATTTATATTGCGCAGTATTTTTGAACCTACTGAATAAATACTATTTTCACTTTGAAAACCTTGCACTCTTGTTAATTTTGCAACTTTGCAATTGCAATTTTGCTTGTTCTGTCCTGATGCATAAGCCTTCTCCCTGTGCACTGTGTGTTTGTTAACAAATGAAGCAGCAGCAGTGAATTATATCTGCAGCTGGGATCTAAAAGCTCGTCTGGGTGGAGCAGCGGGGGAAGCTGCTGGGTGTGTCGGCTGCATGGCACGCTTTAGCGGCCACCACCAGCCACTGTTTATAGCTGCTCTGTGGTTTCCACCAGCCAAGCACTTTCCACTGACTCCCAGTACAGCACAGTTCAGGCTCTGTGGCCCCCTGAGGCCACAACTAAAAACACTGCTTTATGTTGGTGTAAAGATTTAAACACTCTTGGCTGATACTGTATCCCTGTGAGGACACATCAGTGTGTAATTAAAGTGGAAACAGGCCACAAGGTGCTGAGTGTGAAGCTCCCTGCAGCTTTCTGACATAAATCCTCTTTTAAAACCTGACTGTTAAGAGTTCGGCTTCATGTTCACAGGGCAGGTTTTAATGCTCAGCAATGGAAACTAAGAATGGTGATGTTTTCAACTATTTTTTCAATGCCATTACCGTCAGACAACAGGTTATTTTGTTATAATTACATATGATACATATTCTTCATATTAATTTAGTTTTTTACATCATCACATCCATATCACTTTGTATTATGGCTAATTTTCCAAGTGAAGTCTGCACTCTAAACAGACTAAAGGTCTGTCCAGTGGGGCAGTTTGAGGTCCTGCTGGGTATGCTAGTCCTGCATCTGAGGAGGCAACTATCTGGGTCACATGACCTAGAGCAGCTTCTGGCAATCTGTGTCTGCGATATATCAGCCTCCTTCTGCAAAAAAAATTACATCAATTTTTCACTGGCTGCAAAAATCCACTTGGGGCCTCGTGTGGACTTGATGAGTTTTGAATTCAGACAGAACTCAGCACTCATGGACTTCCTGGGAATGTTCCCATTAAGTCCAGGACTCTTCTACCCCTTTTTCACCAAGGTGGAACGGCTTCCGTTCCGGTTCATCAAATTTTGCACCAAATTTTGAACCATTCAGAGAATTTTCAACCAAAAATATATTGACTGTGTAGGTTCTCAGTCATCCAGGTCATGGAAGTCTTTAAGTGCTCGAGCTGAAGGAACTGGACTTCTTTTAGGTTTCTTGAAGACATTTTACCTCTCATTTGAAACACCTCCTCAGTTCCAGGTCCTGAGGAGGGAGGTGGTCCTGAGGTTAAATACCTGGGACTCCCCAACCAGCCTAAGAACTGATGAAGCCTTTAGGATGAGAGGTGAAACGTCTAGTTGGTTGCCTTCAACTCTAGCACTTGAGACAAAAATAAATTAGTTTGGAACCTGTAAAGTTGGTTCCTGGCTGGAACTTGTTTTTCTTGACCTGAAGAGCGAAATATGACGACTTAAGTGGGCAGGTCATATTCTACAGGTTGGACAGAGCTGTGTTGTGCATAGTTCAACACCTTCTGTTGATGACACATCCTTGATTACAGTGGTTCCACTCAAAACCAGTTCAAGATCCAGACCTAATTTCCTGGAAGAGAGATGTGTGAGTGCGCTGAAGTCCAGACATTTGAATTCAGCCGAGGCCTGAAAGGCGAGGGCTGCTAACAAGCTGAATGAATCCCACCACCACCACTCCTCTACTACTCTATTGTCTACAGGGAGCAACATTGCCAAGAAAAACCCATGAGACTGTACCCAAGTCTGGGAGGAATTTCTGTTTCTTCCAGCCTCCTCATCACCAACCCCTCCCCATTAGAGAAATAAAGCAACCTTTTGTTTGAGCTCCATTCCTCAGAGTCTCAGAGTTGAGACTCATCTGGTTTAAAGCCCCCCCTCCAATTTTATGACAGTCTATCCAATAGTTGTTGTAATATTTCTTCAGAACCACAGATGTGAACCTCATGATGGCACTAGAGGGAACGTTAAAGGATCACCAAAGTCAGCAAGATGGGAAACATGGACGTCTGTACAAACTTTTACAACAAACATCGAGAGGCTGTTGAGATATTTCAGTCTGAACTCAAGTGGTGGACTGACCACTACCACGGCTAAAAACACCATCGGACAGTTGCGTAATTAATCGACAGTGTCCAGTCCTCCTGGCAGCAGAGTCTGGTTTTGACATGAAGTAGTGGTCACAGTTGAGGACTGGACAGTCTGTAAACACCAGTGTGTAGTCGTAGTACACTGTGTCTCTGTTGGACTGTCCCTTGGTCCTCCCTCAAAGCCACACTCCTCCAGGGAGCTCTCGGGGGCAGGCAGGCCTCCTCTGTGGGCGTTCTGCTCCGAAAAACCTCCAGCCTAGAAGTCTGGATCTTGACCCGGTCCTGGATGATCCTGATCAGACTGAAAACTCTGCTGTCGCTCGACAAAACCACCTCAAAGTTCCCAGGATGGTTTGAAGAAGAGTCGAAGGGGATCATTCTGACGCTCAGACGGATGAACCTGTGTGTTGGTGACAGTTAAAATCAGATTTTAGATCACGCAGACTCAGTTTTATGTGGCTGTTTGGGAGGTTTTGAGGTGGTGTTAACATTTTTGGCTTTGAAATAAAAGTCCTATGAGAGCATAGCTGTAATAAGGGGTTATACAAATCAACCTGACCTGACATGTTCTATAATCCCTGACATAGTTTTCATGTCTGTGCATTGCCTTCACTTCACATCGTGTACATTAACTGTATGATCATATGTAATTCATGTGATGTAAACAGCTTATTCTGAATTTATCATTTTACGATTAATACGTCAGATATGCAGATGGTATTTGGGTTTTAGGTTAGGTTTTACTTGGATATTTTGTTTTTTTTATTTTATTTATGTAGCTCCTTTGAAAGACCAACTACAAAAAGCAAATTGAAGACAAACAAAAGAAAATAATTTAAAGTTGTTAAAACTTTAAAATTTACAGGGGAATAAAAGAAAAAAAGTGCTACAAATGAGAATATTATCCGATAAAAAGAACATTCTAATAGTTAAAATAATCAATAAAGAAAAAAAAGAACCAAAAGAATGACAATGTGTATTAAAAGGCTTTTAAGAAGTAACTTTAAAAAGCCTGAAATGTACCCAGGTGCAAGTCCAGAAAGGACCTTAAAAGTCATCAGTAAAATATTAAAATCTATTTTAAAATTAATCGAGAGAGTTACAGTCGTCCAAATGAAAAGAGACGAAAGCATGTACAACCATTTTAAGGTTTCTTCTGGATAAAACTGAACTGATCTTAGAAAGTCTTGCCTCATAGTAGGGATATTTTGTGCATGTAAATGTAGTGAATGTGTGATTACACCTTGTTTCCTTGTCTCCAGCAGGTACAGGTGAGTAGTATGCGGGGCCATCCATTGGAGATTACTGGGAGCACCTGGGCTCAAGTCTTCCAGTCACTGTTTCCCCCCACATCTCACTGACATCCACATTTAATCTCTTTTTATGCACTTTAACTTGACTTTTGTGAATCAATTGGTTAATTTAAGAGCACTTCCAGACTCTCTTCTTTTATTTGCTGATATAAACATAAACACCAGCAATCCATAACAGAAACACACTGTAATTCTGTCAAAACAAACAAAAATAACAACAATGGCAGCCAGGTCAAAGAAGACGACAGCACCTGTCTAAAGGCAGCAGTGTGAGGTCTCCTTTGTTTGCTGAGCTGTTGAGTCTACATGTGTCCTGGAGCTGTAATTTTAGGGGATCTGAACACAGGAGGTGAGTCACAGTGTGATTTACTGCCGATAGCTGAGGGTCTGAAATAACTCGGACTAGTTTAACCTCAGACATCAACTGGAGGTTTGGTTGCAGCCGTTTGTGGCTAAACTCCAACACTGAGACGACTGAAAATTGTTTTTGTTTGGGACATGTCTGACGTCTGTCTGTTCCATTTATTCTAAATACAAGTGACAGAGTGAGTTAGTGAGTTTATTGGCAGTTAGGTTAGTGCAGGCAGTGGTTCCCAACCTTGGGGCCCACCAAGGGATCACCACGTAACACTGACGGGTCATGTTATGTAGAATTGCAACAAATCAATTAAGCAGTTGAAAGAAAATGAATTGGGGGGCTATTTTGGTAATTGATTAATTGTTTAATTTGTCTAAACAGTTACACCTTATTCTGCATTTCCTTGACTTACAGTATTATTTAGTTAATTTTGCATTAAATTAGCATTTTACACAGTTTGTCGGACAAAGTCATCTTGAGCTTTAGATGACTGAATGACACCTTTTTGCTGTTTTTAGATATATGATAAACCAAATTATTAATTAATTAATTAACGGTTGTTAGATTAATCTGTAATTAAAATAATTATTTTGTTTAGTTTTGGATTTTTTTGGGCCTCAAACTGTTCTTTAAATGAAACCATGTATTAAGTTTATGTCTCCGTTAAGAATTTATAAATATCTGAAACTAAACAAAGGCGACACAATTAAACACAAGCCACGTTTCCATCTAAATGAATAAAATGTAAAGGTATAAAGTAACATGAAATGAATTTAATGTTTGTGCTGATGTTTGACTGGATACCTGTGTTTGTCAGCACGTCTTTTCAAACTGGAGGCGTCCCTTGATACCTGAGTTTCAATCCTCTGTGCTGCTGTGTCTTGACGATGACGACAAAAATACAGTTAGATAATTAATTAATGCAAAAACAGAAAGATATAGAGTAAAACAAGCCAAATAGTTAGTTTTACCTTAAGCTCTGTACTTGTCTGTTTATGTCTTGATAACTGATGGTATTGTAGTTGGTTTTCAGTTGCTCAGTCAACACGTGGAGCTGAAACTCCTGACAGGGGACACCCAGGTTCATCAGACCTGCAACCAGTAATAGTGATAATCGAGTTTTAGGCCATCTGAGATGTCACAGCTGTCAACATGTAGGCATTTTATCTAGATTTGATGAGTCCCCCCTGATGGGAACACCTTTGAAACAACATGTAAACCCTCATCTGAAACATACACTGACAAAAAGCTGGGTCAGTTACTCTTAAAGCACAGTTTCTAAACATTTTCTAACCTATGAATTCTCTAAAAAGTCATAAATATAAGACAATTATGCCCTTTTCTAAAGTATACGGCCATAAAATTCCCGATAAAATATATATCAACCGTGGTTGAAGACAAACTTAATACGACTGTATCAATCTTGTTCTATTAACATAACATGGTCCATCCAATAAGCAAAATACATATTTGAATGTAACTAGAAAATGAAATTTGTTTTTTGAATGTTTACATGAGGATTCCACTTTTGTTTTATCCAATTTTGTTCTGTTTTATCCTGTAGGTTTTCTCGCTCTTAGAAAAGACCTGATTCCCAGTGAATGACAGTCTGCACTTCCAGAGCTACAGTATTATCCTGCAGCTTCTCAAACGTCCTTCAGTACAAAAGTATAGTTTACTCTGTGCGTCTGAAGTTTGACAGACAAAAGAGACATTGTCCTGGTTTAGTTTCCCAGAGCCAGCTGCTCTTATCTGTGAGGGGATGAGAGGAAATGAGCCACTGAGCTCCCATTATCAAAAGTCTGATTCACAGTAACCCTCCGTAAATACTTCAGTGCGACCACACTGTGGCATTTGGTTAATACTGACTCACATATCTCTTTCTAATCTCTTTTTCCTTCAAGGTCATCTTTATCTGACATTCAGAGGAGCTGGAACAGAGAAGACAAGAGGGTTTTAAATCAGGTCTTTAGTGTATAATCCCACAAAATACCATGTTTCAAAAAGAGCAAGAGGAAGGTGGAAGGGATGACGGTGCAGAGAGACGATGGATTACCAAGCTCAAAGTCCTTCAGGTGGACTGATCCACTTTGGTTTGCGTCCCTGAGGCTGAAATACTGATCAACCTGCTGCTGATGATCAGAAAACCACTGAATCATCTCAACCAGGAAACATTCAAACTCCGGCTGGTTGGACCTGAAGGCCTCGCAGATTTGGTCCACTGAAACCTTTGAACATGTTTCACAGAGATTATACTTTAAGACATGTATGTAGTATAGTTTGACATATTCCTATTAACACATTTTATTTTTTTCTAATGTTACATATCACTTTAGGTTTAGAAGTGTTGAACTTTGCAGATTTATTCTGTATAAGAGTGATGAGACTCACTTTGCTGTCACACTCAACAACAGCTTTATTTTTCTTCTTTGCTCCTTGTTTTTCTTTGGTAGGTTTTTGGGGCCGCTGCTTTTTCTTTTTCATCTTTGCCGGCATGTTGTCTTATCCAGAACGAGGAAGGAAGCAGTTCTGTGTTTACAGGAGATAGGAGGTAGATCACTTATCACTTCATTCATTACCTGCTTTTAGCTAACTACTACAATTGTTAACAGCTAACAGTTCTGCTATCTGTATCAGCCATCACTTTTACCTATGCTTTAGATAACTATTTAAACTGTTTATCGTCAACTACTTTTAGCAAACTGTTTCAACCATCACTTTTAGCTAACTTTTAGCTAATTATTTCAGCCATTTACCTGTTAGCTTTGCCTAACAATTTTAATAGTTTATCCATTAACTTTAGCTAACTATTTCAACCATTTATTTGTCAGCTACTTTTAGCTAACTATTTAAACTGCTCATGCTATTACTTTTAGCTAAATATTTTACTTTTAGCAAACTATAGATGTTTATTTGACCAATTTATCCATAAAGCAAACAATTTCAATTGTTTATCTAGTACTTTTAGCCATTTATTTTACCAATAATTTTTATCTATTATTTTTATCTCACCATTTCGACTATTTATCCATCACTTTTAGCTATTTCAATTACTCTGCTCACTCGCTAAATGATATAAATATTAAAATGTAGCACCAAGAAACTACAGAAGTAACTGCTGGGGTAACAATATTCCAGGTTGGGATTCAGTGGAGTAAGGTATGAAAAGTCTAGACAAAATAATAAGGTTGAAGCGTGACTGGATAAACACATTAAAAAAAAAAAATATATGCAGACTCCCTGATTTACAGTTCAGTCGAGTGATTAATCCTGCTAAACCCCACCTGATACCACATTACAGCAACAGAGTGACAAAAAGAAAGAATAGCTACGATGGTTTCACGATGGCTCATCCTTCCTGCTCATCTTAAACAATGAAGGCAGGAAACAAAGACAGGGTGACCAGTAAAACACAACAAGGGCGAGTGAGCTCATTGCTGTCCCTGCCTGGGCTTCCTCAGTCCCAGTTATCCCAGTAACAGGGCTGGGAACTGGGCAGGGTTCCTGAAATACAGCCCCTCCCTCGGACTCAGACAGGAAATCCCGTCTGGAGACGAAGGTGTACGGGGAAAGACTGAGTTGGAGGGGAGCCAGTCAGGATGCCCCTCGAGTTTGATTCACTGATGCCGGTGACAGATGAACTTGTATCCTTGAGTGAAAGTAGAAATACCAGACTAGAAATATTTATTGATACCTTATGAGTTAATGTAGCTACAAACTTCTGAAGAATGCCTCTACAAGCGGATCACTTCAAGTAGATTTCAGGTCTTAACCAACCCACTCCTCCCCTTTAAATGGAGAACCACAGGTGTGCTGCTGGTATGTGGAGATCAGGGGGGTGGGGGTTGAGGACAGGGCCGTCATTTTCTATTTTCTTTTTTTACTCCGAGTGCCAAAGCAGGGACTCGCCTAACAGGAATTTAAGGAACAGTTTCCTACAATCACTCCACTTACTCTAGGTTTTAATATACATACTGCATACAGGAACTTAGTTTTACTTCTTTCTGCTCCCGTTAATCATCTCATGACCCCTCAGACTTATCTTGTGACCCTTTTGAGGGCCCAACCCCTCGGTTGGAAACCACTGGGCCCAACCAACTGTCTATGAAGCTGTTAAAATCAGCTCCACCTCCACCAGCGACAAAATGCTGCTTTGTACAGCCTAATAATGTCATGTATAATACAACAGGCACAGGAGACGTTTTACTGCAGAGCGAGTACTTTTACTTTTGATACTTTAAGTACTTTTGTCTGATAATACCCCTGTCCTCTGGAGTTCTGAGCCTTTAAAACTACTGCCTGACATGAGGTGAGTGTAATCCCAGATTACAGGTCCACCTGACAGATCATACCTGTACCTGGACGCCTGCTGAGTGTTTCAATCCTTTAACTGTGCCACAACAATGAACGAGTGAATGAATGTTTATACTCATTTTAAATATAGAAAATATACGACAGCTGTGTTTCTGTGTGATCTGCAGGTTTTATATTAAGTATACTGTCCTTTAAAGTAAACACAGGTGTTCTCAGATTAGTGCTGGAGTTGATGTGTTTGGTTACAGCGCCCTCTGCTGGCTGAAAAAGACAACTACTACATAACTACTACTACATTTCTCTCTAAAAGAAATAAACAAGAGAACCTCTTTTTTTAAACCTTAAAACCCACTTAACTTTAAACTTTTCATTTCAAGATAAAATTGAAAAATGTAAAGGGGGAAAAGCAAAAGTCACGCTGAACAATTTAATCTGTAATAATCCAAAAACAAACCATAAATGTTACTATAGTCTGCAGTTACATTCAGGATTATCTAAGGGGTTAAAAAGGTTAATTTTGGAATATTTAAGCGGTGTGTGCAGCATGCAACAAAGGAGGAAACTGCCCCAAAAGTAAAGTAAAAACAAGTAAAGTAAAATCAGTACAAGTAAGTAGAGATACACTGTATTTAATCTACAAATTATATTTTAGAGGCTGATACTGTGGTTTTTAGATAAATGTAGTGGAGTAGAAGTATAAAGTGACTCAGCTTTGTTCATAGATTATAATAATAATCATTCTCAGTTGGTTCAGATTAGTTCCAATAATCAATCACATCATGTTTGATCATTGACTTTAGGTATTAATGAGTCAGTCTTTACCCTGTGTAATAATCTGTGAATGTGACTCACAGTTCATCAGTATTCAGGCCTCTTCTTCTTCTCTCTCTTTCTTCTTTTTATTAAAGTTAAGTCCTTGAAAAGTTTCTTGTTTTTCTGTTGCAGGTTCAGTCCGGTATTGAATCACTGTGTTGTGGCCGGTTGCCGCGGTAACTGGACCTCCAAAACAAGCAGTCGGTTTACAGGAAAGGGGGGGATACGAATGAAGAGGAGAAGAGGTGAGTAGTCGATGCTTTCATAGAGAAAATATTTTTGGTTTTAGGTCATTAGCAAAAAGGAGGAAAAAAAAAAAAAGAGTTTAAGATCTGCAGTGAAAATGTTTGTCCACCAGGTGGCAGTAACCACAGGCTGATTTGGGATCAGAAAAAGACTCCACAGCATTTGCCACTGGAACATTATTTCCTCTCTTCTATTGAGTTTGAATTATCAAAGCTCAAAAGGTCAAGAAAATTATATTTAAACAATTACCTTTTACATTTGTCCATAAACAGCAGATAAAATCACACATATGTGGAGTAATGAGCAGTGAACGGCTTCACAAAACAGATACAGAGAGACACAAAATGACAACAAAGAGATACAAAACAACTACAAATACACAAAATGATTCAAAAGAGATACAAAATGAGTATAAATACATTAAAAAATATTCTAAAACGACACAAAAAGACTAAAAATACACATACAATGACTCCAAAGACATAGAATAAACACAAAATGACTCCAAATAGATACAAAACTAGATACAAAAAATTCTACGAAGACACTTAAAACAACCACAGAGAGATAAAAAAACCATCTACAAGAAGGGGCAAAACAACCACTGAAGCTCTAAAAACTACAGAGATGCAAAATGTCTACAAAAAGGGGACATGCAGTACAGTACATACATGAAAGGTTTACATAACCCAGTAAAGACAAGTCAACAAATCTCAAATATAATTAAATGTATTAATCTGCATGCACTGATTCTTGATTCCTCAGCTTTTTTTAATTTCTGGAGCATTTTCCAAACACAATCTGTGTTGCTAATGATTGCGAGGTTCATGTTCTGGTTTCTCCTGGAAATATTTTCCATCCGATCTCTGCCATGATGTGACACAAGACAAGGCGACAGAATCGTCACTGATGCCACAGCATATGAAAAACCAGGGAGTTAAACCATAGATAAATCAGAGCCAAGTCACACTGATGTAAATCTGTTTCTGTAGTTTTACATAAAACAGACCTGAAACTTTACATTACAGAGGTTTATTACCATCAAGAAAACAGATGCAGAGATATGGAAAAGTAAATGAAATACCAGAATTATGAGATACTAACCAATGAGATACATGAGATAAAAAGACAAAATGTGAAAAATTGTTAGATAGAAGTAAAAATTACAAGATACTCAAAAATATAATCAAAATTCTGAGTGTGAAAGTCAGAATTTGAGCGTTTGTAAATTTGAGCAAATTCTGGACAAAATGATTACATTTTCAGTTCACAGTTCACTTCAAGGTTTAGTCTTTTAGTCACCTGAACATAATATAAAATTTGGGTTGTGAAAATACTTTGGTTTAAAATGATGCACTGCTTATAAACATCAACACAAACTGGTGATTTCAAACTATTATAGTGAGCCAAAAATTATGAAATATTAGCATTTCATCTGACTAAAATTTTAATTTCTACGGAGGCCCTGAAGTTCGGAAAAAAACATTATATTAGCTTGTACTAAAACAATAGTAATACTACTAGACTAAAAAAAATAAATAAAAAATCTGGCTTTAAATTAATTAACTATATATAATCATTTACATGGCTTTATAGACAGGGTGGATGCTATCTCAAAACAGTGCCTAATGATATGTATGTCCTATTTACACATCAGTGTGTTGTTTGAAATCACAAGTCCCATTTTTCTTTCACCCTACATGCACCATATTGATAAATAGATGTTAATTATTTTAGTTTTAGGTCATGTTACAGTGTTTTTTAATATTCTGGTATAATTGCAAAGCATAAAATCATGAAAATGTTTCTTCTTTGTAGAAAAAGAGCTGTGATCCATTAGTCTACTTTTTATTTTTTACATAACTCTCAAGAATATATTTAGATTTTACATACGCTGAAGTTGTTATTTGCATATTTTTACATAACTCATTTTGCTAGTTTCCTACTCATGCTGTTTTCTCTGGTATTAATTACAATTTCATGCTGCAATGACACAATTTCTTCTTCTCTTTGATGAAGTACTTAAATATGCAAGCTGAGCCATTTTCATGTTGGTGAAATGAAATGGAAACCAGCAGCTTCCTGAGAGGTGGTAAAACACACTTTAAAAAATATGGAGTAAATGAATTACAGGACATGATAAAACATGGTCCCGATGTCTGAATTCTTCCTGTTCTGCAGCTTGTTTGTATTCACCTCCTGAGTTTAGATTTTCCCTCTTGTTGTTTTGTGCTGCAGCCCCAGTGAAGTGTTGATGTCTGGGCCGGTCTGGCCTCACTGAATGTTTCTGGTCCTGCGTGGCCGGACTGGTGAGCAGGGCCGGTCAGGGTCTTTGTCATTCCCTGGTCTCTCAGTGCCAACTAGAGCCAGACTCCTTATCTCCAGCACAATCCAACTCAGTGACTCACTGAGTTGTGGGGCAATATAAAACTGAAAATGATGATATGAAAACAGTGTATAATGTGAAAGTCATTCGTAGTCATGAACCTTCAGAGAATTCCTTTACATAAGTAAAAGTACCACACAATAACACAAACAAACTGAATGATTTTTGTCCCTGTCAATCACTTACACCCAAAAACATGGGAAAATAGAGTGGTGCAGGAATGAGCCTAAAACCAGGAAGTAAGTTAGCATATTAGCACTTCCTGTTTCCTCGTCAAAGTCAATGGGTTTTTGCTTAAATGTCTGAAATAAGATCTGTGGTTTTAAACACAAGCTCAAGACACTTTCACTTTTTATTCTCCAACATAAAATCCTTCGAACATCAGAACAGTGGTGTTCATCTGTGAAGATTATCCGATAAACATAACGTGTAAGTATAAACTTTTTTTGGTCACAGTTTATTTTCTGTAATAATCCAAAAACCAATAAAAAAAAATCAACTTCGATTCAGAAATATGGGAAGCACCCCTTGCTGGAACCCAAAGAAGGCTGCTGATGGTGGTAACGGCCAAAACATCTCAATCGCCCCCTTGTGGCAGGCTGCAGTATAGGTCATGAAACCCACCTTCTCCATGTTAATGAATGGGACATGAGCCAAACTAAAAAAAGTATGTCAAATACATGTTTCCCACAGATGATGAGTTCATAACTGACCAGTAGTGTAGGTGGTGTTTTAGCTTCAGTTTTTTGTCGTCCATCTTTATTTATAGTCATTGGTTTTGACGTTCATATAGAGTTTATACGACAAACGGTGTATACAATTAGTTAGGTTGGCACAGAAGAACATATAGTAAATCACTTACAGAAAGATGTAACTACCTGCAGATATTTCTGTTCACCTTTTTATTTGAGGGATTACAGATGATAGATGCTGAATCTGTCAGTTGTTCGGGTGCTATCCAGAATAATCTACGAGAACAAAAGAAAAAAGGAAAACCGCCAATCATCTTTCGTCCTTTTTTTTTTTTTTTTTGCCAGTGATGTAAATTGATGTAAATTTGCTCCCTGTGTTGTTTAGGTGCTTAGGGAGAATCCAGTGTATTCCATGAGGCCATTATGTTTCTGCATAAATTACTGCCTGCAGCTGTAGAGCAGCAGGACCGAGACAAAAGGCTGAATTATTCTTGACAGTGAGACTAATGACAGTATTTTTCTTGCCTTATAAATCCAGTATAACTAAATTTCACTTACAGGGATGGATTAGCTGTTTGTTTACCGAGGCTGGAACTGCAGCGGCTTCCTGCAGAGTGGTGATCAGTCCACTGATGAAGTATATAATAAATAGACTTTTAAATTTGTCTTCCTTCTGAACTTCACCGGAGGAAAAATGTCAGAGCCGGCTTTGGCAGCTGTGCAATGTTGGCAGCCTCAAATGGCAAAGAGAGGTCGCTGTGTGGAAAGTTTCACCTTCACTACCCAGAAATCCTCTCGACTGATGCCAGAAAACAGCACTTGGCACGATCAGGTTGACCAAGAGGACAAGAAGGACTACAGAGTGTACGCTGAGTGCTGCTTTCTCAGAACAGACCTGATGTTGTTTAGGAGACATTTTGTCCTATTTGATTATCACCTGCTGTGTGGGGAAGATTAGTCATCAGCGTCTATGGTCACAGTAAACACTAAAATGTAATTTGTGCTAACAGGACGAATGTGGAGGTGATAATGGGATTTTGCTTCTTTTTGTCACAACCTAAAAGATGGAAATGTTTTATGCGTGATATAAATGAGTCCTTGAGGTGATTTTTCCCATTTGCTTAAGACACCTTTCTCAGGTTGTAGAAGTGGGCCTGGTGTGCATGGGTCTGTAACAAGCGAAATACTAAATAATACATAGAATTTGGATGGTGAATTGTTTATTTTCTACCATCTTAACAACCAAAAATACAAAAGCAAATGTGTAGGGACTGTCCTAAACTGTGTGTTTATACCTTTTATTTTAAGATACAAACAAAACCCAAAGACATTTGAGTTTAAAATCATAGACTAAACTATGTCAACCAGCAAATATTTACATTCGAGAAACTGAATTAAGATGATTTAAATGTCTAAAAACCATTACTTGATTATACAAGTAGTTACAGATTAATTTTCAGCAGGCCTCCCGCAAACGTTAGCATGTCCAGCTAACTAGCTTGTTTGCTACCTTACAGTAGTAACCAAATGTTGTGCTACTTCCAAGGCCAAGAGGTATTTCATACTATTTTATTCTCTTATATTAAAAAAAAGTTTTTCATAAAAAGTACAACCTCTGAATTCCAACAGCACTATGTCAGATAGGCTAACTTTTGTCCCACTCTTTGTTTGGGGTTGCTAATGCTTTTACACACCCAACCAAGAAAATGTTGTTATGTTTGCTTCAGTGGTCAGTACTCATCCTGGAATCCTTTCTCTTATAATGTCAAAAATAAAATAGAAAGGTGAACAATAGGCCAGTATTTCCAGCCAACTTGTGGAACTAATGTTAGTTTAATTACCTAGCTAGGTAACTACAGCTGATGAAGTCTGCCATTGACGGTTGGCAGTTGGTAAAATTAAGTCAGTAGCTAAAATGAGTAGTTTGCTTTGTCTGCCTCTGTTTAAAGTCGTCGTTTTGAAAATAATAAAGAATTTTAAGGGTAAATTGTAAGTATATGTTGTGCACAAGAACTGGACATTAGCACAAAATGTCATTTGTTCATTTCCAATCATTGATTGTTCATTTTCTTTTGTGCCCATTTCTTTTAGTTCTTCTATCAGGGTGTGAAGCTGCTTTTTCAGCACTGAGAGATGAAGCTGAAGTTAGCAGAAAATTATTAACTGGAAATTATCTCCCGTCTTGCGACAGCTGCCTCAAAAAAAAGGTGAGTATGAAAACATCCCTCAGAAGTTAGTTCAAAGTGAAATTTCATGTACTGCCTTCCTCTGTGTGTGGATATAAATATGAATTTGAAGAAAGGGCAGGAGGCAGCTTTTAATCTTTTGGCTTTGATGGAGGAGATATTCAGCGTCTGACTCTGAGCTGTGAAGCTTAGGTAACGGTAATGGAGCATCCTGACCACAGGTGGGTCAGGATGCCATCAATGGGTCCACATATAAAAGTACAGAAAAAGTTTCATCATGGATGGGTTATGAGGAAATGGGCCCCTAGACACAGACAGGTAAACGAAACAACTACACATGGTCATATTGTGTCTGTTTGTAGTCACTTTATGCCTCTTTGTGTTTGTTTCATGTCTCTTTCTGGTTGTTTAAAGTCTCTTTGTGGATGTGTCATATCTATTTGTAGTTGTTTTGTGTCTCTTTGTAGTTTGGTATCTTTTTGTCATAATATTGTTTACCCGATTGTGTTTGGGGAAACAACTTACTTCTATGTAAATCAAATTTTTAGGAAGACAAGACAAAAATGTGAACAGTCATGTAATAATCCAGTGTGCAGTGAGTTTTACCAGAACACAGTGTCCTTCTATTACTAACAAAAGTATTGCACCATTCATGTCAGTTGTATTCGTCAGCATTAACATTTCTAAAGATCTGAGTCATGTCTCTGTTTCACCGCCAGACGAGACCACAGATTAGTTTTAAAGCTGCTGTACTTTCTTATTTCTGAAAGAATGCGAGTGGCCCTTCGCTCATAATTTTGTTTTTTGTAACAACTGTTTTCTGACTCACCAGCTCCTCTGGAATAAAACCAGCGACCATCAACTGTACATGAACTCAACTTTGTGGTTCTGTGGAGCAGCTGTTCATCACCTTCTGTCTGCTGAGTAAAGTCTCAAGCCGTCCTTGACGAGTCCAAGGTGAGTTTGGTGGACGTGATGAGCAAGTGAAGGAGAAGAAACAGACAGATTTTTATTTGACTGATCGTGAGGATAAATATATATTCTCTATTGTTGTAAAGAGAAATCACGTTTGTTTGGAAGGTCATCACTAAGGAGGAAGGAACTGAGCTTCCTTTATTTAACTGTATTTAGGGCTGGATAAAACCTTATTAACTTGACATTAACAAATGTAATGAAATAGTGATTCCGGTTAGAGTTCCTACTCTACCAAAATAATTCCATAAAGTCCTGATTGGACCATAGATATAGTCTAAAATTTAACTTCATTTCCGCAAAACAAACAGAGCTCATTGAGATAAACAGTTGGTGGCGCTAATTCTCCAGTTGTTGCCATTTAACCATTTTGGAAGAAGTTGGCACAGCAAGAAGATTTAATTAAAATCTGAAACATCATGGAAAACATGACATTTCCATTTGTGTCATGTACTAATTTGTGAAAGGTTACAGTCTTGGCATCCAGAAGACAAGTAACTGATAAAAGTAACTAGAGAATTAAACAACAGACTGTCTGTAGTTCAATGTCATTAATTCCGTACATCATCTGACCAGCAGCTCCTGTAGCCGTCCATCATACGGTGTTACTGCCACAAACTGAGACCAAAACTGTATAAATGTTTGTAGTGATACTCAAAGAAATTGTGGGTGTCATTTTAGGTTTAAACAATGACACAGTGAGCATTATGACAGAAGCTGAACAGGGAGACATTTATCACAGTGCTGTGATCGTCTGTCTCTGTCTATCTTCTGATAATCAGACTCTGTTAATATTCTGAGCAGCGAGATGCCAGGGTCAGGAGGAGCTGGTGTCACTGCTGTGAACATCCTGAATATCCTGTTCTGCACGCGTGACCAAACTCCTGAGATTCTGTGTGTTTTAAGAGGAAAAATCACATGGCATGGCATGTTCGTGCACACGCATTCATTAATTACACACTGAGCATCACAAAGACATATTGGACATGGTGAATTATACTCATCTGTGACAGGAGGAGCACTGCAGCTTCCAGCCATGTGCATCAGGCATAAATGTTAATACTACTGCTGCTATTAATGTGATATTTCTGAGCTTTTTTTGACACTGACATTTTTAGAAGCAGTGGCACCACCTTCAATGAGCCTGCTCCCACTGGTGCAGCACTATATTTGATCGGAAACCTGCTAATTGTTAGAAAGCATCGTCACATCATATCATTAACAAAACGTGAAACTGAGCAGTGTCACATGCAGCGAGGGTTAAGCCCTGAGGCTTACTGCCTGCACTGTTTTAAAGGTGCTATACGTGAATTTTTGCTATCGCTACATAGCTAACATCCCGTCTCCAGCAGTGGACAGCAACGTCAATGTTTTGCTTCAACTTCTAACACTTTGTCTCTTCTACTGACGTTAGCATGCTAACCAGCTAGCCCTATCCCATCTTGTAATACCACTTTCTACCTCAAGAGGCAATAGTGAGACACCGTAGCGCTCGTAAATGCAACAATGGCTGAAGCACTTGGTGAGAAAACAGCTGCTAATGCTAACATTAGCTGTATTAGTTACTTTTTGAATGTTTTGAAGTAATCTACTTATAGTGCATTTAGCACCTTTAAAGCTAAACTTTGTCACACTTTAATAAAGTGAATTTTTTACACTATTTAGGATTATGCACCAAATGTCATATACACATAAAAGATGAGTAGGTGGGAGATGGTGAAAGCTGTCAGTGCCCGACTTTAGAGAAGAAGTATATGGCTATTTCCTGGAGGCAGTACATACTCATGTTTACTAGTATAAACTTAATTCTTATCATAACTTAGTTCATTTTGGGTCAGCACTGGTGTTTAGCTTTTAGAACATATAATTTGAATTTGCAGGTACAGTTGATGTTTTAGTGTACCTGGCATTAAATGACTGAAGCAACACTTGTATATTTACTAATTACAATAATCTGATGATAGACACTATATTTATAGATCTGGGCCTTTAAATTAAGGTGTACTTCTGCCAAAGACCATCCAGTGAGCAGCGTCTTGAGCCAACATCCCTGCTTTGGTACAGATTTACTTCAATTAATCGCCTCCCCCTGCAGCTGCAAGCTCAAAGTGTGATACTGGTTTAATTTACTGTTTATGGCCAGAGGATGTTGGGTGCTCCTGTTGTCCTTTGTGATTTAGACTGCAGCCAAGAGAGGGTTTTAATCATTTTAACAGTCCTCATCTTGAAATGGTAACATGAGAACAAGCTGGTATATTTATGCTATTGTACTTTGAGAATTTAACGATTATTATAAACCACTCGTTTCAATTAACAGGATGGTTTCTGGTCAAAGACAAACAGAGGAGAGAGCGTTGGTCAACGGAGGGGATGGTGATGAAAATAAATATTCTCTCTATAGAGCCGTTGTCAAGGAAGTGCTCAGGAAAAAAAATATGAGATTCAAGCAAGCAAGAGGAGCAATGTCAGGGAGCAATATATTTTCCTTTCTGTGCACGTGTCCACGCGGTGTTGTGACTGCTACACGTGGAGCTCTCATTTGTCAGAGTGCTGTGAGGGGGCGGCTGATTTCTCTGCTGGTTCAAAAAACCCAACACATGCCACATGGCAGATGTTCACTGTAGCAGATCCAAACATCCTTCACCTGTTTTTGTTCCTGTCCTCTGTCCATGTGCATCAGGAACAGCAAACAGCAGAGGATAGAGGGGTTGAAGGCTTTAAACAGTGGATGGTTTGACCCAGGCGGCTGAGAGACTGAGGAAAGACCAGTTTGGAGAGTAGTTCTCACCAGCTTTGTTGCGTAATCCCACTCAGTTTCCTGACACTGCTAACAGACCACAGGAAGATGATGGGGTTGTTTTAGGTCCTGATCAGATTTCATTTTCTTTTATGATCATCACCATGTCAGATTTCTCTCTGCATTTTGGTCTAACGTGATCTCACAGGATTGTGTACAGATTCCACCCCATTTTCAAGATGTTTTGTGTCATTTTTACGTATTTTAAAGTTTTTGCGTGTCATTTTATGCCCTTTTGGTAGGGTTAGAGTTAGAGTGAGTGGTTAAAAAACATTATGTGAAATAGCACACAACAAGAAAAAACTGCGTAGAAATGACACGCAAAACTGAGACTAGGTTGCTTTATCGGGAGACTAGCAACTCTACAAGCTTCGTCCAGTCTTATGACGTATGTACCACTATTCATGCAGTCTAAGTTACACAGTTAGCATGCTACCAATGTTAGCTAAATATGCCATCAGAAAGTTAGCTAATTCGTGTTTATGCTAACTTCCTGTGACACACTGCATATGGTCTGTCCGAAATTCATGGCTAAAGTTATGATTTTTTAACGTACTGGATGCAAATTTGGGACCGAAAAAATGGAAGGTTTCGCTAACACATCAGTCATCACAGAGGTTTCAATAAGAAAGAATGGACTTCGGTTTCCTCACATACATACACAGAGCTATGTAGAAACAGGACATAAGAGAGCGCTATTGTCCTGTTGGCCAACGTGAAAGAACACATCGTAGCAAATAAAAAAAAAAGTGACATGCTAAATTTTTCATCGGGGCGTCGTCCCAGATGCCAAATCGATGATGCCATACTATAAGGCCTGGTCATCATTCCCGATGTTCAACACTGGAAATTTGTCAAACATTGTGTTGCATTTATGTATAGCATTAGATCTTAAAAGTTAGAAATACTCTAATTTTCAGGCCACATGTGGCCCGAAAGGACAAACCGTCACTTTGAAGCTCAACATTACTATCAAAAATAATCTCCGACAGCAGCACTTGAAGTTTGCTGTTGTGGATCACTGAGTCTGACCTGGACAAAATTTAAACTTTATATTAGATAGTAGAGAGATGATAGGACACGTGGGAGGGAAAGTAGTGCAACAAAGGCCTCTGGCTGAATTACAGGTCATGAGAGTTATCTTGATTTTTCAAAGCTTACAGCCTCTTACAGCCATTTTCTTCTCTATTTCTAATTCTGTCTTTCCACCAAAAGTCTGTCTGAGCTGTTTGTGATTATTGAAAAATAATAATAGAAGTCGCAGCAAGTCGAGCAAATTATATTTTACAGTTTCATAACCAAACCAGTCAATTCATTGTGTGTTACAGGGAGGATGGCAGCTCCTGTAGATGAGCAGGTTAATTACCGTCAGAAGCTTTAATTAGTTAGAGTCATAAATGACCTGGAGGGAGAATTCTCATGTTAAATTCATGATGTTTTTCTTAATCACGGCTGGATTCCAGTGCAGCAGGTTTCCAGATAACCTCCTCTAACATGACAGTAAATCACTGCCGCAGCATCACGGAGGCCACGATGTTGGGACTAATTCCCCTCGCTGTGCAGACGCAACCTTTTAGCCTAATTACATAACATCAGGAATCTTTCATCTGATCTTCCCCTCTGCTCTGGCTGGTCGCCGCTCACCGGGATCATCGTCATCAGGCCGGGAAATTGAATCTGTTTATCCAAAGAGAGGCGCTAACAGACGGGGCAGTAACTGGCTCCCCTAAGTCTAACTCCTGGTGAGATTAAAAACACTGGATGTCAGCCCAGGGGGGGGATTCATGCTGCTGTGTGGCATTCTGGGAGATTGCCACTGTAACCTTGATTGAAGGAGTCCCAGCTGTTCTGGGTTTTTTTCTGTCTGGTTGTAAACAAAGTGGGTGCAAGTGAGGACAAATGTGAGGCACAAATCCCTCTGGGATCACTGATGCTGCACTTACACATGAAAATCATAATCCAGTGCTCTCAGGTTTGTTTCACCTTCTGACAGATAATGTCTCTGTGTGTTGTGTACAGGGTTTCTGCAGTTTTCTGAATCCAATCAAATGTAATTGGAATGTTCTTTTTTACATATTGATATCACATAGAAGAATAATGGAAAACAAACCTGTAATTATTTATTAGGCATGTGACATTTATATCACATTTGTCAGGACTTCCCAGCTTTATATTACTATGACCTCATAATACAATATAATCAATCATCAATTGGACACAAAACTACCACAAAGAGACAAAAAACATCTTAAAGAGAATTAAACTCACTTCAGAGATCACCAAAAAAGACACAAAGCCACCACAAGAGATTTAAAAACTATTTTTTTTAAATAATTGAAATCATCTCTAAGAGAATTGAAATCACCTTAAAGTTAAAGTCACCTCTTAAACTTAAAATCATCTTTAAAAGAATTAAAACCACCTTAACGAGAATTAAAATCACCACAAAATGACTACAGTGTCATTTGTAGTCATTATGTCGGTTTCAGTCTGGGGATTGTGTATAGAAAGGGCTAGGGGCCTTTTACTTAAGTAAACAATGAAATAATTAAAACCATTAAAAAGTAAATAAGTACTTAATTGTAGTTTTTGCTAAAATTGACACTTGTACATTTTTAGTCTCCTAGCAGCTGTAGTTATAACTGATCTTACTGTCGCTAGCAGGAGAAGAAAAATATTCAAGGCTTTTGTAAATTAAACTTAAAACCTTTTAATACCTTCTGAGGCCTTTTAGAGTCCTCAATGCGTTTTAAGACTTTTCCAGACCTGCAGATCATCTGTATCTAAGAGTCGTAGTCATATGTGATGCAGACCAGCAGCTTCAGTAAAACTTCCCTCCGACCCTGGGATCTCATTATGCCTGCCCACAGAGAATTGATCAAACAATGCAGTCAAACATGTCGTTATCATAATGAGCCAACAGCCGACTAATTATCTGCTCTTAGACCTCCTGTAGGAAAACTAACACTGCTGCCACAGAGATCCTGAGTGTCCTCAGCACAGTTTGTGCTTCACTGTCGGCCGACGAAAAGCTTTAAATCTTGTTTTTACACACAAGGACGGACTCATCAACAACCTTCGAGCTTCAAGGAAACACTGATTATATGATTGTAAACACGATACAAAAAATAAGAGAAATCATGAAAATATCATGTTTTCATCTTTGTTAAAGACAAAAGTCAAAGTCTTACTTCAAATAAAACAAATAATAAAAATATATATATATAATTGTGTAATCAAATCTCTTATAATAAAGATAATTATTGTTAATTATTGAGCTTGAGAGGTGCTGGTAGGTGAAGTGTTGGTACTAATTTCTGATGAGGTACCATTTATAAAAGGTTTAAAGCAGTAATTATTAAATGTCTTTAATATTGATTAATACATCTTTCTTTTATACATCAGATATGAGTCATCAAAAAGAAAAGCTATTGGGTTGCCAGGTTGTAAAAAACTGTCCTTTCATCATAACACATTTCTTGTCTTTTATCTCTTTAATTCATCAGGGAAAACTCTCCAGTGGTTTGACCACGTCTGGAAAAGACCAAAATCCATTTATTGAATTAACTGCTTATTAATATTTATAACTGCAGATTTACTGGATTAGGGTAATGGTTTATTAACATTTATAAATAACTACCTTTATCTGTTTGGCTCATTACAAGCCGACTCATTACCCCATATTAATGACTCACAACCAAACAACAGCTGCCCTTATCAATTAGCTTATTACTGATCAATAAAACATATGTAAAGTATTTATTGACCATTAAAGAAGCCATTAATTAAACCTTATAAAGCCTCTATAAATGGAGGCTTATCACATAATTGTACCAGATTTTGTTACCTTTGGACAGAACCAGGCTAGAAGTTTCCCTCTGTTTCCAGTCTTAATGCTAAGCTAAGCTAACTAGCAGCCTCAAATTTACTGCACAGACAAAGACTAGTCTTTCTCTCCTGCCTCTGATTAAACAGTTGTCCCTTAAATAGCTGACTAGCACTTTGAAGATTATTCGTGGACTCTGTATGACCATGTCCTCCCTATAATTACTAACTGTGAGGACACACTTGTCTCTGGAGAAATTCACAAATACCAGAGTCACCTCTCCTCCTTCTCCTCCTTCTCCTCTTCCTCCTCTTTGGGGATTTTTACTCCCAGTCTGATTTAAGGTGTTGTCAGCTAGTCAATTTTTAAAGAAGCTCTCATCCCGGGCAGTGAGAGGACACGGACCACTTCAGATACGAACATTTAACTGTGAGGTGTGATTTAAGATGTTGTACGAGAAGCTTTCAGAGAGAGATGTTTGTGGCAAAAACTGAACAAACTCTGGGATGAGTTTAGCTGCGATTGCATCGTTTAAAAAAAAGTAAATCAATGTCTTTTCCCTCCCGGCTGCTGCCTGTTTTTTTTTTCCTTCATCCTGGCTCTCGAGTTGTCTCCCCTGAGACTCATTCCTTTTGCCTGCAGAATAGCAATCTGCAGCCGATGACTCAGGACGTGATGAATTAAAATGATCCTCTGACTTCATGTTTCTGAGAGAGCAGGGCCATCGCAGGTGAGGACACTGGCTGAATAATCAAATATCAGCAGATCAATGGTGCTGCTCTGCTCTTTATTCAGCTCAGAGGTTTCTGATGATTTGGAGAAGATTGTGTCTCTGATTATGAGATAATCATTTCCTTCAGGCAGCCATAACCCTGACCTTTAACCCTGGTGCATTTCTTGTTTTGTTTACATAGTACGAATAAATTTTTCTTCTAATTTCATCCTAAAAGTTGCCTGCAACTTAAAAAGTTAAATGACGGTGTATTCGGGCCATTGCAGGTTAAAAAAACTAAAATATTAAGTCGGGGAGGGAGGTGATATTCCACAAAAAAAAGAAAAAAAAATGCAGAATTTCCAAGATTAAAGTCTTTTTTTTTAGAAACTAAGATATTTTCTGATATTAAAGTGGTAAATTTACAAGAACAAAACTTGACTTAGAAAAAACTCAAAACTCAGAATTTCAAAGATTAAAGTCGTAAATTTACAAGACACAAATTTATTGAGAAAAAAAAATGTATAAATATAAATGTATGTATAAATATTTAGGGAATATATGAGTTTGTTTCTTGTAAATTTATGACTTTAATCTCAAAAATTCATGTTTTTTCTCTGAGTATTATCATATTCCCCCAGCTATGTTTTTTTTTTTTAAATACCTATAATGTCCCTAATGTCGTTGTGCTTTTATATAGAAACTTACTTACAAGCCTTATGTTTCTTGGATCTGTCTTTTTGGGTGTTTTTTATGGAGCTCTGGAAAGGTCATGATCTATGGTGGCTTCCTATGGGCAAAATGCAAACAAAAAATTTAACAAATACAAAAGAATGACTTGAATATTTTCCTGAGATACCGAGTCATTATTTAGAAAAACTTTTTCATTCTAATTATAATGATAATGAATTTTACTTTTATTTCTTTTTAAACCACATTGACGTAAATGGGCTTCCGTACTAAAAAGCCTCACAAATACCAAGAAGAAAATATTTCCCTTGAGATTTATTAGCTTGTGCTTTTACTTTCTGAGCTGTAGTTGCCACACCAACAGTTACAGTGTTTCTGTTGCGATGTAGGAAATTAGTGTCGGTTGAGGCTCAAACATTTCATATGTAGTTAAAGCCCTTTAAATCTGAACCTTTTTGGCTTTTGTCCACTTCAAAGTTCACCAGTAATCTACTTGTGATGCCTCACCAGAGGTTAGAGGTTTAGTATGGACATGAGTTGTGAGTAGTTCAGGTACAGGAGGGTAAAGTGAAAGAATTTCACACCCAAAATGCAAAATTATACAAAAGTAATTATCCCGCCACTTCAAACTAACATCGTAGCCCGAGGCCTTTCACCAGATAAATTACAGGATAATCCCAGTGATCATTAGGCTTCCCATCACAGACATAAATCAATGCACCAAAACCTCAGGGTCACAGAGTCATCACTGTTTAAAAAAAGCACAATTCAGTCTCTTTTAAATCCACCAGTGAGCACTTTTTATTCACCACAGAACACAATGAAAATCACAAGGTTGCTTCAGCTTCAAATGAACGACAACATCTGATGTCACTTGCACCTTTTCATTCACTGCTGTTGCTGCAGCTGCAAATAGACCTTCACTGTGAACCATCGATTTAAAATGTGCAACTGACTCACTCACAGATTCACGTTTCACCGGGTACATGTTGTGCTTAGGTTTTACATCTCCTCATGCTGCATTCAGAGACGCAGGGATGGTCAGAAAAAGGACAATCCAGTTTTTATGTCATTTTATGAGCTGAAAATATTTAAATACTTGGGAAATAAGGAGATTTGCAGTTGATGGAGTTTGTAAATGTGACTTTTAACCCTCTGAAGACAAGGTTGATATTTCAGCACAATTTAAAGCTGCCAAAAAATGTGCTGTGATAGCTCTTGTCTGCTGCTTAAGCGCTCTGATTGGGTATTACTTGCCAAAATGCACCCTGGGAGTGGTAGTCTACCTGACCATGATATTTTCTAATTCAGTTGTTAATAATTTGGACCGATGATTGAACCTGGACAGTTTCATGTTAATCCAAACTGCAGACATGCTCCAAATGTGAGCCATGTAAAGGCTCGTTTATGCTCAATATTAGATACAAATATGAATGTCGCCTTGTGTTCGTACTCTGCGTTAATTTCGTCTATATTTGTGCTATTCAGGGCTGCCCTCTAGTGGATGTTGTGAGCAACACCCAAGCTAACGTGAAGGATGCACAGAAGTATGTGGACAGCGACGGTTAAATCGTTTGAAGAGGACGTATCTATTTTTGTATATAAAGGGAGTAAAACGCTGCATTCCATTTACATCAAAGGTCAGAAGTCGGAACTGGGAGTGACGTCACCTCTAAGTTGAAAACTTGGATGCTTGCAGGAAAGCCTTTGTTGTTGTTATGCTCTTTTGCCTCAGAATAAATCTACACTCCACCTGCAGAACACCTCAGAGGACGGTAAAAGGCGCAAAGATATCTTTGTGTTTCAGTGTATTTCATTATGATTAAAAAAATTTGATTATGTTTAATATGTCATTCTGTTACCAAAACACAAAAATAACTTAATGTAAAACAAATTGCTATAAAAAGTTAGTTAGTAAAAAGTGTTCACTACTATTGATGTGAGTAGCCATCTTGAATTCTTATGTCGGGGTTGGTGGGGTTGCTCCAACTTTCTGAGTTGGAAATCTGACTCCAGGGGGTGCTCTGGTTGTAACTTCCAACTAGGAACTTGGAAATTCTGATTTCCGAGTACAACTGGATCACACCAGTTAACCTTAACATTAACATTAACATTATTTCTGAATAAAATTAATGAATTCCCCAACTCTTTAAAATGAAATTTCACTTTCAAACCAAATTGCGATCCAATACCTTTACCAATAATCATCTAAAGTTTTATATTTCATCATAATTGTCATGATATCATGTAAAACCATTCTACTAATCTGCCCAGGCATTTACAGCCTCTCATCTGCCCTTTAATTTCGCAGGAGGCGTCACAAATCATCACAAGAGTGTGAATTCCTACATCCCCTGAACGCACCGCCGTCGCAGAGGAGCACACCGCCGCTCTGCGCTCTGATTGGCCGTCAGCGGCGGTGGGCGGGGCCGCCAGCGGAGTGCGGAGACAATAGAGAAAGAAGAGAGCGGCTCCGGAACGAGTCCAGCAGCCGACAGACAGTGACAGACAGGCGGCGGAGCGGACGGCGGAGGGTCCCTGCCGAGGTTCCTGCTTCAGGCTCAGCTTAGCGTCTCTCTGCGCTGCCGAGGATTAAAAAACAAAATAATATTAACAGTAATCATATTTAAAGGATCTGCGACGTTTCCTCTGGCAGTTAAAGAGTCAGGTGTTGCCTGTCTGGATGGATTGACACTGAATGCAGCACATTTTTAAAGGTAAGCTCCGGTTTTGTGTCTCGTCATCTTCAATACAAACTAATCACCTGCTAATTTAACGCTAGTTTCTTGTTTCCAGATGTGTTTTACACATTTACCCTCAGAATCTGCTGCTGCCCTTGTGTATTTATGCAGCTGTGTTGCCAAGCATCACACCAGACTACTGTTGTGTTTACAAGCCTCACACTGTTAATTATCCTCATTTAAACTAGTGTGCCTTATTTAAAAATACAGCTGTAAATCATCTTAAATCCTCACACACACAAGATCAAAGTTACAGCTTGTGCACCATGTGACAAAAACACTGACTGAGCAGAACAATAGAAGCTGCTGTGAAGCTATTGTGTCCCAGCTACACATGTGTAATCACTGAAGCTCTATTTTTATTTTATTTCTATTTTTTAATCAACAACATTCTGCATTTGCACACATCGCTCTCGTGCACACACACAGTCCAGCGCCGCCTGACTTCACGTGCACTGCAGTTATGATGGATATAAAGCATGCTTTGTGTCTGCAGAGCTGATTCACTCTTCGTGTCTTTGTGTTGCAGTTTGTGGCAGGTTTTTGTGACAACAGTGCGACTGACACTGACCTCAGCTCTCCATAAGTCGCATATGAAGGATGAGACGCTGTGGAGGCTTGAATTTAGTCTTTATTTAGTTTTTCTTATCAATGGGAACTCAGTTCTTCTTGTGGGAAATGGTGCAAAAAAGCATCTTGAGTCTCAAATTGCTGCAGGGATCATGATATCATGGTGTCTGAAGAGTTTAGAGCTGAAGCAATAAGTCGATTAACTGATTTATCCATTGACAGGAAAGCAATAGACAATTGTTTTCAGCTGCTTCAGTTATTTCTTGAGCAAAAATCGTTTTTTAAAAAAGGTAAATATTATAATTTAATTATAATTTCAGCTTCTGGAACAAGAGAATTTGCTGCTTTTCTTTGTCATAACTCATTGTGTGTGTTTCAGTCTTGGACAAAAGCTAATTATTTCCGAAGCTGAAACCAGAGGATATTTGGCAACTATTTTGATCACCTGTTCAGGCGTTTTAGTTGTTTTCTAACTGGGAAAATTCTTTGTTTTCAGCTTTGTAAATGAGAAGATTTGTGTGTTCACTGTAAACTGAACATCTTTAGTCGTTGACGTTGTTTGTTTGTTTGTTTGTTTTGTCCAAAACCCAAAGATATTTAATCCACTGAGAGACATGACAAAGACTCTGCAGTTGGTTGCTTAGTGTCAGAAAATACTATGAACAAGGAACAAGCGAAAAGTACAACCAGAGATTTCTTTGCGGCAACATTTAAGACCGGTACAGGCAGCATTATCCATCTGGGTTGGAAAACAGTCACATGCTAGTAGCTAGACGAATCAGGGAAGGATACGATGAGACTGGAAAGACTCAATCATTTTGGCAAGTACAGATCGAAGCTCTGGTAGTAGTGTGGACGCAGGATGTAGCCTGAGGCTCGGGGAAGTTTGATTTTTTTTAGTTTTTTTACATTTCATAGAATGTAAGATTAATTGATTCATCAGTAGATTAAAGGATAATGAACATAATCATTAGTCCCAGCCCTACAGCAAGATGTCTGTCTGATGCACATGTCCACACATTAACCCCGGCAGACTGGAGAAAGAAAGCCAGAGAAGAAGAAAGAGGGACAGAGATTAAAGCTGACAAAAGGGGGTAATGTTACCTACTGTAGCGTGGGGTTCACAGCAGCCGAAATGGGCTGGCATTAAAGCAGCGGCCCAGTGATGTGCCGCCAAGCGTGCAGACACAAAGCCCCAGTGTTTGCAGATGCTGCAAGGCCAAGCCAGATATTTTTTAAAAACCTGGTCACTTTGATGCGCTCCACGGCCCTGTGAGCACTGTGGGAGCAGACCGCCGCCACCGGAGGAGGAGGAGGAGGAAGAGGACCACCGCCACACAGGGAGACGAAGCCCTCGCTCAGTGGGAGCTGTGATGGTCAACTGGCAGGACGGAGATTTACTTCTACAAACATTTCTGGAGGAGAGAGCAGCTCGTGGGGCAGAAATAATCTCGCTGGGTTTGTCGTATCTCAGTGGGCAGAGTTAGAATAACATTTCACAGCACATGTTCACTCGCTGGCACGGAGTTGAAAAGGTAAGAATGACAAAGGAGGGAGCTGAAAGGTCGACAAAGACTGGCACAGGAGAAGAGGCTTGTTCACTTTCTGTCAGCTTAAAGAAAACAGGGCAGGGTTTGGCCTGATTGGGCTACTGTTCATTCAGGATCGTTTATTCGGGCTGCAGATAGATCACAATGAATCATCCTTTGAGAAGTATGATGGAGACTGAGGGTTCACTGAGTTCGCCAGGCTCGGGCGACACACAGCTTCATTATAACATCCAGCTGCATTTTGTTTCTCCTGATTAAGGATGTACAAAGATAAAAACAGAGATGAAGCCCGGGGTTGCCGCTCATTATTTTCATTATCAGGACAATCTTAAAATGTGTCATTTTGATTGAGCCACAGTCCCAAACCAGTTTAAAATCAATATGACAAAGAAAAGTAGCAGATCCTCATATTTAAAGCAACACTGTGCTCAACAAAACAATTTTGTTGAGCAACAGCGCTGTCTGCAGCCATAATTCTGCTGGGCTAGTGCTTTTCATGTAGAGAAAATAAAGCCTGTCAGTCTCTTGACCGGAGCTCCAGTTGCGTAGTGTATATTACCCATGATCCCCCTGTCCTTCTGGAGCAGGAAGTGCTGTCGCTGTAACAAACACACCAAACTCCGTTTATAATTCTTGATATTTTCAACATTTCCTGGCTGGATATCAGAGATGAACTCTCCTCCGGTGGCGGCGGTCTGCTCCCACAGCGCTCACGGGGCCGTGGAGCGCATCAAAGCGACCAGGTTTTTTCTGGTTTTTAATGACTTCTAAGTCTTTTTAACTGATCTACAGTTCAGCTTTACTCTGGGACTTGCTGGGCCTGATTTAATCCACTGACTCATCACTTAGTTAGAGGGAGATCAAACCTGTTCACCAATATTTGTAGTGCAAAAGCAGGTGTTAATCAATTGCCAAAATAGATGGTGATTTATTTCCTGTTGATCAACGGATTGTTTCAGCTCCAGTGAAGCCTTCAGTTTACAAGGCTGTTTTCTTTCCATTTAAGCACAATACAAACTCCACTGGCCTGTGGCAGGTCAACAGTTCAGGTAATTAAACAACCTGCCAGACTGGCACAACTCAAAACCCAGCTCTGTTCAATCAGCGACCCATACGCCTTTAATTTTATACCGGAGCAACATTAAATTAACCACCAATTTGTTTTCAGTTTATTTTTTAAAAAGGAGATAAAACAGATTAGTGCTTCTCTGTTGCAGAATATGCAGCTCAGTGTTGGGATTTCCCTTCCAATCAGATTCTGTTTTGAAGCTAAGAGGAGATGACAGGTCTTCATTTAATACTGAGCCACCGATCCTCAGCCTTATAACCGAGTGAGACGTGCAGCGTCAGAGTTTATAAGTCAAACAGATCTGATTTAATTTGTCTTTGTCTTGTCGTTTTGTTGTGGACTCCATCCTACTCAGGCAGCATTGTGGAGGAGGAGAGGATGCAGATGTTTGCAGGATGGCGTGAGCTACATTCATATTCACGATGCATGAATGCTTTCACAGGCATGAGTCCGTTCAGCCAGAGGAGGCTCTTTGGGTTGTGAGCTTTATATTAAGACAGAAAGATTGTTGATCAGATTTGTGAGTCAAGGTTCAGATATGGGTAATGTTTTAGAGGCAGAAAGATGCTGATTGTGGTTTTTGCTTTCATACGTATATTATATGTTTTTACTGAATATGTGTGCCAAATCTTATGGCTATCCATCCAATAGTTTTTGAAATACGTCAGTCAAAACCACAGATGTGAACTTCTTGGTGATGCAAGAGAGAAAGTCCGGGGACCATCAAAGTCATTCAGTTCATCCTCTGAAGACCATGAATATCTGCACCAATTTTCATGCCAATCCACTTAGTGGTTGTTGAGATATTTCAGTCTGGAACAAAATGGTGGGTCAACCAACATACCATCCATAGAGCCATGCAACTCTGAGTATGCATTAGCTTTCTCCCATCTCCTACGTTCTAATGCACAAATTACTTCTTAAAATTTAATTTAACAGTATAAAAGTTTCTTTTCTTTTCTTCCTGGAACCATTTGTATCTCTACAAGACTTTTGTTTGGAGTCAGATATGGCCTAAGATGGTAGCACTTGTTCATTAAGTATTTTTCAGTCGGGTGACATATTGATTTAACATTACAAATGATTAATTGGGTGCTGATGTTTTACAAGTCGATGTTGGCCCAAACACAAATGAGGTGGCAGAGGGAGGTTGTTTTTTTCCTGCAGAGCTTAATGTGTGTTTAGTTTCATGTTTGCCAAACAACAAGGGGACAGTTACTCAGCATTTTTGTCAGGTTTGTTTATTAACAGTAACGTGTATTATTCATGTATAGTAGTAATTTTCAGATGTTTTCCAGAGTCCAAACATGCAAAAGGTAGATTTTCTGTTTAGGTTTTGGTTGAGTGAGCATCAGAAAGTCTGTGGATCCGAGGGACCGGAGGGAACGTAATGTATCTTGGCAGCGTATCAGCAATAGTCCAGAGGCCATGAATAGATTTATTTACATGTACTATGATCTTAAAATCTATCCCAAAATTAACTAACTGGAAGTAACTGCAGGGGTTTTAGAACGGGAACAGTCTGTTCTATGTTGCCTGTTCCAGTTAAAACTCTGGCAGCGCTATCTGCACAAGCTGCAATTGATTTACTGACTTTTTGGGGGAAAACTGAGAACATTGCATTGCAGTAGTTGAAGCATGGTTGAAATACAAGCTTGCACAGGGTTGTGAAAATTAGACCATTAGACTTGCCTGTGGTGCACTGCTCTTGTTCTCTTTTTTTATTTACAGGCTTGCAGCAGAGTCACTACGTGTATTTTTATTTTCAGAATACTTTAGGCTGCAGATAAATACCATCATTTTTCTTATGAGGTCAACTATACATGTTTTAAGACTTTTTACTCATAAAAAAATGCTTCATGTAATTTGCAATTACTTTTAGTTTTTGTTTATGTGCCCACGGGTTTTCAACATAGGGCAAATGAATGTATAATGAATAGAGGAGAATGTGTTCCAGGAAAATAAGAGACGTATAGAAGAGAATATAATAGTGGTTTTATTTACTTATGTTATGCTTCCAGTCACAGTAACCTTTGACGTATGTTGACCAAATTCTAACCACCTAATCTTTGAGTCTAAGTCAAATGTCCAAAAGTCTTCCAAATTTCAAGAAATTCCCTCAAGGCGTTACTACAATATCAAATTTGCATGGCCAAAAGCATGTTTTGTGGGCTCACAGTGGCCTTGACCCAAGTGAAAGTTTTTACCAATTTTTAAGAAATTCCCTCAAGGTGTTACAGAGCGATCGCTTTCAAAAGAATGGGACAGACAACCTGAAAATGGACTGTACCATTTGCCTCCACCCAATAGAGTACCAATAGGCAAGTAACATTGACATGGAGCTTCAAACGCTGGAGAAGAGCGGCACATTGGCTGAGTTCCAGCTGTGCTTTGATTACAATCAAACATCTTACTGTAAAGAAAGACAGCAGGGTGGTCTTACCTCCCCCTTGTCCGGGAGGCAAATGTGGGCTTGCCTCCTCAAGGCCCCTCTGGGGAGCAGCCATGGCACCGATACCCTGAGAAGGAGCAGTGGGGGCTGCTGGGAGCGGTAGCAAACATGAAGATGCTTCTAATTAGTGCTGGTTGTGACTTCTTTCATCTCCAGGCTCTTTGATATGACGGCAGCGTGAGAGCACATATGAGCGAGCACTCAGGAGGTTAGAGAAAGAAATGGAGTGTGAGTCTGTTCATACTGCATGAATTCATGTCAAGGTTTTTATGGTTTAGTGAAGCCAAGAATAAAACGTCCTGAGACGAAGGAGCCCTCTGTCGTTCTTTGGTTTGTCCTTCAGTTTTTGTAGCTGTCAGTTTAAATCTGTTGTCTGTTGTTATAGCTGTTAAAAAAAGAACATAAAAATTTAAAGAGTAATATTTTCTAGATTTTTTTTCCATTAATGCGCTAACTCTCCAGTCAGATGCTGATAAACTTGTGCAGCGGAAGATGGCGCAATGAGACTGAAAAACAATTTAAAAAAAGATGTTGAAAATGATGGAAATGTGACATCTCTTTTTTTTTTATGTGTTCATTTTAGGAAAATTCTAGTTTCCTCATCTGTCATGTATTTCGTGCTGTTTATGTTCCTGTTTCATTCTCTAAATCTCTAAATTTCCTTTGCAATTTGTCATGTTTTTTAAGTTGATATACCAACTTTTCCACCTCAGCCAAATGTGAAGATTTTTTTTGCGATATTCCTTTTTTTTCTTGAATTTCTGACATCTCCACTTGTTTTTTGAGTAGGAGTAAGGAATCACAATTATTATCATCAAAAGATTTCTTGAGCTTTAATTGTAGCATGAGGGCCTCGTTACAGTTTGAACCCCAAAAGATTTTTTTGCAAAAATTTACACAAAATTTTCTAAACTTTTGTGAAAATTGTCTGTCTCATTCTTGTGAACACGATATCTTAGTATTGGCTTGAGGGAATTTCATCAAATTTGGTACATTCACTCAAAGACTAATTGATTAGGATTTGGTGGTTAAAGGTCAAAGGTCACTGGGACCACACATAACATAATATTGGCTGTAAAGCTAATTAACTGGTTGGCAGAGTTCAACCACGAGGCAGTAATTTTAGTCAGCTATAACTAAAGAATCGACACCCTTATTATGACAAAATTTTAGAAAAATTTCTGATGGGATAAAATGATTAATTGTAACAAGAAAGTTAAAGGTCAATTTTACTGTAACATCATAATGTTCTGCAAAAACACTTTTCTGGTCATAACTCAGGAGCAGCAGGGGAGATTGTGACCATATTTCCTGCAGCTTGACTGGTTGTGACACATGAACAAAGAAGTCTCCCAGCCCTTTTGAAATGCAATCAGAGGTGACTCTTTATGCCTGTGGACACAAAAACCCATTTTAATTTATTGTGTTGTTTGATACTGTAACTGTGATGTGAAGCGGTGCAGATAAAACTGGACAGAACCAGCTTGAATTTTAATTAAAAATCTAATCACACAGAACCAGAGTATAAAATGAAGGCGCTGTTCATCTGTGAACAGCAGGTACTTTTTCTCTCTGGCTCTGTCTCATCCACTCTGTGTTTTATTGACCTTGTCAGAGGGAAGCTGAGTGGACTGGTGATGGACAGCCGGTCGGCTCCTTCGGGTTCGGCTGACTCCTCATTTTTTATCTGCTTGTCTGAGTTTTATGCTCAGGACATACTGTTTGTGTCCACAGCCATTTTCTGTCACTGCAAGACAGCCTAATTTTCTCTCTGAGTTTGTGAGCTTTTTGTAAATGTGGCAGTGTTTGATTTTTGTGTTTTCAGTACCCTCCAGTTCTGTATTGATCATATAGTAATCCTAATATTTAATTCCTGATTGATTGGTGTCGCTTGTTGTTACAAACACTCATTGAGCACATTTTTGATGACTGCTTCACAATAAAAGCCACCATATGCTGCAGCAGCTGACGCTAATAAGATGTTTGAAGACGTAGCTTTAGGTTACATCATCTCTAATACGTTTTCATTTTAAAACACAATCTTAAAATGATAACAATCTCCGCCCAGACGAGCGTTTTAGCTCTCTATCAGAAATCTCTTTCTCTCTCCGTTCATGCTAACACACCTGAAGATTTATCACATGGCGGTGTATTGATGTAAACAAGAAGCAGGTTGTCTACCCTGCAGTTGTTTGCTTAGTTTCTAGTTAGATTTCTTTGCTTGGACTAACAACAAGGTGAAACTTACTGAAAAGACACAGAGATATAAGGTGTTCATGGTGCTGGAAAACATAGATTGGGAGTCATCACAAAGCAACTATGGTGATATATTAGCGTGGTAGGGGAGCATTATTCATTGCAGGAAAAACGTCACATGATAGGAGCTTGACGAATCAGTGAAAGATACGTTGAGACTGGAAAGACTCAATCAGGAAGTGAATGTGGCGTCTGCGCCATCGTTTCCAAAAGTCTCAGTTTTGGGAATGTATTAGTGTGGATGCAGCCTTTAAATGTCCTGTTTGGTATATATACTGCTCGTAAGTAAAAACAAAAACAAGTCTAAGTCATCCATGTTAAAATAGTTTGTTTCAGTTACATGTTTAAGTAAAAACAAAAAAGTAATCACCTTAGAATCAAAAGCAAAGTCTCATACAGATTTAAAGTTTTCTATCTATTCTCTACATTTCTTTTCAGATCAACAAACATACAGAGCTCAGTTTTCCTGTCACTGCGGTCCTCTGTAGTGAAGCATGCTGTATATTTGTGTTTGTCTTCACTGTTTTCACACGCTTTACTTGAGTTTTGTGTACACATTTCCTCCGTCGAGCACATTCTGCAGACGGGAGCTGTCTCCGAGGCGATGCACAGATGGACCCCTCCGCACAGGATGTGGCTACCATCCTGTCTCATCCGACACTTTCTCATCCACCGTTAATGAGATGTGGTGCAAATTCTGCTGTGCCATCAGGGCCGCGAAAAGTCTCTCCAGTCATTCGGGAGATGTCGGCCGCCGCGGGTGATGCAGCAGATGCGTGTTGTTTGGCCTCTTTTGGTAGCGGGAGGAGGGAGGTGAGACAGATTTGCTGAGAATGGAAGCCAGAAGGCGCGACAGAGTAGAAACACATCGGATCAGAATTAGACATTAATTAATGCAGGAGGATCATTAATCAGCTGCAGAGGATCAGATCCACAAATAGAAATACTTTTCTCCTCCTCACATCCAGCTCAACTCATTTGCACTTTAATTTTCCTGCTTCGTTGTCCTCAGAGTTCGGTGAACGTCAGCAGCATTGCTTTGATTAGACTTACAATCATTAACACCTACAGGAGGAGCAGAGTCGAGTGTTTTGGGCTTGAAACTAATTATTTTCATTATCAATTAATCAGATGATGTTGTTTTATTTTTATATATTTATTTGTATTTTATAGACCAAGTAGAGACGGACAGTAAAGGACTCGGCTTTGACATATGGAGGTGATGTTTTAACCTGTGTCGGTCAGTTTGTTTGGTTATTTGTCAGCTGATTACACAAAAAGTACAAAACCGATTGGCACCAAACGTGGTGGAGGGATGGGGCATGGACCAGGGACGAACCCATTCAATTTTGGAGCAGGTCCAGGAATAGTTTCACTGGCCTTAACATTGTGAGGTATGGCACAAGAGCTAGACGGAGATGTGTAGGATTGTTTGGCCTTGGTGGAGGTATTGCATTTTGTTGTTATGAGTCATTTCATGAGTAAGTTTAAGACCAAAATAAATATTGGTTCAACTCAAATTCAAGCCTGAGTAAATCCTAACAGCATGACTCTGGAGTCTGATTCTTGTTGGGAGGATTGTTTGATGAGAAAAGCCACAAAAATCAAAGTACAAACAAACAGTAGCCACACCTCGTCTTTTATTTTGGTGCAGTCTGTCTTTGTACTGAAGTCCTGAACACACAAATCAGAGGTTACATAACAGCTCATTTGGCCTGGACTCAAAATGTTCTCATTTCTCCATGATGGTGTTAATGTTCATACAGCGTGTTTATGTACAGCACAATAGGTGTATACAGTCGTGGGGTGGAGTGGGTGGAGGTACTGTTCCACATCGTGAACCTTCCTTTTCCTTCCTGCTCCTCCCATTCTACAGGAACTCCCGTCTCCAGACCGTCTCCAGACCAGCTCCAGACCTCGTCCCCTGGCCCGTCCCTCCACAACCATGAACTCCTCACCCCACGGCTCCCGCGCCTCCATCGACATCCTGGAGGAGCTCCAGCTGATTGCTGCACAAAACCTGGAAAAGCTGGACATCAACAAATACTATGAGGTCGTCCGTGAACTGGGCAAGGGCACCTATGGGAAGGTAGACCTTGTCATCCACAAAATCAGAGGTAATAACTGGTTTATCTGCTATAATATGCTGATGATTTAAAAAAAAATTTTTTTTTAGTTAATGGATTATTTGTGTAGCAGCAGTGAAAAAAGGCTCATTATTATTCCCTGAAGCCCAAGTTTTAACATATTCTAAATGTTTAGTTTTTTTTGTCTCATTAACAGTTAAAAACCCCAAAATGTTGAGTTTACAATCATAGAAAATAGCAAATATTCACATTTAAGGAGCAGAAAAATAATGTTTTGTATTTTCACCTTTAAAAATGACTTGAATGATCAGTTAATTAAAATGTATTTTCTGTTAATCAGTTATTTCACCTCCACATCAGGGCTTCCCAACCTGATGACCCACACTATCCCTAAAATGTTTGAAGGAACAGGCCAGTTCAAACACGGGTGTAACAACAGTTCATAAGACTACAACAGTCTAACACCTATATACCCCTTTAATTTTGGACACTCCTAAGATCATCCTTTACGTTTAGTCGTGATCTGTATTTATTTTTACTGTGTGTCACTTGCCTTGCTTTCTGCTTTGATTTTTGTATTGAGCAACATTTCATTTTGAGGTTGGGTGTGAGTAGGGGCCCAATAACAGACTTTGCCCTGGGACCCCGAGGAGGTTAATCCGGCCATGCTTCTGTTTGAAATGAAAGACCCATTGCTTTAAAAAATACAGAAAATTTCAAAATATTTTTACCTTATGAATCAAGGACTTGTAGTTGGGTATTTTAATTGTGTGTTATTGCCACTATTAACTGAGTAAATGATCTGAATTTTTCTTCCATTGTTGGTGTTTGAGTCCGTCTTTCTCTGGATTTGAGGAGGGGACAGTTTCAGATTCCCCAGACTCACCTCCAGAAATTAATTTGGCTTTAAAGCGAGTAATTCTGCAGAGTCTCAGTTGGAGAAAATGGGATGTTGTTCACTTTCGTGGTCTTACTTTGTGATTCAGTGTGCAACCATTCAGAGTGCAGCTTTAAAACACTTTCATTTCACTGAGGCATCGCAGCAGCAGCTACTGAGAGAATCAGATATAATGGTGTTTTTTGTTGCTCTAACATGTGCTCAGTGCTCAGGTAAAGCTCTCTGATTCAGCTCTGAAGTGTTCAGAGATGAATACTGAAGGCCATTTCTGAGGCGATGCACGATGCCTTTTATGAAGTGATTTAACATCTAGAATGCAGAAATTCACTTTTTAAAGAACAGAAAATATTTAGCCTCTTCACGTTAAAAGCCAAAATATTGACCATCTGCTCCAAGCCTTTTAATAGTCTCTTTTTATGGAGCACAAAGCCAAAGCTGTGCTGCTCATTTAGAGCGGCTGCAGAGATGAATTCTGACCTTTTCTAGCCACTGAAATCCACAATTGAAGGATTGATGAAAAAATAAAAACATGTACCTGTGGTTTCATCATCGGTTAGTGACATCTTTTCCAGAAGCATCAGAGAACCAGTTCAGCTTTAATCTGCCTGCCCTCAAATGTCTAATGTTGCTGGGTGTAAATGTCAAGTTAACAGTGGAAATAAATGAGCTGAAGGCAAAGTCATGTCCGACCTTTGAGTCATAATTGTGTGCAAATGCATTTTTAGTGAAGCAGGGGACTCAGAGCAACATCAGGAGAATTAGGTTACTTATTGAACAGAGTCATTTCTTTTTGGAAAGTCTCAGAGCTCAGTTAGGAGAAGGGATGTTCTGATTCTTAATACAGTCTTTTAATATCTGCCGACCAAATCTAATTTGCTTTTGTTTTCATATTAAAGCTGCACAGCGAACTCAGGCTACAAAAACTTGAAGCCTGTTTCATGAAAATTACAGAGTAGCTCTGCTTTAGGGAAACTGATCATGGGAAAGCCAGAAACCTTGTTGGTCTTTTAAAGGCCAATACAATTCTTTTGCTTTAGTTTCTGCCCCAAAACACTTAAAATTGTAGCTTCACTGGAGTCAGCTGAGCTCCTGAACAGATGGTGTTTATCTTTGCATTTTAGCCAGCGGGCGGACTTAACAAAGCAACAAATTTTCCATGTAGACATGAAACTACTGTAGCACAAGCAACACAAGCTGCTACTTGTTGGCGTCTGTGCAAATCAGATGTGTTTACAGTGAGCTGCGTGGCCAGGAAAGTCGTTATTTATACTCAGTGTGTGTGTCTGTGTGTGTCACAGTCTGCAGTCAGCTCTTAAAAAAAGATGCTGTGATCATTAGACTTGTTTAAACGTGTTTGGAAAGTTTACACATAAACATTGCTGCCTGTGCACAGAGTCAGGGACAGATAATAAACAAACATTTTGCAAATCTGAAGTAGAAAAACAGTTATAATGATTAATGATAATGATTTTTGTTCACTGATCTGTGGAAATGATCTAAAATGCAGTAATGTGCCTGCCAGGCCACTAGATGGCAATGTAACTTGATGAGTAGCACAAGCACAGCTCAATCATCCACCATTGTTGTTGTGCTTCTATTCATACGTAGGCTAAAAATGTAATAGCCATACGAGAGGTGGGGCAGTGTCGTTCCAGTTTTTGCAAGAACTGCAATTTGCCAGTTTCCATGGCGACAGTCAGAGTGATTACACTCTGGAACCTGGTTTCAAAAGTTCTGATTTTCTGCCCCCAAATGAAACCTAAACTGCAACAAAGGTTTACTGTTTTATGCAAAAATTCTTGTTGTGTAAACGCGACCTTAATCTAAGCTAACAAATCTGAAACCTAACTTGATCGACACAAACCTTTGTTTCTGCAACGTGATTGGTAGTAACTTCTGTGCCTGGAAATCAATTATTTGTCAACCATTATTTATATTTCTTTTGAAAAGAATTGTATCATATCATTTCGCAGTAATTTTATAATTATCGTTATTGCTTTATGGTCTAGTTTCAATGTTCCCAGTTTGCCCAATTGTAAACAAATACAGGCTTAAAATATGGGACTCACTGAATCCATGGCAACAGTATACAAGATAATAACATTAGACATCCCTGAAAGCTTAATGAAGCCTGTAACAAAACATAATCTAGTTATATTTTAATGTCCTGTCAACATCTTGTATTGAGGCTTTAAGAACAAACCTCGATCTCCCCTTTTGACCTTTTCCTTTGCCGGAGCTGATCCAGTGGTATTGGAGAAGTGTCCCCTCTCATCTCAGCTGACAACACCGGCAGAGATGTGGCAGCTCTCCAGCTTTTATTGTCTGGGGGTGTTTTCTCCGAGCTTTCAGATTAGTCTCAGGGCTGTAAGTGGCTGCTGAGTGGGGGGGGGATGATGTGAGTCAAACCCTAAGAGCCATGTCCTCACAAATTGCCTTTCTGTGTTTCCTCCAGATGACTAAGTGTGTTTTTGTGCATCCTTTAGTGTTATTATATTATATCACATGAAATGATTTACTTCAGGGCAGAGTGAGACTTTCTTCTCATCTTTGGCTTTCTAACCTTATTACTAGGCCTCTCTGTGAGGACATGTTTTCAGCTGTAAACATCACTTTACAACAAAATCCCAATCCTGAAAGCAGCTCAGCAACATCGTGGTCGCTGTGTGGGAACATGACTAGTCCAGCAGAGGATTTGAATTACTTACATTATAAATATGCTGGAAAAAAAACATCAGGATTTAAATTCAGTGACATTGGAGGCTTTAATTATTCATGAAATTTGAAATGATTTTAATTAAGTTTCTTGCATGCGGTTAAGGAAGCTGTGAAATAAATCCCCAAACACTTTAATAGGGTGGAAAAGAACAAGAAGTGAGGAATGAGATTGGAGGTTATGTAACTGTTCCCTGTCCTCATATTTTTTTTTTTTTTTTAAACCAGGCACGAAAATGGCCCTGAAGTTTTTGAGGAAGAAGACCACCAAGCTGAAGAGCTTCCTTAGAGAGTACAGTGTCTCCCTTTACCTGTCGCCATGCCCATTCATCATCAACATGTACGGCATCGCCTTTGAAACCGATGAGTACTACATCTTCGCTCAGGAGTACGCCCTCGCTGGAGATCTTTTCGACATCATCCCTCCACAGGTGAAAGTCCAGGTTGTAGGTGGGAGTAGACAAGCCACTATCAGGACTAAGGTTACACTTAAGCACCCTGGGTGTATTGCTTGATATGCAGCATTGACCAACATGGCAGCTTGCAGTTTAACCCAATGGCCAATTGTCCACATCAAAGTACTTCCACTAAAGTGCTTGTTTTTGCTACTGACAGGCTCCGATTGTTATTCTAAGTGTGACAACATTATGGATAGGATTCCTACAGAGACAGACCCTTTTATTAAAGTGTAAGATCCTTTTTGTTTAACCAGAAACATCTCTTTATGCAATACCAGACTCAAAACAACAGTAATTTTAACAAGTAGAACACAGGAGCTGCTGGAATACCACTGCCTCGATCAGTTCGTTTTGCTTTTTATCTGACTTTGTGGGGTGTAAGAAATAACAAACTAATTGATCTTACCAGATATAAGTGGTTGTACCTTATATCTGCTTAGAAATGTTAAACAGGGGGAGGGGACAGATTGCCCAAAACATGAGGAAATAAGGCCCAGGTTCAAAAACCTTTAACTCAGTTGTGTCCTGTATGTTTGCCTTCATTGTTCTTCTCTCTCTGTGTTCAGGTGGGACTCCCTGAGACGGTAGCTAAGCGCTGTGTTCACCAGGTGGCTATCGCCCTGGACTACCTTCACTGTAAGAAGCTGGTCCACAGGGACATCAAACCTGAGAACATCCTCATCTTTGACAAAGAGTGCAGGAAGGTCAAGCTGTCGGACTTTGGCATGACGAGACGCGCTGGCTCTCCGGTGAAGCGTGTGAGTGGCACGATCCCGTACACAGCGCCCGAGCTGTGCGACACCTCACGGCATGAGGGTTTCTGTGTGGACTACAGCACGGACGTGTGGGCGTTTGGCGTGCTGCTCTTCTGCATGCTGACAGGAAACTTCCCCTGGGAGAAGGCCATGCCGAACGACGCCTTCTACGAGGAGTTTGTCCGCTGGCAGCGCCGTAGGACGGGCACAGTGCCCTCGCAGTGGCGCCGCTTCACAGATGAAGCTCTGCGAATGTTTCGGAGGCTGCTCTCCATCGAGCAGGAACGCCGCTGCTCTGTTAAAGAAGTCTTCAGCTACTTCAACCAGTGCTGGATGTTGGACACGGAGAACGGGAACAGCAGCAGCAGCAGTTGTGGTGGCAGTGGAGGAGGTTTGGCGAGCAGCGCCCCTCCTCTGGACATCAGTTCATCCTCATCTGAAGAAGACGTGTTAGTGGACAGACTGAAGCAGCAGAGCCTGTCACCTGCCTGCATGGTGGCGAAAGGAAGCATCATGATGGACACCCACTACTCCTCCATGTCCACCAACAGCTCGCCGTCCTCCACCGGCAGCTACGAGCGGGTCAACAGAGAGAACGAGAGAGGACGCATCCTGGTGGCCACACCCATCGAGATCTGCGTGTAGAGGCTGCTGATGCTGCTTTACAAAGCACCTGCTCACACCTGAGCTGAAGAGGAAGATTTCTTCCGAGTATGAGAAACAGGAAGTGGAGGTGTGCGGCGAGAGGTGCTGCTTTTCGTCGGGTGGATCCGCAGTCATAACGTTGTAGCTTCACTGTGGATATAATCATTTCTGATGAAGATAAACTCTGAGGAAATGACCAGTGAGACAATCACACACTGTAGCCTCCTGTATGTGGTTTATACTTCAGTACAAGACATGAACTCACTGGACAAAAGTGTAAAAAAAAAAAAAAAAAACTGAAGGGAGAGCAACAAAAACAAACAAAAAACAACATAATCCACAAGCAGTATGTTGAAATGTTTGGAATAATCCAATCATTGCAAAATAATCTGTAGAAAAAGAGAGGGATGTGATCGGCTTTTCATAAATGGACTGATGGTACTATTGTGTTTATTGTCGTGTACCATTTTCATGTCTAGTAGATAGGTTTCTGTGAAGTGTTTTCTTACTTTTATTTGGAGTTAAATTATTTATTTATGTCAGATGCATATATTTATGATTTGTTCAAAGCCTGTTCTTTTTTTATTTAAAAAGTTAAATGAATGAAAATTACAAAACAACTGTAGAAGGCAGCCATTTTGGCAATATTTTTCTTTAAATATTCATCATCATGTTGTTGTGGTCTCCCATGAAAGTAGATGTATGTTAACTATTTTTCTCACAGAACAATGTCCTTTTCATGTTAGCCTGTGATGCCTAAACCCACTGTACAGTAGCAATCAACAGTACAAGCAGCTGAAAACACCTCATGGTTAGCAGTTAGGTGTTAATTGGGTACCTTATTACTTTTCTAACAAGTGCTACCATTAAATTCTCATCACTGTTTGTGAGGTGGTGAATGAATGAAAAAGTAAAAGGAGAAAAGCGTAGAAACATACAATCAATAATCCTAATTTTTCTATTTGCATGATTAATAAAGAAAAAGGAAATTGTACCTTTCATTGAGCAGTTAACTTAATTATCCAACAAATTATATATTTGGAATTAATTCTGAAAAGCAGCAAGATCCTCGAAATATTCTTAATGCTAAATATTACAAGCACGAGTAGAATAAACTATATGTAACATTTTACTGCCCTCTCAATCTTTTGTTCTGGTTTTTTGCTCTATAACTCATTAGGAAGCTAATGTGAGAAGGGATTGACAAATGTAGAAAACACACAAAAAAGTGTGTTGGATTTGGGGATTAAAATGTTTCAGAAATCTCTCTCCTTTGTTTGTGTTTTTCAGAAGTATTGCATGAATATTACTGTGGTGAAAATTTGTTGAAATAAACAGAGAAAAAAAAATCTTTTTGTTGTTGTTGTTATTAATATTTTTTTAAATACCATTGTGTTCAAAATTGCAGCTTCAAATTTTAAGACAAATTAAACAAATCAAACCTTGCTTATCTTTATTAATATGTCTGTTTTTTTTTCTGGGCAAAATAACCCCTTCCAGGATTTATCCTGATGAACCACCTGAAAAACATTATCAGAGCAGAGTTGGTGAGGAAGTTTACTTGCTGAGATAACAATAATACAAATCTTGATTTAGTAGCACTGTCCTTTACTGTTTGAGCAATTGGAAATTTTATAATCTCTGTAACAGTCTAAAGTCGAACACGTCTTTAAAATAGTGGAATTCCCCTTCCATTGCTTTGAACAACATCCGCTGTTTACATTAATTTCGACCAATCAAAAGCGAAATAGGCGGAGCAGAATCAACCGACCAATCAGCGTTTGTCTGTCGATGTTGGTTAACGTTGCCTGGCGTATGTCGTCATCACTGCCCATGAATTCCGGAAGGGAGAGCGGAGCGGCGGAGAAACAAAGTCGGAAAAACGAGTGAAAATACGGAGTAAAACCAACGTTTTAGACATCTCTTCGTCGCATCGGTTTGTGGGCACTCCGAGAGACTTCATTACTGAAGAAGTCTGGATGGTAAAACAAGCTTTGGAGCCCGTTTTTGTGGAACACAAGTGAGACTGGATGACGCAGGTAAGACTAACAAGCTAACAAGTTACCGGCGAGCATTAGCCTCCTGTGCATCGTGTTTCATTCCTCTTTTGGTCTTATTTCCTCCATCAGACATCTTTTATTGTGTGGCTAAGAGTGTGTTTGTATTTCTGCGACTAATTGCGTCTCTGACATGAGTTTTCGGCACCAGATTTGGACATGACAACTCAGTAGGCGTCTCTCTGTAGTTTTGTGTTCCATCCTGATTATGTTAAGTCCATTTGTGGTGGTAAAGCATCTGGTTCTGATCTCTTTGTGGTCACTTTGCATCGTTTGTGTCTCTACCTGGTTGGTTTACATTTGTTTATAGTCAGCTTTACTATATTTCTGCCTTTATGTGCCTTTCTGGTTTTGTGTCCGTGTGTGCAATCACAAAATATTTGATCAGCCATTTTGTGTGTCTTTGTAATGTTGTGTTGCAGCCTGGTCATTTTGAGTCTATATATGGTGATTTATGGACTGATCATTGTGTATCTGTTTGTGATCACTGATTTTACATTGCTTTTCTCTTTTAGGTCAGTCAAGTTTTATTTGTAATTGTCAGGCTTTAGTATTTAGTCAATGTTTTGTTTGTGGACAGATTGACTGTAGCTCTGCTCACCTTTTCACCAAATAATTTCAAATACTTCAGAACTAACAAATGATACATCTTCTGTCTTGTCTTGTTATTGTTAAACATCAGTCAAAATGGGATTGAAAAATATCTTAACTTCAGTTTGATTGCACATGATCAGAAATTTGTAATTATTATTTATGTGCTAGACACACTAGAGTACACTGTACAAAACAATATCAATTCCACAAATAAAATGTTGAAATGAATTGTTCATAGGTGTGTTAATTGTAACTGTTGGTCAGAGGATGATTTTAAAAATATCTTTACAGTTTATAAAGACTAGTTCTACGCTTAATAAAAGTCTTCACATAAGCTGCTGTTAAGACTTTTGTAAGTTTGCTTGTTATTCATTAAACGAAAACACAAAATGAAAACATTTTGAATATGTGTAAGAAGAAGGTTAAAATAATGTTTCTGTGTGACCGTCTGTGGTGGAAGAGATACTCAGACTTTTTACTGTTACAGTACAATAAACAACACAAGTTAAAAGCCTGCATCCAAAAATTGACTTAAATGATAGTGTTTATTGTGCAGTTCACAGTTACATACATGACTGCTTCAGTTATTAGTTGATAGACACACAATTAATAATCATTTTACTTTTCCCCAAATAATTGTTGATGTTAGTTCTTCAGGAGATGATGACAGTGAACTGTTCATTTTCTGAAACAGCCTCTTAATATTTGTTAAATGTTATGGTTCAGCTGTAATGTTTAATATTTCTCTGTGTTTTTGTGGTTAAACTGTTGATCAGTCAAAATGGGATTGAAAAATATCGTACCTTCAGTTTGATAGGACGTGATCAAACATTCTTAATTATGTGTGTATGCGAGACACACTAGACTACACCGTACTGTTTTCATGGTTAAACTGTTGATGAGGAATAGGTAGTAGTGTATTGATCATTTTCCTTTGTATGTTTCTCTTTGATTTCCTCCAGGTGTCACCACTTCGTCCGCCACATCGTCCACGATCACAGAGACATGGTCCATGATCGGGGAGACATTGTTGAGGATGAGGGAGACATCGTCCACGATCGGAGACATTGTCCATGACTCGTGGTGACTCGGTCCCCGATAAGTCGGCATTGCCGGCGTTCAGAGACATTGTCGATGATCGCAGAGACTTTGTCCATAATCTCAGAGGCATTGTCCACGATCACAGAGACATAGTCCACGATCACAGAGATGTCCACAATCACAGAGACATGGTCCATGATCGGAGAGACATTGTTGAGGATGAGGGAGACATCGTCCATGATTGGAGACATTGTCCATGACTCGTGGTGACTCGGTCCCCGATAAGTCGGCATTGCCGGCGTTCAGAGACATTGTCGATGATCGCAGAGACTTTGTCCATAATCTCAGAGACATTGTCCACGATCACAGAGACGTAGTCCACGATCACAGAGACATCATCCACGATCTCAGAGAGACAACGTCCAAACCTTGGTATTTAATAAATTTTGTAATAAGAACTGATTAATCCTGTCTATTAAATCTGAAAAAGTACTAACTGTAATTGCTCAGAGCTCAAGGTGACGTTTTCAGATGTCTTGTTTTGCTTAATCAGCAGTATTTACTATTTATCATATGACAAAGAAAGCTATTATATTCTCACCTCTTAAGGCTTTGTCTTGAAGCAAATATTTGGCATTCTTGGTGTTAAAAAAAAATATTACAATAGTTGTCAATGTCATATCTGTGGACAAAGTGACTGTAGCTCTCCTCACCTTCTCACCAAACAATATCAAACACCTCAGAGCCAACAAACACTAAATGATTTGATCTTTGATTTCCTCCAGGTGTCACCACTTCGTCCGCCACATCGTCCACGATCGTAGAGACATGGTCCATGATCGGAGAGACATTGTTGAGGATGAGGGAGATATCGTCCACAATCAGAGACATTGTCTGTGATCGCAGAGACCTTGTCAAAGATGAGAGAGACGTTGTCCATGATCAGAGACATTGTCACTGCTTCGCAGAGCTCTGCGCAAGAATCGGTAGTGACACTGTGGTTCCTCGATTCGACGGCATGACCGCGATCAGCTGACATTGTTAATGGTCACAGAGAAACAGTCTATCATCTTAGAGACATTGTCCACAATCACAGACACATTGTCAATGATTGCAGAGACTTTGTCCATAATCTCAGAGACACTGTCCGCGATCACAGAGACCTAGTCCACGATCGCAGCGAGTCTTTGTACAACGAAGAAGTTCTGTGAGACCAGGACAGAGGCCCCCAGGTAATTCACAAATAGCTTTACATCAACTGTCCAACACACAGCACCGACATCAAACTGTTCATGTTCAGTATTGAATACATCAGAAAAGTATAATGCTAAAAGTAACTGATCATTTTCCTTTGTATGTTTCTTTTTGATTTCCTCCAGGTGTCACCACTTCGTCCACCACATCGTCCACGATCACAGAGACATGGTCCATGATCGGGGAGACATTGTTGAGGATGAGGGAGACATCGTCCACGATCGCAGACATTGTCCATGACTCGTGGTGACTCGGTCCCCGATAAGTCGGCATTGCCGGCGTTCAGAGACATTGTCGATGATCGCAGAGACTTTGTCCATAATCTCAGAGGCATTGTCCACGATCACAGAGACGTAGTCCACGATCACAGAGATGTCCACGATCACAGAGACATGGTCCATGATCGGAGAGACATTGTTGAGGATGAGGGAGACATCGTCCTCGATCGGAGACATTGTCCATGACTCGTGGTGACTCGGTCCCCGATAAGTCGGCATTGCCGGCGTTCAGAGACATTGTCGATGATCGCAGAGACTTTGTCCATAATCTCAGAGACATTGTCCACGATCACAGAGACGTAGTCCACGATCACAGAGACATCATCCACGATCTCAGAGAGACAACGTCCAAACCTTGGTATTTAATAAATTTTGTAATAAGAACTGATTAATCCTGTCTATTAAATCTGAAAAAGTACTGACTGTAATTGCTCAGAGCTCAAGGTGACGTTTTCAGATGTCTTGTTTTGCTTAATCAGCAGTATTTACTATTTATCATATGACAAAGAAAGCTATTATATTCTCACCTCTTAAGGCTTTGTCTTGAAGCAAATATTTGGCATTCTTGGTGTTAAAAAAAAAAATTACAATAGTTGTCAATGTCATATCTGTGGACAAAGTGACTGTAGCTCTCCTCACCTTCTCACCAAACAATATCAAACACCTCAGAGCCAACAAACACTAAATGATTTGATCTTTGATTTCCTCCAGGTGTCACCACTTCGTCCGCCACATCGTCCACGATCGTAGAGACATGGTCCATGATCGGAGAGACATTGTTGAGGATGAGGGAGATATCGTCCACAATCAGAGACATTGTCTGTGATCGCAGAGACCTTGTCAAAGATGAGAGAGACGTTGTCCATGATCAGAGACATTGTCACTGCTTCGCAGAGCTCTGCGCAAGAATCGGTAGTGACACTGTGGTTCCTCGATTCGACGGCATGACCGCGATCAGCTGACATTGTTAATGGTCACAGAGAAATAGTCTATCATCTTAGAGACATTGTCCACGATCACAGACACATTGTCAATGATTGCAGAGACTTTGTCCATAATCTCAGAGACACTGTCCGCGATCACAGAGACCTAGTCCACGATCGCAGCGAGTCTTTGTACAACGAAGAAGTTCTGTGAGACCAGGACAGAGGCCCCCAGGTAATTCACAAATAGCTTTACATCAACTGTCCAACACACAGCACCGACATCAAACTGTTCATGTTCAGTATTGAATACATCAGAAAAGTATAATGCTAAAAGTAACTGATCATTTTCCTTTGTATGTTTCTTTTTGATTTCCTCCAGGTGTCACCACTTCGTCCACCACATCGTCCACGATCACAGAGACATGGTCCATGATCGGGGAGACATTGTTGAGGATGAGGGAGACATCGTCCACGATCGCAGACATTGTCCATGACTCGTGGTGACTCGGTCCCCGATAAGTCGGCATTGCCGGCGTTCAGAGACATTGTCGATGATCGCAGAGACTTTGTCCATAATCTCAGAGGCATTGTCCACGATCACAGAGACGTAGTCCACGATCACAGAGATGTCCACGATCACAGAGACATGGTCCATGATCGGAGAGACATTGTTGAGGATGAGGGAGACATCGTCCTCGATCGGAGACATTGTCCATGACTCGTGGTGACTCGGTCCCCGATAAGTCGGCATTGCCGGCGTTCAGAGACATTGTCGATGATCGCAGAGACTTTGTCCATAATCTCAGAGACATTGTCCACGATCACAGAGACATCATCCACGATCTCAGAGAGACAACGTCCAAACCTTGGTATTTAATAAATTTTGTAATAAGAACTGATTAATCCTGTCTATTAAATCTGAAAAAGTACTAACTGTAATTGCTCAGAGCTCAAGGTGACGTTTTCAGATGTCTTGTTTTGCTTAATCAGCAGTATTTACTATTTATCATATGACAAAGAAAGCTATTATATTCTCACCTCTTAAGGCTTTGTCTTGAAGCAAATATTTGGCATTCTTGGTGTTAAAAAAAAAAAATTACAATAGTTGTCAATGTCATATCTGTGGACAAAGTGACTGTAGCTCTCCTCACCTTCTCACCAAACAATATCAAACACCTCAGAGCCAACAAACACTAAATGATTTGATCTTTGATTTCCTCCAGGTGTCACCACTTCGTCCGCCACATCGTCCACGATCGTAGAGACATGGTCCATGATCGGAGAGACATTGTTGAGGATGAGGGAGATATCGTCCACAATCAGAGACATTGTCTGTGATCGCAGAGACCTTGTCAAAGATGAGAGAGACGTTGTCCATGATCAGAGACATTGTCACTGCTTCGCAGAGCTCTGCGCAAGAATCGGTAGTGACACTGTGGTTCCTCGATTCGACGGCATGACCGCGATCAGCTGACATTGTTAATGGTCACAGAGAAACAGTCTATCATCTTAGAGACATTGTCCACGATCACAGACACATTGTCAATGATTGCAGAGACTTTGTCCATAATCTCAGAGACACTGTCCGCGATCACAGAGACCTAGTCCACGATCGCAGCGAGTCTTTGTACAACGAAGAAGTTCTGTGAGACCAGGACAGAGGCCCCCAGGTAATTCACAAATAGCTTTACATCAACTGTCCAACACACAGCACCGACATCAAACTGTTCATGTTCAGTATTGAATACATCAGAAAAGTATAATGCTAAAAGTAACTGATCATTTTCCTTTGTATGTTTCTTTTTGATTTCCTCCAGGTGTCACCACTTCGTCCACCACATCGTCCACGATCACAGAGACATGGTCCATGATCGGGGAGACATTGTTGAGGATGAGGGAGACATCGTCCACGATCGCAGACATTGTCCATGACTCGTGGTGACTCGGTCCCCGATAAGTCGGCATTGCCGGCGTTCAGAGACATTGTCGATGATCGCAGAGACTTTGTCCATAATCTCAGAGGCATTGTCCACGATCACAGAGACGTAGTCCACGATCACAGAGATGTCCACGATCACAGAGACATGGTCCATGATCGGAGAGACATTGTTGAGGATGAGGGAGACATCGTCCTCGATCGGAGACATTGTCCATGACTCGTGGTGACTCGGTCCCCGATAAGTCGGCATTGCCGGCGTTCAGAGACATTGTCGATGATCGCAGAGACTTTGTCCATAATCTCAGAGACATTGTCCACGATCACAGAGACGTAGTCCACGATCACAGAGACATCATCCACGATCTCAGAGAGACAACGTCCAAACCTTGGTATTTAATAAATTTTGTAATAAGAACTGATTAATCCTGTCTATTAAATCTGAAAAAGTACTGACTGTAATTGCTCAGAGCTCAAGGTGACGTTTTCAGATGTCTTGTTTTGCTTAATCAGCAGTATTTACTATTTATCATATGACAAAGAAAGCTATTATATTCTCACCTCTTAAGGCTTTGTCTTGAAGCAAATATTTGGCATTCTTGGTGTTAAAAAAAAAAATTACAATAGTTGTCAATGTCATATCTGTGGACAAAGTGACTGTAGCTCTCCTCACCTTCTCACCAAACAATATCAAACACCTCAGAGCCAACAAACACTAAATGATTTGATCTTTGATTTCCTCCAGGTGTCACCACTTCGTCCGCCACATCGTCCACGATCGTAGAGACATGGTCCATGATCGGAGAGACATTGTTGAGGATGAGGGAGATATCGTCCACAATCAGAGACATTGTCTGTGATCGCAGAGACCTTGTCAAAGATGAGAGAGACGTTGTCCATGATCAGAGACATTGTCACTGCTTCGCAGAGCTCTGCGCAAGAATCGGTAGTGACACTGTGGTTCCTCGATTCGACGGCATGACCGCGATCAGCTGATATTGTTAATGGTCACAGAGAAACAGTCTATCATCTTAGAGACATTGTCCACGATCACAGACACATTGTCAATGATTGCAGAGACTTTGTCCATAATCTCAGAGACACTGTCCGCGATCACAGAGACCTAGTCCACGATCGCAGCGAGTCTTTGTACAACGAAGAAGTTCTGTGAGACCAGGACAGAGGCCCCCAGGTAATTCACAAATAGCTTTACATCAACTGTCCAACACACAGCACTGACATCAAACTGTTCATGTTCAGTATTGAATACATCAGAAAAGTATAATGCTAAAAGTAACTGATCATTTTCCTTTGTATGTTTCTTTTTGATTTCCTCCAGGTGTCACCACTTCGTCCACCACATCGTCCACGATCACAGAGACATGGTCCATGATCGGGGAGACATTGTTGAGGATGAGGGAGACATCGTCCACGATCGCAGACATTGTCCATGACTCGTGGTGACTCGGTCCCCGATAAGTCGGCATTGCCGGCGTTCAGAGACATTGTCGATGATCGCAGAGACTTTGTCCATAATCTCAGAGGCATTGTCCACGATCACAGAGACGTAGTCCACGATCACAGAGATGTCCACGATCACAGAGACATGGTCCATGATCGGAGAGACATTGTTGAGGATGAGGGAGACATCGTCCTCGATCGGAGACATTGTCCATGACTCGTGGTGACTCGGTCCCCGATAAGTCGGCATTGCCGGCGTTCAGAGACATTGTCGATGATCGCAGAGACTTTGTCCATAATCTCAGAGACATTGTCCACGATCACAGAGACGTAGTCCACGATCACAGAGACATCATCCACGATCTCAGAGAGACAACGTCCAAACCTTGGTATTTAATAAATTTAGTAATAAGAACTGATTAATCCTGTCTATTAAATCTGAAAAAGTACTAACTGTAATTGCTCAGAGCTCAAGGTGACATTTTCAGATGTCTTGTTTTGCTTAATCAGCAGTATTTACTATTTATCATATGACAAAGAAAGCTATTATATTCTCACCTCTTAAGGCTTTGTCTTGAAGCAAATATTTGGCATTCTTGGTGTTAAAAAAAAAAATTACAATAGTTGTCAATGTCATATCTGTGGACAAAGTGACTGTAGCTCTCCTCACCTTCTCACCAAACAATATCAAACACCTCAGGACTAACAAACACTAAATGTTCTGTCTTGGACTGTATTTGTTCAGGATCAGTCAAAATGGGATTGAAAAATATCGTACCTTCAGTTTGATAGGACGTGATCAAACATTCTTAATTATGTGTGTGTGCGAGACACACTAGACTACACCGTACTGTTTTCATGGTTAAACTGTTGATGAGGAATAGGTAGTAGTGTATTGATCATTTTCCTTTGTATGTTTCTCTTTGATTTCCTCCAGGTGTCACCACTTCGTCCGCCACATCGTCCACGATCGTAGAGACATGGTCCATGATCGGAGAGACATTGTTGAGGATGAGGGAGATATCGTCCACAATCAGAGACATTGTCTGTGATCGCAGAGACCTTGTCAAAGATGAGAGAGACGTTGTCCATGATCAGAGACATTGTCACTGCTTCGCAGAGCTCTGCGCAAGAATCGGTAGTGACACTGTGGTTCCTCGATTCGACGGCATGACCGCGATCAGCTGATATTGTTAATGGTCACAGAGAAACAGTCTATCATCTTAGAGACATCGTCCACGATCACAGACACATTGTCAATGATTGCAGAGACTTTGTCCATAATCTCAGAGACACTGTCCGCGATCACAGAGACCTAGTCCACGATCGCAGAGAGCCTTTGTACAACGAAGAAGTTCTGTGAGACCAGGACAGAGGCCCCCAGGTAATTCACAAATAGCTTTACATCAACTGTCCAACACACAGCACTGACATCAAACTGTTCATGTTCAGTATTGAATACATCAGAAAAGTATAATGCTAAAAGTAACTGATCATTTTCCTTTGTATGTTTCTTTTTGATTTCCTCCAGGTGTCACCACTTCGTCCACCACATCGTCCACGATCACAGAGACATGGTCCATGATCGGGGAGACATTGTTGAGGATGAGGGAGACATCGTCCACGATCGGAGACATTGTCCATGACTCGTGGTGACTCGGTCCCCGATAAGTCGGCATTGCCGGCGTTCAGAGACATTGTCGATGATCGCAGAGACTTTGTCCATAATCTCAGAGGCACTGTCCACGATCACAGAGACGTAGTCCACGATCACAGAGATGTCCACAATCACAGAGACATGGTCCATGATCGGAGAGACATTGTTGAGGATGAGGGAGACATCGTCCTCGATCGGAGACATTGTCCATGACTCGTGGTGACTCGGTCCCCGATAAGTCGGCATTGCCGGCGTTCAGAGACATTGTCGATGATCGCAGAGACTTTGTCCATAATCTCAGAGACATTGTCCACGATCACAGAGACGTAGTCCACGATCACAGAGACATCATCCACGATCTCAGAGAGACAACGTCCAAACCTTGGTATTTAATAAATTTTGTAATAAGAACTGATTAATCCTGTCTATTAAATCTGAAAAAGTACTGACTGTAATTGCTCAGAGCTCAAGGTGACGTTTTCAGATGTCTTGTTTTGCTTAATCAGCAGTATTTACTATTTATCATATGACAAAGAAAGCTATTATATTCTCACCTCTTAAGGCTTTGTCTTGAAGCAAATATTTGGCATTCTTGGTGTTAAAAAAAAATATTACAATAGTTGTCAATGTCATATCTGTGGACAAAGTGACTGTAGCTGTCCTCACCTTCTCACCAAACAATATCAAACACCTCAGAGCCAACAAACACTAAATGATTTGATCTTTGATTTCCTCCAGGTGTCACCACTTCGTCCGCCACATCGTCCACGATCGTAGAGACATGGTCCATGATCGGAGAGACATTGTTGAGGATGAGGGAGATATCGTCCACAATCAGAGACATTGTCTGTGATCGCAGAGACCTTGTCAAAGATGAGAGAGACGTTGTCCATGATCAGAGACATTGTCACTGCTTCGCAGAGCTCTGCGCAAGAATCGGTAGTGACACTGTGGTTCCTCGATTCGACGGCATGACCGCGATCAGCTGACATTGTTAATGGTCACAGAGAAACAGTCTATCATCTTAGAGACATTGTCCACGATCACAGACACATTGTCAATGATTGCAGAGACTTTGTCCATAATCTCAGAGACACTGTCCGCGATCACAGAGACCTAGTCCACGATCGCAGCGAGTCTTTGTACAACGAAGAAGTTCTGTGAGACCAGGACAGAGGCCCCCAGGTAATTCACAAATAGCTTTACATCAACTGTCCAACACACAGCACTGACATCAAACTGTTCATGTTCAGTATTGAATACATCAGAAAAGTATAATGCTAAAAGTAACTGATCATTTTCCTTTGTATGTTTCTTTTTGATTTCCTCCAGGTGTCACCACTTCGTCCACCACATCGTCCACGATCACAGAGACATGGTCCATGATCGGAGAGACATTGTTGAGGATGAGGGAGACATCGTCCTCGATCGGAGACATTGTCCATGACTCGTGGTGACTCGGTCCCCGATAAGTCGGCATTGCCGGCGTTCAGAGACATTGTCGATGATCGCAGAGACTTTGTCCATAATCTCAGAGACATTGTCCACGATCACAGAGACGTAGTCCACGATCACAGAGACATCATCCACGATCTCAGAGAGACAACGTCCAAACCTTGGTATTTAATAAATTTTGTAATAAGAACTGATTAATCCTGTCTATTAAATCTGAAAAAGTACTAACTGTAATTGCTCAGAGCTCAAGGTGACGTTTTCAGATGTCTTGTTTTGCTTAATCAGCAGTATTTACTATTTATCATATGACAAAGAAAGCTATTATATTCTCACCTCTTAAGGCTTTGTCTTGAAGCAAATATTTGGCATTCTTGGTGTTAAAAAAAAATATTACAATAGTTGTCAATGTCATATCTGTGGACAAAGTGACTGTAGCTGTCCTCACCTTCTCACCAAACAATATCAAACACCTCAGAGCCAACAAACACTAAATGATTTGATCTTTGATTTCCTCCAGGTGTCACCACTTCGTCCGCCACATCGTCCACGATCGTAGAGACATGGTCCATGATCGGAGAGACATTGTTGAGGATGAGGGAGATATCGTCCACAATCAGAGACATTGTCTGTGATCGCAGAGACCTTGTCAAAGATGAGAGAGACGTTGTCCATGATCAGAGACATTGTCACTGCTTCGCAGAGCTCTGCGCAAGAATCGGTAGTGACACTGTGGTTCCTCGATTCGACGGCATGACCGCGATCAGCTGACATTGTTAATGGTCACAGAGAAACAGTCTATCATCTTAGAGACATCGTCCACAATCACAGACACATTGTCAATGATTGCAGAGACTTTGTCCATAATCTCAGAGACACTGTCCGCGATCACAGAGACCTAGTCCACAATCACAGAGACGTAGTCCACGATCGCAGAGAGTCTTTGTACAACGAAAAAGTTCTGTGAGACCAGGACAGAGGCCCCCAGGTAATTCACAAATAGCTTTACATCAACTGTCCAACACACAGCACTGACATCAAACTGTTCATGTTCAGTATTGAATACATCAGAAAAGTATAATGCTAAAAGTAACTGATCATTTTCCTTTGTATGTTTCTTTTTGATTTCCTCCAGGTGTCACCACTTCATCCACCACATCGTCCACGATCACAGAGACATGGTCCATGATCAGAGAGACATTGTTGAGGATGAGGGAGACATCGTCCACGATCTGAGACATTGTCCATGACTCGTGGTGACTCGGTCCCCGATAAGTCGGCATTGCTGGCGTTCAGAAACATTGTCGATGATCGCAGAGACTTTGTCCATAATCTCAGAGACATTGTCCACGATCACAGAGACATTGTCCACGATCACAGAGACATCATCCACGATCGCAGAGAGACAACGTCCAAACCTTGGTATTTAATAAATTTTGTAATAAGAACTGATTAATCGTGTCTGTTAAATCTGAAAAGTACTAACTGTAATTGCTCAGAGCTCAAGGTGACGTTTTCAGATGTCTTGTTTTGCTTAATCAGCAGTATTTACTATTTATCATATGACAAAGAAAGCTATTATATTCTCACCTCTTAAGGCTTTGTCTTGAAGCAAATATTTGGCATTCTTGGTGTTAAAAAAAAATATTACAATAGTTGTCAATGTCATATCTGTGGACAAAGTGACTGTAGCTCTCCTCACCTTCTCACCAAACAATATCAATCACCTCAGAGCCAACAAACACTAAATGATTTGATCTTTGATTTCCTCCAGGTGTCACCACTTCGTCCACCACATCGTCCACGATCGGAGACATTGTCCATGACTCGTGGTGACTCGGTCCCCGATAAGTTGGCATTGCCGGCGTTCAGAGACATTGTCGATGATCGCAGAGACTTTGTCCATAATCTCAGAGGCATTGTCCACGATCACAGAGACGTAGTCCACGATCACAGAGTCTTCATACAATGACGAAGTTCTTTGAGACCAGGACAGAGGACTCTTGGCAATTCACAAATAGCTTTACATCAACTGTCCAAAACACAGCACTGACTTTACACTTTTCATGTTCAGTATTCAGTATATCAGAAAATAATAATAATAATAGAAATAATCTGCTATATAAAGTAGTGCATAAGTAATTTGTATTAGTAGAAATGATTTAAATGTAATTCGCAATACCAGAAGTAAGGTGTAGAAGTTAATTTGTTACTAAATCTAACTTGCAGCAATTAAAGTTATCTGTAAGTTTAGAAGTAATATTTAATAAGAAAAGTAATACATAATAGTAAAACTAATCTAATATTTGAGAACAGTAGAAGTAATCTGTAATATAAAATGTGTGCAATGCAAAAGTAAAAGCAGTCCAAAGTAGATGTTAAAATGTCACATTAAGGTAAGGAATCAAGACATCAAATAGACGTCAAACACTATCAAAACATGTCACGTATGACAATGTATCAAAATATTAAAAAATTGTCATAGTATATTGAGGCATCAAAAATAGCCGAAAAATTTCATACTGTAGCATGCCATTAAAATATATAAAGAATTTCATATTATAGTATGGTGTTGAAAATGATCAAAAAATGTCAAATCAAAAATCAAAACATGAAAAAAATTGTCATGGTATAGTAAGGTGTCAAAAAATGTCATAGTATAGTAAGGCATCAGAAACATGGTCAAAAAATGTCATAGTATAGTAAGAGCATGAAAAAATGGTCAAAAAAATGTCATAGTATAGTAAGGTCAATGTCATAAATAACATCAAAAATGTCAAAAAATGTCATAGTATAAGTAAGGCATGTCAAAAATGGTCAAAAAATGTCATAGTATAGTAAGGAGTCAAAAACCATCAAAAAATGTCATAGTATAGGAAGGCATGAAAAACCATCAAAAAATTTCATAGTATAGTAAGGCATGAAAAATGGTCAAAAAATTTCATAGTATAGTAAGGCATGAAAATGGTCAGAAAATGTCATAGTATAGTAAGGAGTCAAAAACGGTCAAAAAATGTCATAGTATATAAGGCGTCAAAAAATGTCAGTATATAAGGCGTCAAAAATGTCATAGTAAGGCGTCAAAAATGGTCAAAAAATGTCATAGTATAGTAAGGTGTCAAAAATGGTTAAAAATTTTCATATTATAGCTAGTTATCAAAAATGGTCAAAAATATCATAGTATAGTAAGGCATCAAAAATGGTTAAAAAATGTCATAGTATAATAAGGTGTCAAAATGGTCAAAAAATGTCATAGTATAGTAAGGTCAAAAATTGTCAAAGAATGTCATAGTATAGTAAGGTGTCAAAAATGGTTAAAAATTTTCATATTATAGCTAGACATCAAAAATGGTCAAAAAATGTCATAGTATAGTAAGGCTGTCAAAAATGGTCAAAAAATGTCATAGTATAATGAGTCAAAAACAGTAAAAAAATTTGTTATAGTATAGTAAGGAACAGACAATGTCTCTGTGATCTTCGATGGTGTCTCCCTGATCGCAGGCGATGCCGTCAAATCGGTGACCCCAGTCTCTACAAGTCAGGGACAATGTCTCTGATAATGGACAACATCTCTCTCATCTTTGACAAGGACTCTGCAATCATAGGCAACATTTCTGATCGTGGACGATGTCTCCCTCATCCTCAACAATGTCTCTCCAATCATGGACCATGTCTCTGCGATCGTGGATAATGCCTCTGTGATCATAGGTGATGTTGTGGATGAAGTGGTGACACCTGGAGGAAATCAAAGAGAAACATACAAAGGAAAATGATCAATACACTACTACCTATTCCTCATCAACAGTTTAACCATGAAAACAGAGAAATATTCTACATTACAGCTGAACCACAACTTTAACAAGGCATTTTTATGTCCTACAATACTGCATTGCTTTTATATTACAGATTACTTTTACTGTTACCTCTAATATTTGATTCATTTTACCATTACATATAACTTTGCTTATTACATATTACTTCTAAATTTACAGATAACTTTTACTGTTGCAAACTACATCTAGTAACAGATTACTTTGACTATTATATTGTACTTCTGATATTACTAATTACTTTTACATTACTCCTAAATACAGATTACTCATGCATTATGTTTATATAGCAGATTATTACACTTTTCTGATAAGCAGTTTAATGTCAGTGCTCTGTGTTGGACAGTTGATGTAAAGCTGTCAGTGAATTACCTGGAGGCCTCTGTCCTGGTCTCTAACAACTTCTCCATTGTACAAAGACTGCATTCATGGACAAAGTGGTGACACCTGAGGGAAATAAAGAGAGAAATATACAAAGGAAAATGATCAATACACTATGACCTATTCCTCATCAACCGTTTATCCCCAAAACATCTGATAAATATTCAACATTCTAGTGGAAATAGAACATTTTAACGTTAGAGCAGTGTCTCAGAAAACACTTTAAGTTTTGAGGTGAATAAATTAATTACATGACCAGAATATGACTTATTGATCAGAGAGAAAAACGATGTTTAAAATAGATGTAATAATAATTTCTAACAGTAATCTCAGCTCATATATTGTGACCTACTCTTGAGGATTAGAACTTGTGGAGGAGCACAGAGTTAAAAGCAAGTTTTCAAGCTTGAATTTAACTCAAACCGGCTCAAGATTATCTCAGTCACAGAGACACAAACCAACTCTTACCCACGCCACGTAAACGACTGATAATGAAATGAATGAAAACGATATCAACACAACATAATGCTAGTGCTAACGCTAGCTGCTAATGCTAACACTCTCCGATAACATCAATCCTAACGCTAGCCGCTAACTGTTAGCCTTACCTTCACGCCACAGGTTTGTTCAGCGTCCAGTCTCACTCGTGTTTGGGAAAAAGCAGCTCCAGAGTTTGTTTTAGCATCCAGACCTCTTCAGTATCGACGTTTTCTCACAGCACTGACAAACAGAAGCAATACTTCAAACTTGGTTTAAATCTGTTCTCCGACTTCCTCTCTCCGCCTCTCTGGCTCCTCCCATAAGATCACAGCCAATGACCAGAGACGTCTGGCCAATGACGATATACGTAAGCTAACATTGGCAAAAAAAAAAAAAAAAAAAACCGCTGATTGGCGGGTCGATTCTGGTCCGCCTAGCAACCGCCTCTGATTGGTCTTAAAATACAACCACCGCAAAGACTGAGAGAAGGCTTACACGTATAAGATCTGGCGTACAGCCATGCGCACGACACATGGATGTATTTATTATCAGAGCTGGATACCGGAAGTAACGCTCATTTCGTCCTATCAGAGCTGGCGCATGCCATGGATGTATTACTATTGTATATTATTACGCATTATTCTTATTCTTATAATACATCCATGATTTGTATGTACAGTTTTTGGTCTGCTGTAATAGACGGAATAAACACAGGGGGGCGGCAGTGCTTCGTCTGACTACTGATGGTTACAAAAGCAAAATGCAGCCATCCCTCATTATCATGAATGATGTTTGATTTCTGTGCTGTAGACAGGAGGTTTTGTGGAATTTCAGGTTTGAACTTTCCCATATGAAAATACATCTACACATAGTTCAGTAGAATCAGTGCTATATTTAAGGCTGTAGAGACTTCTCTGTGTTATTTTCTGGGAATTAGGGGGGTTTATTAAGTTCCAGTGTTTCTAAACCTAAAAAAATCCTTATTAGAGTTTTGAGTTGTGGTCAGTGTCACGTGCTGTTAGACAGCAGCTAACTCCACTGCCACAGAATGATAATTAGCTCTGTCCTTCCAGCTGTGTGTTATTGATCAGCTGTATTGATGATTCCATCACCGCTGGCTGTGGGTGGTCTCACTGCAGATATGAGGCATTTGTGACAGTTCAATGAGGAAATTCTTAAGATCTTTTCAGTTAAAATAACACAGGATGTGAACTGAGAAATGCTCTGCTGTAAATAAACCCCCAGGAAAACGATCGAAACCAACGTGTTAGTCCATCTGTCAATACTCTGACTTCTTTAAGAGTGCACTGCTTCCTAATGAAGATATACATCTGTATAATTGGCTCACACATTCATAGTTTCATGTCTTAAAAAGGCTCAATAATTTGCAAACAGCTGGCCCCTGTAGTTTTTGACATGTTTTAACTCTATGTCTCAGAAGAGTAAGATATCAGACTTCACATAACTTTGGCAACATTCAATTCTGGTTTTGGTGGAATTTGGAAAAATCTAGATTACCACCAGACTCTCCTTTAACCAGAGGGCTTGAATTTAAGATGCAGTTCCTATAACAGCCACTAGAGTCTGCTCCAATAAAACAAACTCTATTGGAAGTTTTCTGCTAAATGTTAACAAAAACTACAGCCATGTTATTGAACAATCTGTGTTTAAGTCACTAACTTCTCTAAATTTGGTTTCTATATTTTTTTTACCTTTAGTTGGACAAAACACTGATAATCTGACCGTCGCTCAACAACACCTGTAAAATAACACGAGGGTGAAATAAATTGCATGGGCACAAAGTAAAGGGAGATTCTGTTTTATTTCCAAAATTGTACTTCAAAACCACTACGGTCATTTATAAGGCATTCACAACAATTCTTTTTTTGGTTTTTGGATATTTGAGACAGTTTTGATGCTTTCAGAGAGGGTTTCCTAAAACAGGAGTACAGCTAAGGCACAACACTACCCCCAGAGAGAGAACAATAAAGAAGAGCGAGCAAAAAACCAAATAGACAATAAGACAAAGAAATGGCACTGAAAAGACAGAAATCTAAAAAATAAAAACTAAAAGGTTGGTACTGGGTAGAGAAGAAACAAACAGCATGAGGCCAAAATAAAAAGTATGAAAAGAACAAACCTCTCAGCTGGGATTTTCCTCCAGAATCTGAAGACTTCATCAACATCTGAACAACATTTTCACACCATCAAAATGTCTGAAAACTCCTCTTTAAAAACAGTCACTTCACTTCTGTGGCACCATCACAGCACTGTGTCCAAACACCTGGACCTTACCAGTCATTAACTTAACTGTACATCACCTGTTAGGTATTATACAAAATACTGATTTACATTGATTCACTCATCATATGAAAAATACACATTGGACATAAAATGGCTCTTAATTTTCAAATCAACACTTTTTACCTTGAGCAGGAACAGAAAGTAAATAAAAGCTGAATTTTCTGTCATTTACTGTCACTTTCCTAAAGTTTTAAAAAAATGTTTAGGACATTTTTTGACACTATGCTAAAGTGCTGGGATGTAAAATAAAGTATTATCTGTTTGGATCGAAGCGTGGATGATAAAGAACGTTTAAACTTTAGGATGGCAGTGATTCTGATCTGGCATCTATCTGGTGGAAATGTGAGGATACAAACTTTAAGTCAAATTACTGTTGGATTAAACTGGAATGAAATATTTACTGGGATTAGATGTTTACTGCTGTTCAACAGAGAGTAGCTGTGATAAGGTCAAACAGCAGCCGACTGCTCAACAAACCAAACATCTGCACCATGTCTCCATCATTTCAAATAATCAATTAGAGAAAACAGCCACAATCTTTTCTAGAATAAATACGACGTACTGTTTGTGTCCTGTGAGTGGTGACTGTTCGCCATGAGCTTTCTAAACTTCACCGGTCTCCAGTTCTGGTCCCAGTATTATCACTGTACATGGTAACTACACACTGCAATCATTTAGTGAAATATTAAACATCCCTTTTTATGGTAACGAACAATAACTAAGATGGACTGCACCACTACGTATTAGAATTTGTTAAATGAGATTATCTTGCACCATTTAGTCTTAAAATCCTAATTCACATATCTAGATTAATCTGTGAGTGACACTGTGGTAAATGTTGGAAATATGAACACCATCTATGTAGAGTTAGGCCAGGCTGTAGTTACTTAAAAAGTACTCACACTAGCTTTCTTGCTGTTAGCTTAGCTTAGCACTGGACTGGAAACAGAGAGCTAGCTAGGCTCTGTCCTCTGAAACTCACTGACTAACATTTTATATTTAAACTGTTCACTGTACAAAAACTGAGGTGTATAAATGACAACGTGTGGGTCGTGTGCTGGACTGACTTTTGGCTCGGTGCAGTGACTTCCTTGAGTCTTGCTGTGTCCTGTTGATCAGTGAGCTTTAGAGCTGCTGTTCCCTTTGGACAGAGCCTGTTTCCCCTGGAAAATCTGACTTGTAGACATGGAGGAACCCTGTGGAGCTGGGACTGTTTCACTAGAGCTCGCTGTGTGCATTTTTACAGTCAAACAAATATTATAATAATAATGCAGCCTCCCCTCAGTCTGTATCACTGTGAGCTGACTGGACATAGGGTAACTCTTCATGCTTACTGGTGCAACCCAGACCTGGTATAAATATTTGCTGCTGTCTGCAGCTGTCTGGGCACAACATCCATCAGTGAGCAGCATGGAAACCTAAAGGTGCAGCTAAACGTCGTGAGCGGCCTCCTCCCCTCAACACTGAACCCACAGGAAGTTCTGTTAAAAGTTCTTCATATGAAATATTCCAATATCAACAGAGACAAACTGAACTGACTCATAAAAACAACCTCCCTGGTTTAAAATGCAGCTGTGTTTGAGCACGGCGGCTGTGATAAACTTGTTTGAAATGTGAGCAGAGAAGTCACAGAGCAGTGAGGAGAGGAGGCCGTTTAATTCTGCTGATATCGATTTAAAACTGACCGAGGCAGACATCCACCATCAGTCCTGACAGGGCCTTTAGAAACAAAGGCACAAAACTAATCTCCTCTGCTGCACCAAAAATCAGCATATCAAATACTAGTCAGTGAATTAGACACGTAATTAAAAAAAGAAACTAACTTGTTTTTATATAAACTTCTTAATAAATTACTCACATAGCAGTTGTTTGCTTTGACACAGTCACATCAGTTCCTACAGCAAAGAGCAAATAAAAGATGAGTGACGTTAAAAGAAAAGAGGAAACAGGAGGTGAATCTCTTCAAGTCTCAGGCGGTCTGAAAGATTCAGACATGGCACACAAAGAAAAACAAGAGAGAACACACACACACACACACACACACACACACACACACACACAGCTGACTGGTGTGAATGGGGAAAGTTTTCAGTAACTTCTTTAGGTAGTTTACTCAAATAAATAAAACTCTGAGGTACTTGTATGGAGGCAAATATTGTACTTTTTAAGTTACTGGTTGTTTAATTTTGGGCTAACCAAACTGAAGGAATAATATAAGTATGTTGTGTGCAAAAATTTATCAGAAACCTCTCTGGCTCTGTGTGAGAACATCTGTGGTTAATAACTTTTTTAGACCCATTATCTCTCCAGATGAATGAATAACCGGCCTCTGGATTCACACACAGAATCTTCTGCTTTTGTTACTGAGATGACGAGATAGTAACAGTTAAACAATATGAACTGTTGACTTTAAAAAAACAAAGTTTCCAGGGCAGCTGCAGGATGACTGGAAACAGCCTCAGCCTCTCGACATGTAAAACACACTCACACAGCGTAGAGGTATACAGTTCTTCTGACACACACACACACACACACACACAGTTTGTAGTCCCAAACATCAGTGAGAGCAGCAGACTGAGGACTGAGTCTGTTCCTCTCCTTCTCGTCGCTGCCTCTGTGCTTCCATCCTTCCTTCTCTCTCCTCATTCACAAACTTTAAATAAATAAATACGACACTAAAATGGCATCAGCTCTGTGCCTTCCTTCATTTGTTCCTCTCCTCCATCAGTCCGTCCGTCTGCTACCTGATCCGTCCGTCGTCTCTGGGTGGGCTCAGTTCAGATTTGGGGTCGGGGCTGGCGGAGCTCCAGACGGTGTGGCGGCATCGCTGCATGACGGGACAGGCGCTGGGGCCCATCGAGCACACGTCCGAGGCCGACCAGTGGCCCTCCAGCAGCCGGTCCAGCCAGCGACGCAGCGGCGCCCCCGTCAGGCCGGCGTTGGCCTCGGCCTCCTCCACGGCGCCCAGGCTCACCGGCAGCCGCAGCACCGGGTTGAGGCCGTGGAAGCTCTGCTCCATGTAGGAGTTCCTGGGCGGGCCGGCGTGCAGCCGCAGAGCGTCCTCTGGATCAGAGCGAGGGAGGACAACACGAGATCAAAGTTAAAGTCTGAGGAGGAGGAGTTGGAAACATTTTCTCCTGTTATCTGGCAGCAGTTTCACTGATCCCACAGGTTTTTACTGTTAGAGCATCTCCACCCGCGGAGAAAGCAGAATTTCAATCTGGCATTTCCACAGCGAGGAGGAGAACGCCATGTTTCCTGTACAGTCTGTGGAAACACTGCAGTTAACTGGGAAAGATGTCGTCGTCACGAACAGACAGATCACCTGAAGATGCAAACTGCTGCCAGAGAACATGAAGATGTTTGGTGTTTTATAGTGTATTTTTGGTACATTTGATATTTTTCACATCTTTACTGATACAGCTGTTCATTTCTCCAGATTAAAAGAATGTCTGCGGACTCTGGAAACAGCTGCTGAACGACCTTCAGATCAGATTCAAGTTATTTGGAGGCGAACATGAACATGAGGTGTTTTAACAACAGGCACCAGTGACTCAGGGACGCACACTCAGATCAGATCACATCACATGCCGCCTTCACTTTATAACACCGACCCATAAAAATCTCACTGTCTATTCGTGCTCTGGGCTTTACTTATCCTGCACACACACACACACACACACACACACACACACACACACACACACCACAGGCCCAGACAGGCCCGCTGAGGTCAAAGAAATCAAACTGTAACCCAGGGGAGGCTAATTTAGATAGAGGTGACCCTGTGTGTGTGTGTGTGTGTGTGTGTGTGTGTGTGTGTGTGTGTGTGTGTGTGTGTGTGTGTGTGTGTGTGTGTGTGTGACTGGATACTGACGCTCTAAATATATGTATGCATGGTGCTGACAGCTGTGACAGGAGGCCCTCTGCTCTGTGTGTGTTACTGACATGTGACCCCTCCTGATATTATTTCATCAGGTGACTCGTGTGGAGCTGAGTTTGCTTTAATGTGACATGACTTCTTTGTTTGTCCACAGGAGACAAAGACATTTCTGTCTCATTATCAGGACGAGCTCTTCCTCATGTGGACTCTGTCTAAAGAAGGAACTCTGTGCTGGATGTGAATGTCCTCCTCGATCTTTCTCCAGTCGCCCTCTGACTCCTGGTTGAGGACCTGTCCAGAGGGACATTCACATCCAGCACCACAGACCAGCACTGGACAGAGACAGGCTGAATTCATCTGTTTGCAGTCAGTGTGTGGACGAGAGAGGAGCAGTGTTTCTCACCTTGCTGTATGGGCTGTTGTCGGTGAAACTCCAGCGGAGCCACGATGAAGCTGGTCTGGCCCAGCGGGCTCCAGTGGTGCAGCACCCTCAGCGTCCACACGCCGGGCCTCAGCGGCGCGGTGAGCGGCGGCCGGTAGTGGGTGACCTCAGCGGAGGCGTCCACCAGGATGTCGTATGTGGCGGCGATGACGTTGGTGGGGTCGACCCACACCACGGTGGCCGTCAGGTTGCTCTGAGCTCGGCTCCAGCGCTGCACGGCCACGGGCTCGTCCTCTGGACCCAGCAGACCCCCCCAGTTCCTGAAGAGACGCTCCTTAGGATCCCAGTCCGTCCCCACCTGTAGAACAGGAGCAGGGTCAGAGGGTTTATCAATCTGTTCTGCAACTTCACAAAGAAAAGTGAATCAATGATCCAGTTTGATATGTACATTTTTTTATTATTTGTCAACTACAGGAGAAAAGTGGCAAAACATTTTCTAACTTTATTCATCTTTAAGTTCTGATTTTTATTCTAGATTTGTTTTCATAGCAAACAATTAATGTTGAACAAACAAGAAGAAGACCGAAGATAAAATATTCACATTTGTACAAAGGTTTGACAAATTTGTGTCTGATAAATATTCATTCATTCAGATAAACCCTGTACGTTCAAAACAGAAACTTTAGAAGAACTAAAAAAGAGTTAAAGTGCATCTTTAACTTGTCAAACCTGTGATGATTTAAAAACAGATGTATTGTTTCTGAATATAGTGAATATAAAATATGAACAGAATAAAACAGCTACGTGCAGCTTCAGTCAAAAGAAAGGCCATGTTGACCCAGCAGATATAAATACATTACTCTGTGTGTGTGTGTGTGTGTGTGTGACCTGGACGTGCTGCAGCCTGTTGGTGGGAGGGGGGGGGCTGGCCATGGTGAAGTGGTCTCTGGGTGTCACCCAGGTCTCCAGGCTCTCCAGCTGGGTGGAGGCTCGGTTGGTGGCCACATGACGCACGAGGTAGCCCTGGAACTGGTCTGACAGGAAGTAGAGGTGGACTGACACCGGGTGGTTCATGGCCATGTACCTGAGAGACAGACAGACAGACAGACAGACAGACAGACAGACAGCTGTATAAGTATATGCAGTCTGAGAGAGACTGAACTGTTTCTTGTTTTTCATTTCAACTTAAAATGTGGATGTTTTCAAATTCATTCCACATCAGTGTAGACGTGGTTTTACATGTTGCTTGACTAAAATCACAGCTTGAACAGAGTCGTCCTGTTTTAACTCCCCCCCCCCACACACACACGCGCACACACACACACACACACACACACACACACACACACTTCCCATAATGCTGCCCCACCCATTCTGGCCACCAAAACCCACCCAAACTCCAGCAACAAGTACCTCCTTGTACCCTTGTACCTCCTGTGGGTCTCCACCCACACACACACACACACACACACACACACACACACACACGCAGAGCTGGAAAAATCCAGCCAGTGCAGACACTGAAGCCTGATTGTACCTCAGGACAAGCTAGCGTTATCTTCATATTTAATTTGGACTGGCAAACACCCACAAACAGCAGTGGTGCTGAGTTTAGTGTAAAGACACAGTTTCTCTGCAAACAGCACAAGGCCTGAATGTACTGACCCAGAGGCTGAATGACTTCTAACACACTCACAACAGGTGAGGGCTGAGACCTGGATATGAGGCTGAAACTGGCCTTTAACACAGAGAGGACACAATCAGTTGGAGCTCAGACTGGAGCTCTTATATCTGTAGTTTTAGCTCTGGTCTGCTTCTTGGTAAACATGAAGTCAGCTGGACTGACAGCTTTACTAAAATGGACTTTAGTCCCTGTGAAGCCAAAACAAAAATGTCCTGGAACACTTCAGGAACCACATCAAGAATCACTACCAGACTCCATAGAGAAAAACAGGGATTTAACCAGGAGCTGCTGGAATACCACTGCCTCCATCTGTTAGTGTGTTTGTGTTACTGTGAGACTTTCAGTGCTGGAAGAAGTAATCAGATACTTTACTGAAGTAAAAGTACCACACAGTAACACACACACACTAACAGATGGAGGCAGTGGTATTCCAGCAGCTCCTGGTTAAATCCCTGTTTCTGTCAGTGGAGTCTGGTAGAGATATATTGTGATGTTTCTGCCTAAACAATTGTCCCTTTCAGTCATTTACACCCAAAATCATGGAACATAAGGTCCAGGTAAGTGGTTCATAGTGTTTTTTTTTTTACTACCTTTTGGCCCGGGACAAAGGCCGACTATCACGCTGCATCCAGCCCTCTTAACACATTCACGCCGTGCCTGGAGCCCGTGCTTTTACCTGCAGCTGTTGTCGTTGGGATGACCCTGCAGGGAGCTGGCAGCGCGGGATAATCCCATACGAGCGAAGGCGTGATAGTGGCTGAGGGCGGAGTCTGATAGGCTGGCAGGCCCGTCCGTGTCCTGTTCATAGATGTTTTCCCAGTAGGCCTGGAGGCCCGGGGTGCCCGAGGGATACGCTCCAAACAGGTAGGAGTCCAGCTGGCTGATGATCTCCTGACTGACGCTGGCCTCAAACTTCCTGGCAAAGAAGGTGGGTCTGGACGCTTGCTGTGAAAAGCAAATATTGATGAGTTAAAACCAAAAGACGACATGAAATGAAACGAGAAGTCAGAAGAACAGAAAAGAAACTCAGTGAATATGAGTGATTTTTTATTCAGTGCAGTAGATGAAGTCGCTTGTGACACACTGTCCTCATTCACCATCCTGTGTTCGTGTTCATCGAGTCTGGACCAAAGAAAACATGAAATAAAGCAGCCTCAGAGCCAGTTACTGCAGTCTGCTGCTGGACTCTCCTGCTCTGCTGCAGCTGGGTGTAAAGTGCCTTGCTCCATGGCACTCTGTCACTAAGTAAAAATAACTCTGCGTGCAGATTCACACGCGTGTTAAAACGGTCTCTGCAGCGACTGATCACATACACTCACTATTTATACACACACATAAAACTATGATTTTATTTTCATCATCTCATGCTTAATCCAAACCCTTATGATTCCATGGCAACCACAGACAACTCCCTGGCAACACACACACACACACACGCAATCTATGGCCAACAAAGTCTGACACTGTGCCAGGATATCAGAGGAGAAGTGAAGGGCTCTCCTCTTTCCTGAAATAACTCTGTGAAGAAAAAAAAGTGCTGGATCTGACAATCTGTGCTGCTCAGCAACAGCCTGCAGGAAAAACCTGAACCCCAGAAATACACATCCAACACAGTAAGAAGAAGACGAGAGGACTGTGACACATTATTCTACACAGTGAGAAAAACCTTCGAAATGAAAGAAATACTTAGGCTGAATTAATGTTGATGGGTGAACCTGCACCACCGATAATTTAAATATTCACTTATTATTTTGTATGATCTGTAAATTCTGATAAAATAGTGAAAGATCCAAGTTAACATATTCAAATGTCACACAACCTGAAAATAATCAATTTACTAACACTAGCAAACATTCATCTCTAAGAAGCTGGAGCATTTTGGCTGATAAAAGGTCTAAAAAAGAGATTTTAGTTTTCTCAACTAACGAATGAACTGTTTCAGCTCTAGAGTGAGTTAATACACACTCTCTACATGAAAACGAGAATAAATCTCACTGATTCTTGACTTCAGTGCATTTCTAGATATTCAAAGACACCTCACATAAGAACATTAAATATACCTGAGGACCCTCTGCCTTACATCCTATGGAAAACACACGCACACACACACCACACACACTCATCACGAGGCCCGGCCTAGAGGAAGGAAGGGCGTGGTTTATGATGTCATAGGGAGGGTGCGCCCTCACCAGACGTGGACCTCCAGCAGCACCAACGAGCCAGGAAACCCCGACATAATGAGAACCATGAGACCGCAGCGGAGCTCCTTATTCAGCCGGACGGTTTTATCGGAGAGGTTATTCTGGGTCTGAGTCCTCACACAGCTAAAGACAACACTGCAAACCACTAGTTACAGGCTCAGGAGGGATTTTTGTTTCCTTCATCATCAGATCAGAGAGAAATGATATAAAAATGTCTTTACTATGTTCTCTGCTCCGGCTGAAGGAAAGAAGCCAAACATGAATCTCTGTGTTTCAGCTGAGCTCAGTTAAAAAGCATCATGTTTTAACTTTGGACATAAGCTGCTCTGGATTTTACTTCAACTCTTGTTTGTTGCTTTATTTTATTTTTAAATCAGATTTTTAACTACAGAGATGATAATTCATTTAATCTTCCAATTATTCTGATTAACTCGTGTCTTTAGTCAAAACATTCTGTGAATAAAACTTGTTTTATCACAGTTACATGAGACAGATTTTTATTCCCCTTACTGATTCATCTGCTGTTTAATTCCTCAATCAATTGTTTGGTCAGTAAAATAATGAAAAATGTGACAACCAACAGTCGAAAAGGTAAAGATGTTCGACTTGACTAAAAACCTGCACATAACATTATCTATTAAAATACCAATTATTCTTCCCAGTTGATCTATATTAGTCTATAAAAAGAAAACAGAAAGACGCTCGCGTCTCTCAACAGCAAAACAACTAAATGTAGAATTGTAGAAACGGGGCAGAGACTCCTGATAATGGAATAATAGAAGTGTCTGTTGTACAGTATTCAGTGTTCATGTGTGTTCCTGACCCTTACATCCAGGGCTGAGCTGCTCGAAGGCAAAACCCTACATTACCATAATGACAGCGTTAGAAAGCTCAGCAGCAGCCAGCTACAAAGCTCTAAAAATACTGAGTGTCCAGCTGTTTCCAGGATCAGCTCTCCTTATAGAAACCATCAGTAGCTCCACCACAGACGCTGTCCTCAGGTCTGTCGTTACACAGAGCCAAGGACCGCCTGTAAGTAAAAGCTGCTCCGCTAATTTGTGAATACAAAGCTATTCTGGTCCCCGGCCACAGAGAGAGCGCACAGAGCGGCTGAACATCCAGGGTTAACGAGCAGCTGGTACTGGACACAAAAACCACTGAGAGGTTAGAGGACGAAATGGGCTCAGGTGGTTCAGTCTCACCTGGAATCGAGGCAGATCTGAAGGTTTGAAGTCGTTGGGCGAGCAGCCGCACCAGTCCACGATGTGCTTATACTGACACTTACAGCCCAGTTTGCGGTTCCAGTTGGTGAGCCGGAGGTTGTTGTCCACCATGGTCTCACAGTGGGCGCTGTTCTCCAGCACGGTGTGGAAAAATGACTGCCAGCACACAGACACACAGACAGACAGACAGACAGACAGACAGATGGACTCATTGTCATACATATAGGAGTGAAATATCGTCTGACCAACAAATCTTTTGATTTACAAGAACACAAACAGCACATCCTAAAATCTGAGGAACAGGATTCAAAATAACTTTATCGATTATTTAAGATCTCAATAAACCTGAGTGTAAATTCATCCAAGAGGAGTTCAGTATGGATTGAAAAATGATCTAAGATGCATTCTAGACAAATGAATCTGTCCGAGATCCAGCAGTAATGTTTCTGTACGTAGCTTCTCCAGAGTCTGTCGGCTCGGTCCTGATAATAACAGCTGCCATCTCCCTGTCTTCTGGGGACAGGGAGAGCGATGGCTCGCTGTCATTACAAGCAGTTAACAGTTCTGTCAGACGGCTTCAGAGGCGTCGCCACCTTACGACTGACACTAATTTACATGCATCTGTGATGGGGCCGACAGAGACGCATTTATGAGGCTGTGAGTGTAAATCTCATCCATTTCATCCACATACAAGACAAGTGAAATGACAAGTGTAAATGGGAACTCAATTTTTGTTCTGTTTTTTCTGCTTAAGGAAAAAAGTCCTTTTGCGAGATCTCGAGAAACGTCTGCGACATCGTGCAGAACTCTCTCAAGATCTCAATGAACTGCTGCGAGATCTCAAAACAAATCTCGCTCCAGCTTTACAAGATCTCCAGAAACCTCTGAGAGAGCTCACAAAAGAACATCTTGGTGTTCTCCTGTAGGAAACAGCAGCTCTGTCCTGTATGTGAACATGTGGAGGGTTACTCGAGTGCATGCGTGTTACCTCCGCTGGCAGCAGTGTGTAGGCGTAGAAGCGCTTCATGCTGCTGACCAGCTCGTCTCGGGAGTTGACCACATAATTCACAAAGGGCCGGTTGAGCAGGAACCAATCAGAGCCTCCGTCCACCGCGATGCCGTCTGGGATCTTGCGGTCGCCGAGACGCCACATGTGGGTGTCGACACTCGTAGAAGAGACGGTCCAGGCCCTGCTTCCGGATGAAACTGAGATGACACAGGGTGGAGGTGAATACACGTCAAACAAGGTGTGCTGTACATTTAGCAGTGACTGAGTCTAAACCTAAAAACAGACTAAAGCTCCACATCTCGGATAAAACTAAATTACATGAAGGAGGATAAAACCAAAATTATATAATATCAGCTCTGATGCCAAGTCAAGTGTAGTTTTGGGAAGCCTCAGATCTCAGGCATGTGGAGGACGTCCTGACAACATCTCTAACCACACATCTGTAAATACACTGCAGCTCCTACAAATGAGCTCTGTATTAGCATCTGGCTCTCTGACTTCTTCAAGCCACTTAAAAGTGACTGTTCAGAAGAAACACGCAAATCAAAAGTCAGAGACAGATGTAAACCTCTGGGAACATGCAAACATATGATTTGGTCATGTTTTGGTTTGACAGACAGACAGACAGACAGACAGAGCTGATGTGGGTCTCACCGTGCGTTGTCTCTGCCGTGAGATTTGATGAAGTTCATGCTGCGGTACTTTGACAGGAAAGCCACCAGCTGTTCGTTGGTCCTGAGGAGAGACAGCAGCTGTCAATCATCAGCAGCTATTAGCTTGAATAGCATTAGCATTAGATACAGACATTCATGGTCCCCAGACGATGCATCATTATGACTTTCGGTAAGACACCGTGAGGTTTTCAAGAAACATCAGATGTTCATGTTCCCCTCAGGATGAACCGTAACTGTATCAGGAAAGACTAGACAGCAGTGTCTCTGTACAGATGTTTATTTGTGCTCAGACGTCCAGTCTCCTCTCCCATCATCTTATCTACTTGAAATTTACGCTCGATCATTTAAGTCAGTGAAACATGTCGCGCTTTGTAAACTCCTCTGGAAGAAAACACAACATGTTGTCGTCTGTCTGCAGGAAGAAGAACAACATGTTAGAAAAACACAGAATGGACTCACGCGATGTAGCTCACTATTGTTTTTCCCTTTAATGGACACACGTCTAAACAGGATGCAATTAAATATTTGAACGATACCCTCTCTATTTTTAAACAATGCAACAGAAATCTTCCATTTAGGGGAGTTGGAGAGACTCCATGAGTCTGTTTGGGACAGCTGGACCAGTTTATTTATCTTCCTCTTCCAAATGAGAGAAAACTCTGGTGTGTGGCCCGAAGCGGAGGCAGCACATACAAACAGCCACTCCCTGCGTGTAGCACGAGCTGTGAGCACACGGCTGAAGCCCGGTGTCGTCCTAACGAGCAGGCAGGACGCAGACAGACAGATCGCTTTGATTGCCTTTGATTATAGTCGTTAAGACGAACGGCAGGCGTGCACACGTGTGTGTTTGAGGACGTTTGTGTTAACGAGTTGTGATTTTGCAGCTATTTTGTCGACAACTGCTCAAATGCTGCATAAAATGTTTCATATTTCACACTTTCATATTGTCACAGCTGGAGGACATCTTCCCTCCAAAAATGCATTTAGACTTTTGGTGCTTAAAGTTTCCGTAACAGATGTGGACTTCACATGTGATGATAACACAGCCCCCTGCTTTACTTTCAGATAAAAGTATTACTTTTGGCCATTTTTAGCCGAAAGGCAAACACTGTCCAAATATTTTCCATTTTCCTGTCAATTATCAGAACCAGTATTAGTCAAACTTGTAAGAATTACACTTGAGAATGCTCTTCAGAGCCAAGAGGAAATATTTTCTGTGAGAAATAAGATACATTTATTAAGCGACTCACTCCTACGAACAGAGGAGTCGAGTTTCACCTCGCTCAGTCTGACGAGGCCCAGATTCTGACCCAGATAAAATCCTGTTTGACGTTTAAAAAGTTCATGCAACCTTCTCTGAGCAGAAGAGAAACATCACTGCACACACACACACACACACACACACACGCTCCATTGACTCACACACTGCATGTTGCCTTACAGACGTCACAGCTATTGATGGTGTGGTGCTAATGCTGTGGCTGTGTGCTGTTATGGATTTTGGCTGGAAGCAAACAGTCACTTTGACGGGAGGACAGCAGAGAACAGACCAGTGTGTGTGTGTGTGAGTGTGTGTGTGTGTGTGTGAGTGTGTGTGTGTGTGTGTGTGTGTGTGTGTGTGTGAGTGTGTGTGTGTGTGTGTGTGTGTGTATTTCTATCCTTAGGCTGGGTCCTCACAAACACAGAAAGATGAAGACGTTTCACTTCAGGATAATTATCAGTTTCATCTCAATAATTAACTGATTGGTCGACCTTGTGACGCGGAGCTGGCATCAGCGTTAAAATGTTCGGACCTTTCCTTTAAATACCAACCCAACACGACTGGGTTCTGGAGCCTTGTCAGCAGCAGAACCGGGACAACAGGCTGTCAATGTTCCAGAGGAATCATACTAATCTGATGAGGCGAGCTGAGTGTCTGACTGGAGCTGGTTCCTGGAACAAACCATGCTGCTGAAATGTAGAAACTCCATAAAGGTCACACTTTGTGTCACTCAGCATCAGGCCTGACTCAGCTGGGTTCTGGTTTTGGACACAAACCGCTGGACTTCTTAAGACTCACAACATCTCTGCTTCACTTACAACACATCAGTCAGCTGAGCCGAACACAGGACTGAACACATCCTCCACAAAGCTCAGCTGCAGCTACAGCGAGTGACCCATCAGTCGATATCTCTGATCACAGCAAAGCGCTCTCCTCAACAACACCGATCCCCTCAAATCCCCGAGCAGCAAGACGGCCATTAAAGGGCTCTGCTTCACAGCTATAGACTCACAGTCCGCTCGCAGTCGATGCACTTGTGGTCTATTGGCCACATAACTGGATCCATACCGCCTTAAACAAACCAAACGCAGCCTGCAGGGCGGCCGACGAAGCCGCTGGTTAGAGGCCATTAACTGACACAGTCCTGTAACAGATCAATGTGATGAAGAACTTGACATGATCGGTAAATCTGCCTGTCCTCTGCACTGGGAGTTTTAACGAAACCTTTATGGGTCAAAGTCTGTCTGATGAAACACACAGGTGACTCCTGACCCGCTCTCTCACCTGATGGGGTAGTCGGCAGCGCTCAGGTTGATGAAGAAGTCCCAGGACCAGTCGGCCATTTTGAGGAGGTCCTCCATGCTGCGTAGGTACATGGTCAACAGGCTGGCCCCGCCCCAGATGGTGGCCATCCGCCAAGGAGTGACCCGGACGTTTGGGTACTGGCTGGACAGAGACAGGATCTCTCTGTGGAGGTAGCTGGACCTCTGAGACGGGGGAGGACACAGGAGGGAGGGTTAGAAACACTGTCACAGAAGAATCGAACCCGGTGTAAAAACAGTGGGAGTTCTCACCTGGTCTACGTGGATGTAGTAGTAGTGCGAGGTGTGGTAGATGGCTTTGAAGAGACGCTGGAACTGACGCGAGGCTCGGCCGTGGACGACCAGGACGAAGGCGATGCGTACAGGCACTGGCTGGGCAGCGTCTGCGGGGTCCTCGTCCCACTGTACGTTCACGTTAGCCTTACCTGGACAGAGACGAAGAGGACGTCAGCTCAGGAGACATTAAGAACATGATCTGAGAGACACTTCAGCTGGTGAACGAGGACATATCTCTGGTCTCAGATATAGATATATTTCTTTATTTGGGCGTTATTTCCTGACAGGTATTAGATAATGAAACTTGCTGGGTGTTTGTTTCTTGGCCTCAGAGACTCAGTCTGTTCACTTCCGTCCTTCCTGGAAACACTGTGAGTCTGTGGCCGGCTGAGCTAAATCTGCCTCTTGTATATACAAGCTATATGACAGCCTGATGCTTCTCCATCATCACGCTCATTCTAAAGATGGCGCGGGCTGAGGCCTGCTCGGTCTAATTAGTGACCTTGGCGGGCAGTGGGGCTCGCTGCGATTGGACTTTGAGGAGGAATGACTGTAATCAGGCGGCTCGGTGGAGCTGTGCTGTGCAGACAGAGGGAGGCCGAGCACAGACACCGAGCTTCACTTCAACAACCTTCTCTTTAAAAGCCGAGTGCACGTCAGTCAAACTGGAACATCAGAGCAGACCTAATCATGTGTTAGCGCTGCTCCAGCTTCAGTCTGTGGATATAATGACTGTGTATCATCAAAGCAACATATAATCATATAAATTAAACCTCAAACGGCTCAGGGTGGTTCCAAAAGC